>NC_134217.1:30733180-31038359 GCF_965140235.1 Caretta caretta | reverse complement strand
AAATTTCTGTTTTTGCAGTAACTGCATTTTCTGTCAGAAGATCATTCTAACAAAAAAATTCTCAACTCATTCTGATCAATGATCTTCACAACACCTGTGCTCCCCTTGTGTGAGCAGATTCTACAGTTTGGACTGTAAATATTCTTCCCTCTCTACTGATTCATTGTTTTCTGAAACAACCTCCCTTCTCCTCTCTATCAATATCTATTCAAAGCCAGACTCAGTACTCCTTATGATCCTTCCTTCCTCTCTTTCCTGTCCCTGCTCCTATGAACTCACCCCTCCTGATGTTGCCCCTTGTTCTACCTCTCTTTCTTCCCCGCCCTCCCCCCCCATATCTTTTAGATTGTAAGCTCCCCAGGGCAGGAATTGTTCCTTCTGTTTTTCACAGCATCCAACACATTCTGAGCACTACCATATTGTAAAAACAGACCAACCAATCGTGGAAGCTTGGCGGTCCATATAAGCAGAGTCACATATAGAAAGTGTGAAACGGGTTTTGCTTTACAAAAACTGATCCATGTAATTATCTTTTTGAGCTGGGATCACAAAATCAAGTTCCTATTGTATTTCTTAAATTACTTTTCTGGTTAAGAAGAGACAGCCTCACCTACCCACACTTTGAAGAGACAGGAATTTTAGTCTACCAGAGTCACAATTTGTTGTATGAAGAATTCACAATTCTCTCTCTCCTGACTTTACAACAGAGGATATTAACATATCATTGGGTGTTCTCTTTGGGAACCCTATCTTCATATGGAGTTATCTTTTGAATTACTCCATTATTCCTCAATTCATTTTACCAATAATTTGTTTCTAGATTCTTTCCACCTTTTGTTTAGCTAGGAGAAGATGCTGGAAATCTATTGATAATTAATTAAATATCACAATTATTCTGTTATAGAATTAAGTTTAAGTCACTCTCAATTCTGCACTGCAAGTTTATACTTGTGTTTACGTGAAACAATTTACTAACATGGTGTGTGGGGGAGGAGGGGGAGATTTATTACATGCCTAAACGTTTAAATATTAAGTTTTTGCTTACTGGTTTCTGTGTATTTAACTCAAAGAATCATAGCATTGCAACTCACTAGAGTGGTCCAAATCTCATATGGGTCATCAGCCCTCCTATTCATTCATGATCTACATTTTCAAGTACTTACTCCACAAAGTAGACTTGTCCATTTTCATCTGTTTCTTGCTCCCACCCATATGGCAGATCTAGAATACAGAAAATATATCTCAAAGCATTTTCTACAGGAAGTTTGAACTTCTGGCATTGCTGAATGTGGAAAATATATACAAGCATTTCCATCCCTAATACTCCTACCAGCTTGACTTGAATACTGAAGCTAAGTTTAAAAACAAGAACTGCTCACAAACCATCAAAACAAAGGAAAGGTTCTCAGATGAAAGGTATAATATGCAGGAGATCTAGAATAAACAATATGATGTGGCATGTGGTAATTACTAACAAGGATATGGAGATGTTTGCAGTAGGCTAGTAGTCCTTTCACAAATGACTTTTCTTGCAGTACAAACCCACAGGGTTTGATCCTGCCTTATAATATGTCGCACATGTCCCATGCATCTTGGGCAGAGCTGGTGTGAATGCATGATCAAGTATAGCAGCTATCAAAATACTGGATTCTGCAATATTGTATATAATGCACATTACATATCAGAACATGGGAATAAGCCCCAGTGTGTGGCAGACAATACTATTATAGGGGTATGATATGTTAAAAGGAAAGAAATGATAAAAAGTATAACAGAATATTTTCCTAAAAATGTTTAAATCAAGGAATTTTGCTGCTATTTCAAAGAAGCTAAACTTGGCTGAAAATATTACCTGTAATTCATCAGGGTGGTGGTTCAAATATACTGGAAAACATTCTAACATGAGGTATGTGCACATTATTGACAATGTATGAAACATGAGACATAGGCAGCACATTAACAACCTATCCCTTTCTTTAATGGCTTTAAATATTTTACTGACACAATAAAAGATAAAATAAAAAAATTCAAATTTAGTGATGGAGTCCCACCTTGGCATGCCTATGTATAATGCTCTTATCCTCCCGCCCCAACCAAAAAGTTACTAATATCCCTTTAACATTAATCTACTGAAAATGTTAATATCATACATCATCTAGTCTTAATGCAGGACTGTTTTTCTGTATGTATAACATTGCCTCCTTTAAAATGCACTGTTTTTATTTATCCTCCACGTTTATTGAAGCTTTCCCCAACCAACAATCTTTTTGGTAAGCAAGATGAGATCACGCTAGTAAACGAGATTTTATTCTCTCCAGTGCTGGAGCTCGGCTCACCGCAAGGGAAGGGAGGTGTCAGGGAGCCAGTTTGGGTTCCCTAATTCTCAGAGCACTCTCACCTGAGCCACTAACAGAAGATCCTTAAATGGGCATTTTCCCAGTAGCAGATTACTGTGGTGGTCTAAAGTTCTGCCATGCTCTCTTCCTGCCTACTCCTTCCTTGACACATACCTAGCTCAGGTGTGTGGGACATGGAACAATGAGGCACTGGCAGGGAATTCCCCTACACAAGTGGAATTCTCTGCTGGCATTTACAGCCGAAATAAGAACCCTTTGTGTCACCCAAGTGGTGGAAAGGGGTCGTAACACAATTTACGAATCTTGCCATGAGCCTCTGCATCCATTACAAGGACAGTAAACAGAAGACCTTTGCACTTCTGCCTATTCTTTGCCTTTATGTAGAAATAAAGTCATGCAAACTGACAAACATGTTGGGCTTTGGTGAAACAACGGGGCTTTACTTTTATAAAATGGCTGACAAGACTCGGGCCAAACACAGCACAAATCGGCCATCTAGATCCTCCATCCATTCTGATCATTACTTGTAACTTACTGCGTTACAAAAGCGCAACACAAACCTCCTGCAATGCGTTTTCTCTTTCCAGATTTAGGATGCTCCCACTGGGTTTTCTCTTCAAGATGACTGTTTAAAAAAAAATAATTAAAAGGACAATTAAACAGAAGCTTAAAGATACATTTCTATTATTTACCTTCAATATAATATATCACCATAGCAGTGTTCCTGCTGCATTCCGATTACATCTTTCTGTGGTATAAACCTCTTGAGGAAAGAAATATATTCCCCCTACTTATTAATAATATCTCTTCCCTATTTAAAAGAAGTTTCATGAGTGCTGCCTTAGGTAACTAGATTCTATGGTGCCAGGATTTTGAGAAAAACCTAGTCACACAGAACAGAAGCCACTACAATTCAAACACAAGTTTGGATCCAAGTCTCATTTCTCAGGCTGGCAGGGAGCAAACAATCCCTCTGGATGATTAAAGAGCAACATTAATAGATTGCATACAAAAGGCCATTGGCTTTAAGGGGGAAGATCATGAAACATGTAACCATGAACCAGGATTTCAATGGGAATACATTATAGAAAAGTTTGAAGTCACAAAAATCCCTTTCAAAGTTTTGCCCAAGTTATTTCCATAAATAAGATGTGGCGTAAAAGAATTGGAACTTCCACCTTAGCAAGTGGAAGTCTTAGCAAGTCTTAAAAGAAATTTACCAGTGAGCCCAAAGGGAGAAACAGTACTTAATTATAGGCCAGCAAATCACTGATTTATTCATTAATTGGTTCATTTAATAAGGCAGATCATGACATCATCTCCCATCTAGAGCTATTATTCACCTGAAAAATATTCATTTGAACAGATCTAACCATACCACATAGCTTTCTACACTTCGACTCGGGTAAACAAGCAGTATAAACAAATTAAAGAATATAGATTATAGACCCATGCTTACAACACCAGCCTGTTATTGAATCAGAATCTCTTCATCTAAAAGAGAAAGTACATTTCTAGCCCCCACATCTGGGCAGAAAAGCTTGAAAGCATGCCCCAAGAACAATTGC
This sequence comes from Caretta caretta, assembly GCF_965140235.1. Taxonomy (NCBI): domain Eukaryota; kingdom Metazoa; phylum Chordata; order Testudines; family Cheloniidae; genus Caretta; species Caretta caretta. The sequence continues at coordinate 31,034,434 of NC_134217.1, read as the reverse complement.
TGCAGTGGTGTCTGCCCAAGTCTGCAGGCAGCTAGAAACAACGGCTCTGTGAGACATGACTTGACCTGCATCTCAGTGAGGTGTTAACCCATTGTTCTGGGGGCTCTGCAAACACCACCTGAGCAGAAGAAAAGAGTAGGATGGACTAGACATGTTTACCTAAAATGAAACACTCCAGCAGCTGGATTAATACTGATACTGATACTTGTGCATCTCAGTGGGAAAGAAGAAAGAGGATACTTTCTAAAACCACAGGAGAAAAAAGGGGCCCCATTCCACTGCTCCTCACTCTCTACCAGTGTGTGTGCATACTAGAAATATTGAAAATGTGATCGCATTCCTACAAAAATCAAGGATAGGATCAACATAATTTCTGACACCCATGTATGCAGAGGAATAATATTAGTTTACAATGCATACTGGTAAGTTACTAAAATACTTCATCAAAACACATGCAGTATAAGTTAGATATTTTTGGTAAAGGGAAAAAATACAGGTATATGTTAAAGCCACTGTCAGCGAAGTAAACGGATAGGAAGAACTGGGAATAAATAAGGCCCTGAGTACGCAAGGAGAACTGTGAGGATGCAGAGCCTTTAGACCTTACTTCCTATACATGGGAAGTGTAACGTTTAATTAGGAAGTTAACAGATTATTTAAAACAAAAACATTGCCATATAAATATCAGAGACCAAATTATAATCATTACAAATCAAACATTTTCTTTAAAAAAAATCGGCTATATTTGCATGTATTGGGTCAGATTTTCAGCTGGTGTAAATATGCACAGCTCCAATAACTTAAATGGAGCTAACCCAACAGCAGCTAACAGTCTGACCCACTAAGTGAATTCTTTTGCATAAGGTACTTCTCTGGTGGTTTAGTACATTGTTTTAATTACTGAGAAAAAATAGGTTTCAGAGTAGCAGCCGTGTTAGTCTGTGTCCGCAAAAAGAACAGGAGTACTTGTGGCACCTTAGAGACTAACAAATTTATTTGGGCATAGCTTTTGTGAGCTACAGCTCACTTCATCGATGCATCCGATGAAGTGGGCTGTAGCTCACTAAAGTTTATGTTCAAATAAATTGGTTAGTCTCTAGGGTGCCACAAGTACTCCTGTTCTTTTTGAAAAAAAATAGTGTGTGTGTATTATACACAAACACACAGGCCAGATCTATACTAGGAGTGCTTTGCCAGTATAGCCACCAGTATCCTACACCAGAAAAGCACTCCCCCACAGCTTATACCAGCAAAACTGTACTTAGGCTTGGTATAGCGAAATACAGCCCCCAAAGAGAAATAAGCTATGCCAGCAAAAGTGAAGTTTTGTCACTCTACACTAGGGGCTTTTGCCAGCACACTTATGTCTGACAAAGATCACATGCATAAGATCTTACTTAAAGACATGCTAGTAATGATTACCAAAAGCTGGGCTCACTGAAGTCAGTGGGAATAAAGGAACACTTAAAATCTAGACTGAATAATTTAGTTTGTGGAGAAGAATTACTTTTTTTATACTCCTCTCATGCTGGACAAGCTAGGAAGTGCATTTGGGGTGCAGAAGTAGGGAGAAGAGAAGTCATCTGACAGTACGTAGGAGAAAACACTGCTACTACATGTTTTTCCTTCCACAAAGGGAGATCATGCTAGCCTTATAACTGGAGGCATCATTCAGACTTCAATACAGATTGACTCCACAGCCAATCCAGTTAAGGGAGCTTTAATAGAAAAGCAGGGAAATTCTTCTCACAAGTCAGCCCTGTAGTGCATCCTCTCTTGCCAAATGCCCAGAATATGGCAATGTCTAGGCTTAACATTTTCATAATGGCACAGGGTGGCAGCTATCGGCCAATGAATCACCCGACCAAAACTCTGGCAAACCTCAACATCCTGACTGAGCTACACCCCTGTTTATCACTTTCAATAGCTACACATAGGCAGATTATTATAGCACCTGTTTCTCTTCTCCTCCCGTACCAGACAAAATTGAGAGCACCATGATGCTTTATGTAAGACACTATTGCTCTCACATATGTACACAAATATCCCAAAATATATGAAAGTTATATCCTCCACCCAAAAAATATACAGCAATACTGCCCCCAAACACAACCAACTCCCACTGGAGTTTTATCCCTTTTACGCAGAGCTGTATCATTAACCACTTACCCAGAAATGACAGCTCCACCTATGTGTACTTAGTATTGTACTTATGCATCCCCACATATAAAGCAGCATATATCCCATTCCCCCTATCCCGGTCTCCCCTGATGCGTAGGGCATTCCTGCCCCCTTCCCTTCTCTGTATCCAAGGTGTTTATTTGTCATCCCCCTGCCCATTACGGTAGTACCTTACTGCACTTCACACATATTAGTAGATCTAACATCACAACACCCCATTTGGTAAGTATCAGATTGGGAAACTGACATGCACTGAAACAGGTGACTTAATTAAGTCCTGTTCTCATGACCCTCCCTCCCATATAGGGCTCTGTCACCCTCTCTACCCCTCCCCCAAGTTTACACTAGTGTCATTCTGTGTAGGGAAGCAGCAGCTCTCTGCCCCCGCCCACACCTAGGAGAGACAGCAAGGATAGATACAGAAGGCAGCTACTGTGCCCCGCGCAGGAAGGGCAGCAAGGACGGGCTGGGAAGGGGTAAGAGCCATGCCCCCCACCCATCCCCAGGGCAGGAGGGGGAGGGGGTGGGGCAGCTCCGTGCCCCCCACCCATCCCCAGGGCAGGAGGGGGAGGGGGTGGGGCAGCTCCGTGCCCCCCACCCATCCCCAGGGCAGGAGAGAAGTGGGGTCAGCAGGGTCCCGGCGCGGCGGGTGCCCCCTTACTTAGCGTAGTAAACCCAGCCGTCCTTGGTGGTCCGCTCCTCCCAGCCGGGAGGCAGCTCCTCCTCGCTGTCCGTGTCCTCCAGCCCCGCATACTTCAGAGCAGCCATTGGGCCGAAGGGCTCCAGCCAGCCCCAGAGCAACCGCCACCGGCCCGTTCCCCTCACGGCTCCGCCCCTTCCGGTGAGCTCCGCCAATCGCGTGGTGAGGGGAGCCCAGTGCCCCCCTGGGAAATGTAGTCCGGAGAAGAGGGGCGCGACAGTCGCCGCCGGACAGGTGCAGCGTGTGCGGCGGGCGCAGGGAGCCCGACTCCTGCGAATAGAGACGCTCCCCGTTGCTGTCCCAGCGGGCGTCCTGCGGTTCTCAGCCTACCTCCCCCTGGCGCTGTGGCTGGGTTCGCAGTCTGCCCGAGTGCGGGTGCAGCTCTCAGGCTGGTACCTCCAGGGCGGCTCAGCGTTTGTCCGAAAGGGCGAGCTCATGCTGGAATCGTGATGGCGCCTGAGACTCTCCGCCTTCATTATTGAAAGAGCAGGTGTCTACGCTCCTGGGTGCGGAGAAAAGCGTGAAGTAAGTGGAGCCTAAAGGTTAAGTTTCAGAGTAGCAGCCCTGTTAGTCTGTATTTGTAAAAAGAAAAGGAGGACTTGTGGCACCTTCCAGACCAATAAATTTATTTAAGCATAAGCTTTCGTGAGCTACAGCTCACTTCATCGGATGCTCAAATAAATTTTAGTCTCTAAGGTGCTACAAGTACTCCTTTTCTTTTTCCTAAAGGTTAAAAAACCCAAAAGCAAAAAAATCAATTGCAGCACTTAAAAAAATCCTGCTTTTAAGTCAGTTTTATCCTTTAGGGGATTCTAGTTGGTTGTACATTGGTGGTTGGCACGATTGGAGAAGACCAAGACCCACTGTATTAAATAATCAAACAAGATAGTTTCTAAATTGCCCCTGTTGGCAGCTGATCATTTTTCATTGCTTTTCAATAAATACATCTGCAATAAATATAAAGGGAAGGGTAAGCACCTTTTAAATCCCTCCTGGCCAGAGGAAAAACCCTTTCACCTGTAAAGGGTTAAGAAGCTAAAACAACTTTGCTGGTACCTGACCAAAATGACCAATGAGGAGGCAAGATACTTTCAAAGCTGGAGGGGGGGAACAAAGGGTCCTCTCGGTCTGTGTGATGTTTTTGCCAGGACCAGAGCAGGAATGCAGGTCAGAACTCCTGTAAAAGGTTAATAAGCAATCTAGTTGAATATGCATTAGATTCTGTTTTGTTTAAATGGCTGACAAAATAAACTGTGCTGAATGGAATGTATATTCCTGGTTTTGTGTCTTTTTGTAACTTAAGGTTTTGCCTAGAGGGATTCTCTATGTTTTGAATTGGATTACCCTGTAAGCTATTTACCATCCTGATTTTACAGAGGTGATTTTTACTTTAATTAAAATTCTTCTTTTAAGAACCCGATTGCTTTTTCATTGTTTTTAAGATCGAAGGGTTTGGTTCTGTATTCACCTATGCAAATTGGTGAGGATTTTTATCAAGCCTTCCCCAGAAAAGGGGGTGTAGGGCTGGGGGGGATTTTGGGGAGGAAAGATGTTTCCAAGTGGGCTCTTTCCCTATTCTTTGTGTAACACTTTGGTGGTGGCAGCTTTTAACCTAAGCTGGTAAGAATAAGCTTAGGGGGTCTTTCATGCAGGTCCCCACATCTGTACCCTAGAGTTCAGAGTGGGGAAGGAACCTTGACAACATATATGAGGATGACTGAGCTTGCTAACTTTTGTACACTAGCGGGTGCCCCAGATTTACCCGACCTGATGATTTATTTAATCCCTTTTTGGTTCGAAGGAAAAATCACAAAAGTTTTAGGAAAAAACTAAAAAAAGCCCTCTTTAGTTTCTCTGGCTGTGAACATTGCATTACTTTTCCCTTACTGGGCTAGAAATACACCACTTGTCATTTCCTCAGAGAAAAGAACTGCATCCAAAATGACACTTGGATAAGTCTCAGCCTTTGCCTTCACTTTACTGGCACTTAGGAGCACTCAGCATGGCCACTGCATGGCCCATTTCCCAAGACTGGGCAGCAGGATGACTGTAGTGATGTATGGCTATTTGCTGATGATGACTATGGTGCCCCTTTGTATTAATTCTCCAGCCAGTCATTCATCTTTGAATCATGGAGAGTAAAATCATGACTATATGTGGTCATGGTCTAGTGATCACTGTAGAAGCCACCTACTAGCTGAGGGTAAACACATCCAAGCAACATGCTTATATCGGAAGTGACCAAGAGACACAATAACTTGTCAGGGGCTCAAGTTATTAGACCACAGTAGTGATACTGTTAGTTGGTACCACCCCATAGTTACTGCTTGTTGTTAGACAAGAAAAAGTCTCTATATTTCTTTCTCTGGGATTTTTTAGAATAATACTTTATAATTCTATAGCAGCTTTTATCAGAAACTATCAAAATGCTTAATACTGGTTTATATTAAGTTACACCACACCCATGAGATGTATTATCCCTCACTGGGGTGTTGAGGCACTGAATCACAGCAAGGTTAAGTGACGAGCCTGAGGCCACACAGCAAGTCTGTGGTGGAACTAGGAGTAAAAGTCAGATTCCCAGTCTTGTGCTTTAAACACAAGACCATATCTTTCTTTGTGAAAGCAAAAAATAGGCCTCAGGTGAAAGGAACACCACAAAAAGCAAGTTTCATTATAAAGGAAAATTTAACTTCATTGTGGCAAGAAAATAATCTAAGACAACACAAGCACATGCTTTGCTAAAGGATTCAAACATTTGAGAACTTTATGACCACAGATTACAGCTTGCCAAAACCTCCCTTTGAAGGACTGAAGAACTAGGATATATACCTTACTCATAGCTTAGGTGGTGCTCAGCCTGGTGTGGTGTCAATATACCATAACTTGCTTCCGGGAAAATCCCCTCTCTTCAGTGTCTTCAGACCACCTAAATGAGTAGTCTCCATTGGTCCCTTTTCCATATCTGTAGAATCTGAAATCCTAATAACTATATTGTAATCAGGCCTGCTGCCTGTGAACATTTATAATGGCATGTGTCATCAGTGGGGTTAGAACCCAGGGTTTTGGGCTGGTAAATGCTGATAAGAGTCTGGAGTACTTGGAATATAGGATTTGCCTCCTGTAACAAAGTGAGTGTGTCTGTCTCCATTTGTGTGTATACACGGCTGGGCTGTAAATGTAATTATTGGAGATTTCAGCAGATGGCACTGTAGACAAAGAAATAAAGCTGAATATGCACTATTGGAGCTATACAGTTCACCTGCTCCCCAGTAATTGCATACACATACCTGTCTGCCTGCAAGACTTGAATTATTTCCTGGCCTGCCCTTCCATCACTTTGAAGGTCCCTTTGAGAGGTGACATTGAAGCAGTTTCTCATGTCAATCAGTCAAAAGAGGTGTTGGCTATGGATGGGCCAATTTTCACAGCAGAGAACTTACAGTAGCAGGGCTGGGAGTACTAAAAAGCACGGCAACAACCTCCCTGCTAGGTGCAGGCATCCAAAAGGGAAGGGGCACTTCAGTGACATGCTCACCTCTGACCTGCCAGCCCTGGGAAGTGCCTGCACAAGTGATCTATAATAGAAGAGCGTTCCAGATCAACCTAGTAGCTAAAGAGGTCACTTGTTTCAAGATTGTAGCTCCAAGTTTTGAAATTCATAAAGCTAGTAACTTATTGGTGACTGCTGGCAGAAAGCAGTTAGTTTGAAGGTGTTTTCCCCTCTCCTCACCACCTCCTCCCAACAATCAACAGCTGAAGTTTCATGATGCAAGTTTAATGGGAATATGGAAATGAGTTGTCAGCCAGCCCTCTTCCAAGCATCTAAGATATCCAACCTAAGTATCTATGTATCCTAAGATATACTAGCAGTATGCTAGATTTAAACTCCTAGTAAAGAGTCCTTCAGCGTCAAAGGGTGTCACCGTGCCTCAGTGGGTCACAGCCAGGAATAACAGATTCAGGACAATCTGTTGAGAAATAGGGTGGACCAACCCCACATGGGGGGTTATTCTATCATTAGATTATAGCAAACCAGTTACAAAAGTAAACCAGTGTGATGAGGAAGTCAAAGATGCAGTCGGCTTAGGCATTCCAGCCCTTGTCTCACCATCCAGACAGTGGACTCTATGATGAGTGGTTACCGAAAACCAATTTAATCAAATACAGGGTCCTTCTAATCTCAAGAGATCAGCCACATAGCCAGGTCAACATATAACTTAGATCTTACCTAATAATCACACTGCTGCCAATCTTTTATTAATAAAACTTTAGGTTTTAGTTATTAAAAGAAGAGAGTTAATAAATCATATACATACAAATAATTGCAAAGTCTTTATATCAGGTTTGTTGCAGCAATGGAATAAACTGCAGCTTGTAAAATTTCTCTGGTATCTTCCAAAAGATTTTTAGTTGTAAATCCATAGTCCAGAGAATGAGGGCAGCAAAGAGGCAAAATGGAGATCTCAGGCATCTTTTATACCCTTTGCCACATGCCTGGAAATTTACTGGCTCAAACAAAGCTCACAGCCTTTGTTTGTGAAAAGTTACTGACCCAAGATGGAGTCCAGGACACCTGAGCATATCACATGTCCTTACATGGTGTGATGACTCACCCATATTCTTGCTGAGACAGCCTCTTCCTATGGATATCTGAAGCGTTGATTCTTCTTAATGGCCCATCAAGCTTGAATAGGTTTCAGAGTAGCAGCCCTGTTCATCTGTATCCGCAAAAAGAAAAGGAGGACTTGTGGCACCTTAGAGACTAACATTTATTTGAGCATAAGCTTTCGTGAGCTACAGCTCACTTCATCTTATGCTCAAATAAATTTGTTAGTCTCTAAGGTGCCACAAATCCTCCTTTTCTTCAAGCTTGAATAGTTATTCACAATGGGCTGGCGAGACGAGGTGTTACCCCAGGAACAAACACATTTGAGATACAGATACAGAACCAATATTCATAACGTTAGATACAGTGATGCATGAATTTAACCAGAATAATCATACTTGATAGACTAACTTTCGTTGAAACCTTCCATTCTACATTTTGTAAAAAATGTCCTGCAATTGTAAAACAGTGGTAGCAACAATGATACAAATGGACATTTTCAATTAGACAGTATCACAACGGATTATATTAAAGTATGTGTATAAATACACTTCAGATCACACACAGAATGACAGCAAGTTTAAAAGTAGACGTGTGTATATGTACACGTGCACTGTAAATAACCACTATCTTTCATGTGACATGTTCAGTATGAAAGATAAAATACAAAGAGTTTTGTCTTAAAATCCCTGCCCTCGTGTCCATATGAGATACCTTTATGGCATCCCTCAGGGTTTACAGTGTTTTCTGTGAAATATCCATGTATCCAATATTACTGCTTCAGGAGTAGTAATATTTATATTTATCATGGTAAGTTACAAATGCTAACACCCAGCTCTTTCCATAAGTAGAACTCAAAGCACTTTTTAAAGGCAATCAGTATCATTATCCCCCTTTTACAGATGGGTAAACTGAGGCAAACGGGTGAAGGTCCAGATCCTCAAATGGAAGTTAGGCACCTAACTAGCTTTGATGATATGGGCTGAAGTGACTTGCTCAAGGTAACCCAGCAGGCTAGAAGCAGAGCAAGGAGAAGACCTGAGTTCCAGTCCAGCTCTCTAGCCACACTCAAAACACACTTTTGAACCACTGCTTCCTACTTTTCACCCAGAAATAACTGCAGGTGAAAAATGATTAACAGTTCACTGTCTAGCTGTCTCATTTATGGGTACAATCAGAAACTTAGAAATGGAAATTCTGCCATTTACACCGACAGTTTATTCTGGGTGCTACTGTTTGCAGGCACAAAACAAGATCGGGCTGGGATTTAAACAAAAATCTTCTGATGATTTTGGGGTGTCATTAGGTTTGCATCCTTTCAGATTTAGTATACTTTAGGTATGTTCTTATCCCAACACTCAGTGACTTAGGGGTGAGTTTTTCTGAAGCACCTAACTCACTTAGGCACATCACAAAATCCCAACCTAAAGCACAGATTCATTTACAACATTCAGTCATCTCAGCATTAGTGAAGATTCAGTGTGTAAACCCATAAGCCCCAAAACACTGAGCTGAGTTACCCTAATGTAATAAAGTCCTTCTGTCATCAGTCATCTCCACCCTGTGTACCAAAACTGCATACACACCTGTACTATTTTAGTTTTGAAAATAGTAATAAATAAATATACATATAGCAATGTTTTTTACAACCTCCCTGCCCACACACATCGCAGACAACTACTCTTTAAAATCACCAAGATAATCTCTCTTCTCTTACCTTTGTTTGGACAAGTCACCAAATACAAGTACTTCTTTGCAGCAATTACAAAACCAGCTTTTATGAAACTTCATACGTTTAACCTTCAAGTCCCTCACATTTTATTAAAATGAAAAGCCACGATAATATGGAGCTAGAAAATGTCTAGGTAATCACAATGAAGCAGCCCTTTAAAAAAATCCTGAAATTTTGCAGGCCACATATGACTCATCACAAAGTGATACTGTAAGGAAAAAATATGCACGTTTAATTTAACTACTATGCTTTTTAAAATACACGTCATGCAGCTAAGACAAAAAATGATTAATTTACCACTTCATGGAATAATACTTACCATTAATATAGCACTTTTTCACCCATACGTCTCAAAGCACTTAATAAAGGTGAGTAAATCATTGTTCCCATTTTGCCAAAGAGGAAACAGAGGCATGGAAGTTAAGTGACTTGCCCACAGTCATGCACCTAACCAGCAAGAGATGGGAAGAGAGAACAAGCCTCCTCTGCCTATCCACTTCAGTACATCAATTCTGTGGGGTTTTTTTCCATAAAAAGCATTTACCATATACAATACATTTTAATGCTTTATATTTCTTCACAAAATCAGGTGAATTGTGCATCCAGAAGTGTGGATGTAAACAGAAGTCAAAAAACAAAAACAGAATAATCTGCCTTGATCAGAGAATTAAAGTCCATCTTCTCAAGGAAAAAAAAGAGATGTGTTCTGTACCTAAATTTTGAAGAGATGTGTTCTGTACCTAAATTAATGTAATCCCTCCCAAAATATAGATGGGGTATGAATGAGCAAATCATGTAAATGCTACTGTTGTATAATGGGGTATAGAAAGATAATTTAGTCCATAGTACATTATGGTAGATGAATATTGTACTCAATTACAGTATTTATATAGAATGTTCCTCTAAAAGAGTAGAGCATTTCAAAGAAGAAAAATATTTTATGGACCAAATTCTGCTCTAACTCCAATGAAAATCATATTTCTTACTAGAAATGTTTGTTTTCCAAGTTATATACATTTATTGTTTAAATCTTTACAAAGATCTAGATCCATAAAGCACAGACTTAGGTTGACCTACAAAACTCCTGCTCACTTGGACTATAAAGTCATTCTCAGTCTCTGTCTCTGGCTCGCTGCATATTTAGTACATAATGAAACAGCTTTAACAGGACTGAAAGCAGCCCACATCAGAATATCCCATAGTCGAGTAATTAGGAAACTCACTTGGGAAATGAGAAACCCCTGTTCAAATCCCTTCTCCATCAGGAAGAGGGGGGAATCGAACGAGGTCTCCCACATCCGAAGTGAGCTCCCTAACTCTGGGCAAAAAGGTAGCCAGGTGGATGAAGAGGCCTCACATATGTTTTGTGCGGAGTGACGCATGTGTCACTCAGGTACCTAAGTATGGACTTGTGGGAGTTATGGGCTATGTGCACTTAAGATACACAGTCAGGAACCTCTGGAGTCAGGTGCCTATCTCCCTAAGAGCAGTGAGGCTTAGGAAACTCCCTCTGTTTGGCATCTAATATTGGCTACCTTACCTGGTGTCTTGTCTAGCATGCCAGCTTTTATAGATCCCATTCTTCGGTGCCTGTCTCTCCCTCTGCATGGTATAGGGTGCCTAGGCCCCTATCTCAGGATTTGTAGATTTCAGTGATTTTCAAGGCAGCTAGAAGTTAGGCATTGCAACGCTTAAGTCCATTTATGGATCCAGGCCAAATTATTGAAATTCTTGTTTCAAACTAATTTTTTTTAAAATTGTGTGTACACACACACACTATGAAATATATTTTTGACTTTTTAAATTCTGCCTTAAAACAAGAATGTCAAGAGTTTAGATTTATATTATATATGGTAGAAATACCATAGCAGTTATTTGCCCTTTTGACAAACGCAAGCCTGATACAATAAATAATTTCACCTTAAAACTGTGATTTAATGAAGGTGGGTTTCTGAAAATTGAGGATACATTTAGTGAATATTTAGTTATGTGTACAAGAACTTTCCTAAGATTCCACTGACTGTAGGTTTACACCAGTTTGCCTCTTGCAGTAGTAAGTAGAAATCTCAAATACTTGTTTCCTAATTCAAGTTGATACAGTACACACTGGTTTAACCTTTAAAACAAACCCTTTCTGAGTGGTAAAATGGAAAAGAGATAAAAGGGGGTGGGAGAGAGGGAGAAAAACACCAAACCTCCCCCCAAAATAGGAAGGACCCCCCCCCCCAAAAAAATATTCAAAACTGAAAGTTTTTTTCTTGAAAATTTCTGTGAACATTTTCAGACAAAAAAGGTTTTCCCTTACAAAACCTATAGAACAAAAATTACATCAAACTGACACCTTTCACCATTTTATTTTCCATTTTTTGACCAGCTCTAACTAGAACCATGACAACAGAATTTACACCTGAAGGAAACAGTTGCAGTCTTTACAATGATGTTTTGGCCACTACTACTTGATTCTCTTAGAGCAGCTGGGAAAACCTACCCTTAAACTGCAAATTCTGACAAGTGGGGGACACACCATCTATCAAGAGAGCAGCAAACCCTTTGCTACCTCATCCACATTTATTCCCCAATCTACCAGTATTACTCCCATCTCATTTGTATTACCCCAGAGTAGGAAATACATACATGAGTCCTCAACCAGACATCTGAGTTTAAGGCATGACTTCAGTGGGGCTCCACGTGGGCCCAAGGATCTGCCCATGTGCATCACATTGCAGAATTGGGGCTTGCATCACTGGAATCAGTGGGAGGTTTTCCAATAATTTCAACAGGAGTTGGACCACAAACTCAGAGGACAAGCTGAGGCCACAAATTTTTTTTTCCCTATTAAGGGCCTGACCCTGCAGCCCGTATCACATGAGCATCCCAGTGAAGTCACTAAGACTACTCCATGGAACAAGGACTGTAGGATCACCAAAAAGAACAACAATTCCCCCATTGTGGGGGAAAAAAGTGACTTTGGATCCTAAAGGGGCCTGCTCAACCTTTTTAAGTTTTAGACAACTGTGCTGAATTTGAGGTCCTGAATTTTTTTTGCAGTCAGAGTTATGCAGAGTTACCATTCATTTTGTTTGTCCTATAAATAGGCCCAGATCTTTACAGTGCTGCATTGCATTCCTTCCACCTGTTTATTCAAAAACTGTGGTAAATAATCCGTTCTGCTTAAAATCCTCTGACACTTGCTTGGAGTGTCGTATTTTGGCAGACAGTGCTTCAAAGATATCATTCTGATCCACTGCTGTAGCAACCCTGTAAATTAATTCTTCCAAGGATTCCAAGCCTCTCAGTCCAAGATTAACTCCACAGCCTGCCAGAAAGTGGATAAAATAAAAAGGCATTTAGAAATGGTGATTAAGGTCACAGTGAAATATTTGCCAATTAGCACATGAAGTAGAGTTGTTGATCTCCTTTGCTTTAAGCAATCAAAATCAAGCATCTTATAGGTTTCACCACTAGAAATATTGATTTAAACTTGATTATATATACTCTGTTGGCAACCTTGATCCAGCAAAGTGCTTAAAGTTGAGAAGATATTTAAGTAGGTGTTTATGTATTTTACTGGATTGGGACCTGTATTGTCTGTCAGAGACTGGCGGATGGAAGAGATGTCTGTGGCTTCTACTGGGGACAGGGTTGGGGAACCTGGGGGCTTTCCCTGCCCCATTTGCCAGGCAGCGGCAGCCGGGGGGCTCCCAATTGATGGGGGGCCCAGGCCCAGTAGGGGGGCCAAGTAGCTATTCTGCCACTGCCAATGATATGGCAAAGAGTTTATTTGCCCCTTTGATAGAGGGTATGTCTATTTGTCAGAATTCACAATTTAGAGATATGGTAAATTCTCCGCTGATCTCAAATGATCAACTATCAGCAGCAGTCATACTATATTTATAAAGATACAGATCTTGCCTCCATGATTCATGCCTCAAGATTAGACTACACAGTGCATTGTACATGGGGCTATATTTTAAAGCCACTGGGAAAGGAGTGAAAATTTGTAGTAATATCTGACTCTTGCCCATTTGTAATCATTCACACTTACTTCTATAGCAGAGCTAAAGACAGAGCTAGCTTGTTTGAGGCTACATGTAGGCCATAAAACAAGTTTACTACATCATTGTTTAATTTAATTCCAGTTTAAGATCATTCAATGTTGTTGCAAGATCCATTTAAGCTTTCTAGATCCCTTAGTTTTTATTCAAATTTAGTTGTAGGAATGCTAGGATGTCCAATAAATTAATTTTAGTTTGTATCTTTTGCATACAAAGACAAACAAACAATCTCAAATACTGACGCTGAACTAGGATTCAAATGGACCTTACTGATAAGTCTGTTTCAATTTTCATATTTCTAACCAGAAGCAATCTTGTACATAGTTTGCATGATCAATCTGTTAACACAACATACACGGAATCCTGCATGGTTGGAATCGCAGTCATATGGAAAACCAACTGAAGATACAGCTGGATCACTTCTTAACTGATTCTCTGTTGCTCTAGTTATAACAGACTCCAAGCAGCCGCGTAGCCAGGTGGAGGGAACGGGGAGCGATCCAAAAAAAAAAAAAAAAAGGCGGCACCACCCACTGTGGTGCTTTTACTCACCCAGCAGGCCCTCACTCGCTCCGGGTGTCTTCGGCAGCACCGCAGGTCCCGCCGCCGAAGACCCAGAGCGAGTGAAGGTCCCGCTGCAGAGGCGCCGAAGACGACCCGGGGCGCCACCAGGTGAGTAAAAGTGCCACAGCAGGTGGTGCCTATTGATTTTTTTGGATCGCTTTCCCCCCCGTTCCCTCAACTGGGGAAAATTTAAAAGGCGCCAAGACATTCACTTGTGCTCAGTGCGGGAACGGCCGCTGCCCCCGTAGCTACGCCACAGGTCAAGGCTGGGGAGGAGCAACAGTGATTTTTTCATAGCTTCCTAGATCAGAAGCCCAGAAGGGACTACTGTGATAATCTAGTCCCCTCTCCTGTATATATATCACAGGCTATAAAATTTCCCTGAATTAACTCCTGTTTGAGCATATCTTTTAGAAAGATACCCAATCCTGATTGTAAAACTGCCAGTGATTAGAGAATCCACCCCAACCCTTGGGAAACTGTTCCAATGGTTAATTACCCTCACTATTACCTTGTGGGAAACTATCTGACCTTGATTGGCTTGTTACTTCAGCTAACTGAGATACCGTGTGACTGTTCTAAAGTCCGTATAATTCTACTTCATAGGAGCACCCAGATTGCTCAATCACGGACATTGAATAATACTGGTAAATTGTCTCATTTTGTGTACACAGGATGTTTTTCTCCTTTCTCTCTTCTATTGTGGTGTTATGCCTACAAATCTGTAATGTAATTTCCAACTCACCAGTGTCAAAATTCAGCACTCTGGCAGCTTCTCCTTCCACAGTGACCACTACATTGTCCCCCTCAATGAAGGCTGCTGTAACTCTCCTATGAGAAAGCATGATCTCAAAGAGTCTTCTACTACACTGGACATGATGTAGAGTCAATTCATTCACCCTGGGTTCAATATCCATCTTGTAGGCATTGAAAGATTGGTGGAATATGTTCTTCATTATCTAAATGAAACAGTGACTAGTGAAAGGTAACAATCTTAATTGCAAACCCCACATTTGCGCCAACAAACATCTGTGCATGCATATTAGGCAGTTCTGCATCTACACAGACACACAACGTTGGGTGATCATAGGCTAAGAGAGAGATTAACATCTTGCACTTGGCAAGCAAAAAGATGGGAGTGAAGAGTGAGCTGAAGAAAATTAGTGATGTCTCTTAGGGCCCCCTCCCTGAATGCAGCAAAAACTTATGCACATGCTTAATTTTACACATGAATAAGGCTACCTCTGGAGGTCATGGAAGTCACAGAATCAGTGACTTCCAGAGACCTCCCTGACATTCTCTGCTTCAGCCCCAGGGGCACCAGGATTCTGGCGCTGGCAGCCAGCAGGGACCTTGCAGAGTTCCAGGGACAGGCAGCCCTCTGCAAGGTTCCTCAGGGTTCCAACAACGGGTGATAGCCTTGCACAGAGGGAGGGGAACGCCTCCGGTGAACGGCTGGGGGTGTCCCGTTTTCTCTTTGGGAAACTTGGTCACCCTGCAGCTCCCAGCTGCCGAGGGCAGAGGGGGAACCTGACAGTTCCCAGCCACCACGGTGGCAGGGGAAAACAGAGTCGCAGCAGCAATAGTCACAGAATTATAGGTTATGGCTTCCATCGATTTTTGTTTATTGCCCAAGACCCATCCATGACTTTTACTAAAAATAACCATGACAAAATCTTAGCCTTACACATGAATAGTCCAAATGACTTCAAAAAAGTTAAGAACATGGGGAAGAGTTTGCAGGTTGGGGTCCCCTGAGGTTCCTCAGGGAAGGGACTGCATCATTTTTGCTTCTGTACAACTTTTAGCACAATGGGTTCTGATTAGGCCTTTAGGCACTCCTGTAATAAACATGCAGTAATAATAAACTACTAAAAATGGAACAGGAATGTGATTACCAGCCCCTTTAGAAAGGAGGATGGAGTTGAATATTAACTACAAAAATGAAAACAAATGAAGCTTTCACTGTGAAGGCTTTAAAACTGGGGTTAGAGAATTAGTTAATTAGTTAGTTACAGAGAAGAAATCAAGGAGATGGAGCATAAGTAATAAAATCATTTCAATTGTTTATGACTATTAATCACAAGCACTCTTTCTTCATCAAAGAGCCATCACTAGCAGCAATCTTCACTCCTGGTCAATGCTATCCTTAGTTTCTTTACACTGATAACCATACAAACAACCCCCATGCATGACACTGTTCTTTTACTTCTAAGATCTAAATGTGTCTCTTAAAAGAAAGCAAAATGCTGTGTTCAAAGAATGTTCTATGTCCTGTGTTCAAACAATGATTTGATTTGGGCTTGCTTGTTTAAACCATTTGCTATGTAAGGAATTGGATATCAGAAGAAGCTTTGCTTACTTTTTGCAAATATCGGATGCTAAATCCAGGTTCCCACAGGTTGCATGGCAATATATGGTTATTACTAAAATGAGTGTGGGTGTGGGGAAATCCAGGAAATCTCGTGATATGGAATAATATCACTGCACTTTCCCCTGAAACTGAATTATCTTCAGTTACATGTACACACTTGAATCAAAAGAATCAATTCACTTGTAAGAGGCTTTCCCCCCTCCACCCCAACCTCCAACACACACAAACGGGTGATCATCAGCTGGCTTTTCTAAACAAACCAATTTCTTAGCACAAAAATTATGACTCAGGAAAAAATGAATAGCAAGAAAATAGGCCATAATTTTATAAGCAAAATGAAGCCATGACTAGAACACAAAAGGCAAGGAAGCTACAGAACTGTTGTTGTTGACTACAGGGGGGAAAAAAAGGAATACTAACACCAGAAAATCGCATCACAATGCTTTACACTTACATAGCACTTTCCATCAATAGCTGGGCCTGATCCTTTATCAGTAATACCAACACTAGTTTTGTCATGGATTTCAGTAGGAGCAGGGTAAGTCCCAACCCTATAAACCCTTATTCATGTAAAGTAATCCTTATTCATATTAATAGTTCCATTGAAGTCAATGAGACACTACTCCCATAAGTAAACCTTACTTATGTTTGTCAAAGTTGAAGGGTGCAGCCCTAACCAATCCTAACACCACTCCTATAGAATACAAGTCATGGGTGTGCTTCAGCAAAGCACTTAAGAATGCGCTTAAGTTCCTTTCAAGTCTGTTAAAGCATGTGCTCAAGTGATTTGGTTCAAGGCCATGAATCCCATTTTGCGACAGCTGAGATGCTGGGATTAAGTGACATGGCCAAGGCTATGCAGCAAGTCCACAGCAGAGTTGATAATATAACTCCAGAGTTCCTGGCTCTAAATCAGCCAGTCAGCACTCAGTTTCCCTCAAGTTCTGAATCACACTTGTTTTGCTAAGCAGCTGTCAGAATGATAGGGATTCTTTACGGCTAGGGAGATGGTCCTTTTTCCTATTGGATAGAAATGTCTATAGTTTGCTCACAGAACTGGCAAAACCATAGAGAAAATTTATATTTTTAGTGGATTTCTGTAAAATGAAAGGAATTGGCCATTTCAGCTGATATTTTTACTAATAAAAGTCCCTGTCTCCTCCACCAAGAAATATAGCTGATTTTCCATGTAATGGGGGGAAAAGACTGCTAACTTTTCTCTTTGGGCTTCACCTCAACTTTAGGTTCTATCTTGTTTTTGGGGGTTTATTGATTTCCTAATGGATTATTGTTCCAGCTAGTGTGTAGCAGTGAAGTATATCAACCTGTTAGAGTGCCTGATGTTTCTTGAAGCTGCATTTTTGCATAGTTATTTAGTAACTTCAAACTCACTCACTTGCCGTGGGAAACCAGACATCCCTTCCCCCCTCTTGAACCTCATGATTCTTCCCTTTTCTTTCTTCTGTTATTCAGCCTGGCTATAAAGAGTCAACTACCTTATTGTCCGACTTAACTGTGGTCCCTTCACAAAGGATATAGCCACACTGGAAAAAACAACCACCAACCTCCAGTAGTGAATCTCAGAGCTCGGGCCTACGGACTTGGGGTCACAGTTCAGCACTAAAAATAGCCAGGTAGACGTTCCATCGCAAGCCGAAACTTGGGTTCTAAAGCCTGGGAAGTATGGTGGGCTTCCAAGCCTGCATGCCAGCCTGAGCACAGCATCTACATGGCTATTTTTAGCATCGTGACATGAGACTCAGTCTGTAGACCCAGGCTCTGAAACTCACTGCTACGGGGTTTTTTTTTTGTTTCGTTTCTTGTAGTGTAGAGGTACCCAAAGATGAGCTCCCCAGTTCACTTCATCATAGCATCTGCCAGTGGATAAATGCTGGGAGTCTTATCCTTAGTAAGGGTCATTTATACCCAAGCTCCTTAAACCTGGACTGTGCAATTGTGACAGAGTGTGTATAGAATCATAGGATATCAGGGTTGGAAGGGACCTCAGGAGGTCATCTAGTCCAACCCCCTGCTCAAAGCAGGGCCAATCCCCAACTAAATCATCCCAGCCAGGGCTTTGTCAAGCCTGACCTTAAAAACCTCTAAGGAAGGAGATTCCACCACCTCCCTAGGTAACGCATTCCAGTGTTTCACCACCCTCCTAGTGAAAAAGTTTTTCCTAATATCCAACCTAAACCTCCCCCACTGCAACTTGAGACCATTACTCCTTGTCCTGTCCTCTTCTACCACTGAGAACAGTCTAGCCTAAGGCTCACTCACCACTCTCTGCACTTGGCAAGTGTCACCACTAGGACAAACTGAGGAGATAATTGTTTAAGGACCAGATGATTAACCAAACAACAAGATGATTCAGCTTAAGGAGGGCCAGAGAAACTGAGGATCTCAGGCAGGTAAGAGTCCCTCACCATCCCCCATGTCTAAGAGAAGGTAAAAGCCTGGGGATCAAGGACTTGGGGCAAGTCTACACTACAAAAGACTCAACCTAAGTTATGTTGACATACAGCCACCACAATAATAAAATTGCTTTTGCATATCCACACTACGGTGGCCTGCATCCTCACCAGGAGCTCTTGCGCTGATTTAACTGTCAGTGTGGAGCATCGTGGAATGGCTTCTGAAAGGCAGCAACAGGTGATGTAAGCAACAAAGTGTCTGCACTGATACCGCGTTGACCTAACTGGACCGACCTAAGCACTATGCCTCTTGCAGAGGTGGAGTTAAGTCAGTGTAGTGGGCAAATTACATGGGGAGGGGAGAGCTACATTTTAGTGTAGATGCTTACAGAGTTAGGTCGACAAAAGGCAGCTTACGTTGACCTAACTCTTTAGTGTAGACCAGGCCTCAGATAGCACAATGGAAATAAAGAACATGGTGTTGAACTTGCCGGAGGCGTGCGTAAGGACTGTGTGCAGCAAGGAATCCAGGGAGAGGGAGCCCTGCCCTGTGACAGCAACATTACATTTATTTTTAAAATGGGTTAACACAGTAGAACCTTCTCCTTTCAAATACTTTTGAGATAACATTATGGGTATCAGAGAGCTCTGTTAATAATTTTCTAGATGAATGTGATTACAGTACTAGAAAATTGTGAGCTGTTAACAGTACCCTCATTATCTGGGCTGGTCTTTTAACTGGCTGCCTCATTTTCAAGCTATTGCAGTATCCTAATTTCCATGCGACCGATAAAGGGGGAGGATTTTAGATTTTTAGCTGCATCATCAAACCTGCAGACCAGCTTTGTGGAGGCATGGAGTGGGGCAGGAAAACACTGCACTTCATTTAAACAAAACAAAGCAGAAACCCCCTACTCCTTCATTGTAATTAGAAGAAAAAGTGAAAAATTCTCCAATAAAGTTAAAAGGGACCTACAAATATTACGTGCATTGAAGAGAAGTAGAACACCTGGATTTGTGGTACTTATTTTGCTTGGTTGGTTCCCCTCCCCCTCAGCAAGAGAACATGAAATGTATTTTGTTTGGCAGCACTACAGCTGGAAAATGAACAGCAGCTGTATTTCAGGTTGGATGAGGTCTTCCATTCCTTCTCCTTGCCCAGTTGTCAGTTTCTCATTACTTTTTGAAGTTTTCCCCTCTCTGGCTTAAGTTTCGTTAAATAATTAAAAATGAATTGAAGCAGAGGGACTAGATCCTGGATCTCCCCCTTGAGTGCTCAAAGCACTAGGTCACAGCATTATTCTCAAGCTTGTGAGCTCCCTCTGGCTCAGAGAATTTATTATGATTTTATCCACAGTGGAATGGCTGCAACAGAAGAGGTACTACCTCATCAGAATATCCCACAGGCCACTGGTTAGAGCACTCACTTGAGAGATGGCAGATCCCAGTTCAAATCCCTTTCCCCTCCCTAGTGGAGTGGGGGATCTGAACCAGCAGTCTCCCACATCCCAAGTGGGTATCTTAGCCTGCAGGCTAAGAATAATGAGGGAGCTTATTCTGTCCCCAAGCTTCTTGCTAAAATAGCATAGGTGCCTAACACCAAGAGAGGGTGGGTAGCTTTGAGAACCCCAAGCAGAGGGAGAGGCCTCCCTGTATCCAGACATATAGGCACCTATCTCTGAGAGGTGAGGCAGAGCTTAGCACCAACACCTCACCTTGGCATCTCCCATTGGCTAGCATAGGTTTGGAGCAGCATAGCATGGTGGCTCTTGTGAATCTCTCCCCATGAATTGGATAATGAGAGGAGCTTAGGCACCTTACCCAGGCTGTGTGAATCCCAGTGATTTTCTAGGCATGGTGATGCTCCCAGTAACCATGCCCAAGTTTCTTTGTGAATCTAGCCCCCTGCCTTCACACACACAGAACCAGATGAAAATCAGGCAACAACCCAAACGTCAATTATGTACAAACCAATAGAAAGATTATGAATGAGTAGCAGATACCAGGCACAGGGGGTATGATTTTGCATTTATCTTTAAGTGTAGAGCATGTTTGCTTTCAACATACCTATCACTAAGAAAACAAATATATTTTATTAAAGTACAGTGAATTGTCTGCATTTATCTAAAAATCAAGAAAAGGGCATAAAAGTAATTCCCTTAGGGAGCCAATTTATTTCCTTAACTTGTTTTTCTTAAGCATGCTAGTACTGATCCTGTAATGTGCTAACTACCCACAGCTTCCATTGACTACAAAAGGAGCCCTGTAATCTGATCCTGGAGCAGAGTCAGAATTTCTTGCCTTGTCCCTGTCCTTAGTTATTATGATGGGATGAACCAACCTACTTTCCAGATTTCAACAGCCCAGTAGGTAGTGCAGAGTAGGATTGAAAAGTAGGTTGGGATTTGGATTAGGTTAGTTTAATTGTTTCCCTTCCAAAGTGATACACTGGCTCACAGAGAGAAAGCTAAAATCTGCACTCAAAAATGCTTAAATGTAAGACAGACTCATTCTTAACTTTTTTAATTTGACAAACATAATGAATAAATTACTCAACTCCCTGGTTAATGTCCTCCATCTGAGCTCAATGCAGAATGGTAAATAGACATGCATATCTGGAGATTTATGGTCTGTCCTTGCCAATAGATAAAGAGCAGAAGTTACTGGTTAAATGCAGACAAAACTTTTGTTCTTTCAAGGGCTCACTTGAGATTTAGGATGGTTGTTGCAGATTTGTTGCCTCTGTAATATATATTAATTGTGAAACTGCTTATCTGAGGACTTCCTCTATAGTATAAATTCCATTGGCCAACCCCCAAGTTCTTTAAATAAAGAAACCAAGGCTTTTTTTTTTGTGGGGGGGGGGGGAGGGGCACAAAGGACAAGTGGAATTTTAAAGATCTAAGGCTCTGTGATTTTTTTAATAAGATTACCAGTACTTTTCTTTGGCTGTTTAACTTTTCCAGAAGCACTGTATATCGAAGGCCATAGGCTCCAGTCTTGGCCCTTAGTCTGGCCACTTTGCACAGCTCAAACAAAACAAAGCAGCCCTAAAGGGAAACCTTTACTCTATGTAGAGGGCAGAGGGAGGGAGGCCAAGGTCATGGCTAGAATAAGATGGGGACAGAGCTGGAGTGCATTGCACTCTTCCCAGTACTGTTTGTGGGACCGCTGCTGCCAGTGTAACACAGAACAACAGCCTGACCACCTGCCCTTTGAAAATCAAAATGTCTTAACTTGGGCATCCAAAAATTCAGGAACCCATAGTCACTAGCCACATTTGAAAATTAGGCGGGTATATAAAGCTTGTGTGTTCAGAACCTCAGCTCCTGATTCAGCTGTCAATCAGGAGCTTTCCTCATTACCCCAGTCCTTTCCCGTGAGAACCTGGAAGCTTTAGCCAAGAATTTACTATTTCCCTGGTAGTTTTTAATAGAGCCTGTTCACATACCGGATTATTTGCATACAGAGATTGATGCTGCTTGCTGGACTGCTGATCACCAATTCCTTGGATAATTAAGATGTCCAGAAGAATCTCTGGTGCCAGAATGCTAAAATTATTGAAACTGCGCTTAAATTGTTTCATTTTGGGGGAAGAGGAAAGGGTGTTCATGCAGTGGGTAACATTACCTGTTAAGCTATTGAAGCTATGTGGTCACATGGTTGGCTTTATAGTAGAGAGTTTAGAGTGGCACAGAGTAATACCCATCCTTATGTGCCATTCCGTCCAAGATGCATGCCTAACTGATCTCATTGTTTCCTTCTCCTAATCTCATTTGTGTCTTCTTTCATGTGTCCTAGTATGCCCAGAACTCCTTTCCGAGCCTGTTCTGACAAGCGTCCAGCCTTGTCTCCTTAAAACACACTTCTTCCTTGAAGTCTATAAACCCTCGTCTTCTCCATAAAGAAGCATTATTAAAAAAAACTGAACAAAAGATAATTACTCTACACCATGGTAAATAAGCCAAAATGGTCAGACTTCCTGGCATTCTGATTTTTAGTAAATATGAAGATTAAAGAATAGAGAGTAATTGTATTCCTAAAGGTTCACGTGTTTCAGGGCATGGACAAAATTGTCATATGACCAGTGTTTATGAAAACTAGTATGTATCACTCTTATCAATATGTACCACTCAAATGAGATTAAAAACACACGTAATTTCTAAGGCTAAAATTAGCTCTGACTTCCTATACTCATAATTCATGGTTAATTAATAGTTCTATCATCAA
This sequence comes from Caretta caretta, assembly GCF_965140235.1. NCBI lineage: Eukaryota > Metazoa > Chordata > Testudines > Cheloniidae > Caretta > Caretta caretta. The sequence continues at coordinate 31,011,575 of NC_134217.1, read as the reverse complement.
CATTGGTATTTTAACAATTGTCATAGAAAAGCAATTATCTTAGAAAATGGTGGTATCAAAACAGACAACTTATAACAATAAGCTAACTAGTCACAGTATTCAGCCCAAAACATTGTTAGGGGGCTTATTCCTTCACCCATTTACTTCCCTGGTCCTTCTTGCATGAACAGAGAGCAACAATACCCGAAGTCCAAAGGTGCAAACAATTCGATGTTTATTGGGGTGAACTTCCAGCAAGCATGATTCCAGTTTCCTTCCTTAGTATCCTCCTTCCCAGCTCTGACACCACAGAGCCTTACACCTGTGTCCCTGTTCCCATTCCTACCCTTAGCCAAACATGATTCCAACTTCCTTACCCTCATTCCCTGTTCCCATTTCCCACTTTAGCAAAACATGATTCCAATTTTCTTACCCCCATTCCCATCTCCCTCCCCCACCCACCCACACACATCCACACCCCTTCAGGTTAACCTGTCCCTCTTATTTTCAGGCTTGACTTGTTTTTTTCACCTCCCTTTCCTGAAGGGCCATAATCTGAGTCTTCTAGTAGCTTGTTTGCTGACCAGATGTATTCGTTATTTGCAGCTCCTTTGTGCCCATCAGCTAGGTAATTTGCATTTACACACAGAGGCTTACTAGCTTGCTTCTGGACCCAAAGCTGTTAGCAGCTCAGACACTGTCTTAAAAGGGAAGCATTTTACTTCCACCAGAGTTCTGATTACTTTCATCTCCTGCTCCAAAACACACAGAGATCTGAAAAAGAAAGCACAACCTATTGTGGCTCCTTTTGGAGCCCTATTAGGATTTTAATGAAGTACCATGTTTTATTTGCATTTCTTTTACCCCTTTTACCCAATAGACACTCCACACGTCCTGGGAAAATGCACATTCCTTCCATATAGTTTAACCTCCATAACATCATATTGGCCAAATTAATTTTACACAAGGTGTAACTGCCTCCCCCATGCCTACAGAGTTTTCATGCACACCCACCAAAGCAACAATCTAATCCCCCAGAGCCATCCCAAGGCTCAGTGTTCCCATCAAACATCCAAAGTATCTTCATAGCTATGAGGCTAAATGCAAGGTTTGGTTTGGTTTTTGAATACTTACCAAGCCACTATACACTGATAAGTGATAGAAATGAACTGTTGACCTTTTTGTAGCAGATGCTTGCGTCACTCAAAGAACATAGTGATTTTATTCAAAAAATTCTAAGAGTTCAGTAAACAAAAAATGATAAGAGACTACTTAGATGATGGTAGGTCTGCAGAATTGTTTTTCCTGTCAACCGTTAACAATAATTCCACCTTTTATAAGATATTCATTGTGTTCAGATAAAAGATATTATTCAGTTACAAAAGGTAACTAGCTTAGAATTTATTCTAATCTCTTCCTGGTGCAAAATCTTATCTTCTTCGCAACTGTATCTGCCTAACATTTTGCAAAGCAGTTGTTTGCTGTCAAGAACAATCTCCAGCATTCTTCTCGGAAAAGGCTCATTCTATCCTAAGATTCACTCAGCACAACAGACCATTGCCACTTAAGTGGTAACTAAGTAACCACATGCTCATTTCCTTGATCCTGGCAGGTTAGGAACCTAGCACAAGACTATTTATGAAGATGACGCACCAGTATGGCTATTAAACACTGATGATATGCAGAAGAAAAGGTATTATTTAGATATAGAAAAAATTTTCAAAAAGGAAAGCACAATATTTCTGCAAAATAAAAATAAAACCCTATCCTGTGCATTTCAAATAGCCATACTGTGAATGGGGAAAGAGGGAAGGAAAAATCCTTGCTAAACTGCTGTGAAGAAAACTACTTCTAATGTATATATTATATCAAACAGGGCAGTGCTGTATTTTGTCAAAGGCCGACTGCTGTGATAAGTCATGCAGTAACAGAGCTCATAAAACCTAGGGCCCCAGAAACAGGAAAGAACAAAGAACAAAACTGCGAGGAAGGCATTTCAAATGAGGATTGTGGTGTGCATTTTCAATACTCATTCTACTGCCCCTTCACCCACCTGTTATATCTTTCCTTTCTCCAGTAACATATGCTGGAACTGCAGAAACTAGTAATGCTGCTACCAGTAAAGTAGGATCCTGCAACATAGAAGGATTAAGAAAAGGAGTACTTGTGACACCTTAGAGACTAACCAATTTATTTGAGCATGAGCTTTCGTGAGCTACAGCTCACTTCATCGGATGCATACCGTGGAAACTGCAGCAGACATTATATACACACAGAGATCATGAAACAATACCTCCTCCCACCCCACTGTCCTGCTGGTAATAAAACTTATCTAAAGTGATCATCAAGTTGGGCCATTTCCAGCACAAATCCAGGTTTTCTCACCCTCCGCCCCCCCCACACACAAACTCACTCTCCTGCTGGTAATAGCCCATCCAAAGTGACAACGCTCTTCACAATGTGCATGATAATCAAGGTGGGCCATTTCCAGCACAAATCCAGGTTTTCTCACCCCCCCACCCCCATACATACACAAACTCACTCTCCTGCTGGTAAAAGCAGCATCACTTGCCCCATAACCTCAGCCATGCGGAACGCAATGCCATCCACAGCCTCAGAAACAACTCTGACATCATAATCAAAAAGGCTGACAAAGGAGGTGCTGTTGTCTTCATGAATAGGTCGGAATATGAACAAGAGGCTGCTTGGCAGCTCTCCAACACCACTTTCTACAAGCCATTACCCTATGATCCCACTGAGACTTTCCAAAAGCAACTACAGCATTTGCTCAAGAAACTTCCTGAAAAAGCACAAGATCAAATCCGCACAGACACACCCCTGGAACCCTGACCTGGGATATTCTATCTACTACCCAAGATCCATAAACCTGGAAATCCTGGGCGCCCCATCATCTCAGGCATTGGCACCCTGACAGCAGGATTGTCTGGCTATGTAGAATCCCTCCTCAGGCCCTACGCTACCAGCACTCCCAGCTACCTTCGAGACACCACTGACTTCCTGAGGAAACTTCAATCCATCGGTGATCTTCCTGATAACACCATCCTGGCCACTATGGATGTAGAAGCCCTCTACACCAACATTCCACACAAAGATGGACTACAAGCCGTCAAGAACACTATCCCCGATAATGTCACGGCTAACCTGGTGGCTGAACTTTGTGACTTTGTCCTTACCCATAACTATTTCACATTTGGGGACAACGTATACCTTCAGATCAGCGGCACTGCTATGGGTACCCGCATGGCCCCACAGTATGCCAACATTTTTATGGCTGATTTAGAACAACGCTTCCTCAGCTCTCGTCCCCTAAAGCCCCTACTCTACTTGCACTATATTGATGACATCTTCATCATCTGGACCCATGGAAAAGAAGCCCTTGAGGAATTCCACCATGATTTCAACAACTTCCATCCCACCATCAACCTCAGCCTGGTCCAGTCCACACAAGAGATCCACTTCCTGGACACTACAGTGCTAATAAACAATGGTCACATAAACACCACCCTATACCGGAAACCTACTGACCGCTATTCCTACCTACATGCCTCCAGCTTTCACCCTGACCACACCACACGATCCATCGTCTTCAGCCAAGCTCTGCGATACAACCGCATTTGCTCCAACCCCTCAGACAGAGACAAACACCTACAAGATCTCTGTCAAGCTTTCTTACAACTACAATACCCACCTGCGGAAGTGAAGAAACAAATTGATAGAGCCAGAAGAGTTCCCAGAAGTCACCTACTACAGGACAGGCCTAACAAAGAAAATAACAGAACGCCACTAGCCGTCACCTTCAGCCCCCAACTAAAACCCCTCCAACGCATTATTAAGGATCTACAACCTATCCTGAAGGATGACCCAACACTCTCACAAATCTTGGGAGACAGGCCAGTCCTTGCCTACAGACAACCCCGCAACCTGAAGCAAATACTCACCAACAACCACATACCACACAACAGAACCACTAACCCAGGAACTTATCCTTGCAACAAAGCCCGTTGCCAACTGTGCCCACATATCTATTCAGGGGACACCATCACAGGGCCTAATAACATCAGCCACACTATCAGAGGCTCGTTCACCTGCACATCCACCAATGTGATATATGCCATCATGTGCCAGCAATGCCCCTCTGCCATTTACATTGGTCAAACTGGACAGTCTCTACGTAAAAGAATAAATGGACACAAATCAGATGTCAAGAATTATAACATTCATAAACCAGTCGGAGAACACTTCAATCTCTCTGGTCACGCAATCACAGACATGAAGGTCGCTATCTTAAAACAAAAAAACTTCAAATCCAGACTCCAGCGAGAAACTGCTGAATTGGAATTCATTTGCAAATTGGATTCTATTAATTTAGGCTTAAATAGAGACTGGGAGTGGCTAAGTCATTATGCAAGGTAGCCTATTTCCCCTTGTTTTTTCCTACCCCCCCCCCCACAGACTGTTCTGGTTAAACTTGGATTTAAACTTGGAGAGTGGTCAGTTTGGATGAGCTATTGCCAGCAGGAGAGTAAGTTTGTGTGTGTGTGTGTGTGTGTCCGTCCCCGGGAAAAAAAAAGGGGGGGGGGGTGAGAAAGCCTGGATTTGTGCTGGAAATGGCTCACCTAGATTACCATGCACATTGTAGGGAGAGTGGTCACTTTGGATAAGCTGTTACCAGCAGGAGAGTGAGTTTATGTGTGTGGTTTTTGGAGGGGGGTGAGGGAACCTGGATTTGTGCAGGAAATGGCCCACCTTGTTTATCATACACATTGTGAAGAGAGTTGTCACTTTGGATGGGCTACTACCAGCAGGAGAGTGAGTTTGTGTGTGGGGGGGGCGGAGGGTGAGAAAACCTGGATTTGTGCTGGAAATGGCCCAACTTGGTGATCACTTTAGATAAGCTATTACCAGCAGGACAGTGGGGTGGGAGGAGGTATTGTTTCATGATCTCTGTGTGTATATAATGTCTGCTGCAGTTTCCACGGTATGCATCCGATGAAGTGAGCTGTAGCTCACGAAAGCTCATGCTCAAATAAATTGGTTAGTCTCTAAGGTGCCACAAGTACTCCTTTTCTTTTTGCGAATACAGACTAACACAGCTGTTACTATGAAACCTGTCATAGAAGGATTAGTTGTGCCTACTCAGAGTAGTCAGACTTTAAGGCCAGAAGGGACCATCATGATTATTTAGTCTGACTTCCTGCACATTGCAGGCCATAGAAACTCATCCACCCACTCCTGTAATAGACCCCTCACCTTTGGCTGAGTTACTGAGTCCTCAAAATATGATTTAAAGACTTCAAGTTACAGAGAATCCATCCACCATTTACTCTAGTTTAAACCTGCAAGTGACCTGTACCCCATGCTGCAGAGAAAGGGGAAAAAACCAAACCAAACCAAAACCACCAAGAACAAAAATCAGCCAATCTAATCTGTACATTTTCAGAATGATTGCACTCTATACTGTACGTTTAATATGGATTGCACTAACAAAATACAGTAACTCCTCACTTAATGTTGTAGTTATGTTCCTGAAAAATGTGACTTTAAGCAAAACTATGTTAAGCGAATCCAATTTCCCCATAAGAATTAATGTAAATGTGGGGGTTAACTTCCAGGGGGAAAAAAGATTGCCAAACAAAAAAGGCATTATATACATTTTAAACAAGCAATTTACTGCAGTAATAAGTTTTAAACAATTTTAAAGAAACAATTTAATACTACAATCATTGCTGAGTGTGAAGCCATGGGAGGTGCCCCCCGCCTTACCCCACACAGGTGCAGCCCACTGGCACTGCAGACAATGAGGCAGGCAAGGAGGCCAAAGGTGCCATAGGCTAAGAGAAGCACATTGTGCAGCAGCAGCTTCCTCTATTGTGCAAGCACCGGGGGCAGGGGGCTCAACCTTTGGCCCTCCCACTCCACTCCTTCCCCCAAGTCCCCACCTTTAACACCTTTAACCTGCCTCTTCCCACCACCTCCACTTCACTCCTCCCCCCTGCCCACAACAATCAGCTGGTTTGCAGTGTTTGCGGGGCAGGAGGGGGGGAAGGAGTGAGGACGCTGAGTGCAGGCTCCCCCTCGTTCCCCTGCCTCCTGCACGCCGCAAACCAGCTGAGTACTGCGGGCAGGAAGAAGGCACTGATCCGTGGGGTCCACTGGTGGGTGGGAGGCGCTAGGGGGGACGGGACATAGAGGAGCTGATAGGGGGGCTGCCAGCTGTGAACAAAGCAGGCAGCCAAACGACATTATAGCAGAGCATTGCACAACTTTAAATGAGTATGTTCTGTAATGGAGCAGGGACGTAAGATCGAAACAACGTTAAGTGGGGAGCTACTGTATTTGGTTTGGAAGAATCTTGGGCCCAATTCTGGATGTCATTTATACTGGTGAAAATTTACTTCAGTGGTGGCTTTACCCTTGTTCCTGATTTACACTACTAAGAGTGAGATCAGAATCAGGCCTTTTGTGTTAAGCAATTTGGGCAAGTTAAATAGAGGAGGATCATAAGCCCTTCTGTGAAATGCCCAACAGAGGTTCTTTTGGCTGAAAGGCAGACTGTACATTAAGTAGGGCTTTTTTATAAAAAAAAAAAAAAAAAAAGCTGAACAAAAACCCCTTGCCTCTCTTTTCCTCCACTCTGTCTCTGACTCCAACCTCCTGCTTCTTGTGCCATCTGAGTGATGCATATCACGTCTTCTGGCTGCAATCCTCTTTCTCTCACTAACAAGACCCTGGGGATGTACGTGTTACAAACACCCACTTGTATAACAGCATAGCAACCTCTTTGATAAAGCATCTTTAAAACAAGTTTTATTTAATGAGTGTAGAATGTTCAGATGCTTGGACACGTGACGGTGTTGAGCATTTTAGACATGTCTCTAAGTCTGTATAAAAGGTGACAAACTGAAAGAAGGGACATGCTGTTCATATCACCCTTGAACTTCTGAGACAAAGTACACCATGAAGACCTTTATGCAATTGCCATTTGTAACCGAATCATGGTCAAACCACCCTCAGATGGTGCTCAGATACCGTGTGGCTGGTTGTCATATTATAACCTCGATAGATTAGCATAGTATCCTTAAATCATGCAACTGGGGGGAAAAGCACAGCAGCATGGGTTAATTTTAGGCCCCTAGATTGTCAAGTATTGTTTAAGATATCAACCAGGTCCTTTTAAAGTCAATGGGCTTCACCCTTGTAGAACTGGAAATGTACCCCAGAGGCTCAGCCTTAACCTTAAATTGCCACTTGAATAAAAATATTTAATAGCACTGGTCTGAACACCTGTCCCTGAAGCATTCCACTGGCGGCTACTTCGTTGTTTATTGCCTCTTGTTTATGGTCTTTTGGCCAGTTTTTGATTCTGATTCAAAAACAATTCGAACTGGTTTCAAATAAAGCTTAATGAGACACTATCAAACACGTTAGTAAAGGCTAGTTATATTAGATCAATTGCATGCTCCATCAATTTTGTATCACCATCAACAAATTTAAAAAGTTGGTGCATTTGCTTAGCCTGCTAATGGGGTGTTAAGCTGATCCAGTGAGACCACAAGAAGTTATGGAAATGTATGTTAAAGTTAAATTGTGTTTAATTTCAGATACAATACAGGAGCCAGAAAAGCAGATTACAAACTTCTCACTGAACGATGTGTCCACATAGGACTGGATTTTCAGAGAGGCTCAAGGTGTTGGGTACTGCATGCTTTTGAAACTTTGATTGTGGGTGCTGAGCACTTGAAAAAAATCTGGTCATAAGTAGAGCTGGACAAACAAGATTTTTCGTTTGCTTGCCATTCCAAAATGCCACCCACCGTTTTCTTTTAATTTTGACCATTTTTAAAACAATTTGATTGTTAATAAAATTTAATAAGAAATTTTGAACCAAAATCTAAATCAATTGTTTGGATTTTTTTTTTAAATCTAGAACAATTTGGTGAAGTCAACATTAATTCACAAAATAATTTGGTGTCACCGACTACATTTTTTGCTGAAAATTCCACCCAGCTCTAGGAATGATTTTCTTGAAAATCTGGCCCTTGTTCCACAAGATGCTTGCACTGATGCTTTAATTTCTCTCACTGAATCTGAACCGGAGTTTGTTTTTCAAGAGAGATTGAAGGGGAAAGCTACACCCAAAAAAGGCTGCACTTACCCAGCCTTTTAACATGAAAAATAGATCTCTGAAGAATAGTGGTTAACAATGTGCCCTCATTACTCACATTTCAATTGCTTTTCTTGGCACAACTTATGTATACGCAGGAACCTCCATTCCCTAGTTGAATGGAGTCCAGCATTTTAAATCTGTGCTTAAACTTGTAAAAGCTTCATGTTGACTGGATCTCTGGTGGTATGATCTCTGAAAACCTGTTAATAAAACCTTCAGCACGCACTTGTGTTCCTGCACTAGGCATGGTACTCACACCGACTTCTTCTGCAATACTTCATGTTCTAAAGGCTTAAAAACGTTAGACATGACAGTGGAAAAAAACAGAGCTCATTCCTACTCGCTAATGTCAGTGAGTAATTTGCATCAAGGCTTGCTGCGCCAATTTTAAAAGTAAAATAATTGCTTGAGCCCCAGCATTTCTTCATTACAAATTCAGCACTGACTAAAGGCCAGGTTGCTGCATGTTTTTCACAGTATATGCTGGACTCTGATAACAAGTGTGAATTTTTGTGAGCTCAGTTTGATTTCCTCCTTTATTAATAGTTCGATTGAGTCTTGACCCTACACAGCTATGGGGGTGAGTAAGAAGCCCACATATTATATTCATGTAGGACTTTCTTGGATTGGGGATCTGGGCACAAGGAGGAGAGCAGGAGTTAAGCACCTGATATGGGAACAGGAGAGCTAAGACTCCATCTTCCCCAATGCACTAGCCAGCAGACCTGGCTGACTGCAGTAGAAATAAGCTGGTAGTGCAGTAGGAATATGCTACACCCTGGAAAAGAGCATAGTAGTAAGTTACCCTCACCACCACCAGAGCAAAGCCGTAACAGGAGGAATTGTGACTCTGCAACACAACTTCTCACCACCCCTTACTCAGGATTGAGCCAAATGGCTCAATCTTGCCCCTAACATGTATGTTCCCATCAGTTGCTGTGGGATTCACATGGATAAACCTCATTAATGCTAATAGGTAGAGTTAGCCAAAGAATGACAATTGAGTTTTGGGACAGCTTTTTGAGGTTTTGAAGTTTGTTTTGTTTTCATGAGAAATGGAAAAAAAAATTTGTGGAGGGGTGGGGGTGTTAAAAGGCTTTGTGCTGAAAAGGTGTGTCTGTGGAAGTGACCAGAGACTCCACTGTGGACCTCAGAAACCTTCCCAACAAAAACTTCCTCCGAATGGATGCATCTTCACAAACCATTTCAGCTTTGATGAAACAACAAAAACTTCCCTGACAGCATTCACACCAGCTCTGCTGTTAGGAGTGTAATGGGGCAGGCTCCATCACCATTCTCACATACTGGACAGAGCTTGAAAGGTTTCTGGAGTCAGTGACAACTTTGTGTTATTTATTTACATTCCCATCACCAAACACCAAGACGGTTCCGTGCAGCAGTATTTCTAGTGCTTCTCTATGGTTCTTCCTTGGCCCTGTGGGAAAGGGCTAATACAGATCTCCATTTCTTGAGCTGTCTGAAAACGCTCCACACAGCTAGCCTGGGTCCTCACTCCTCCCACTTCCTTCCTGTGTCTTTTATATCCCCCACAGCTGGTGGGCTAATTGGTTTATCGGCCCTCCCAGTCTATTCTGCTAATTAGCTTGCATATCCCGAACCAGCTTTTTCCTGGGGAGCTGACTGATGCTGAAGTGATCACAATGCTGGCTCCAGTGCTCGCTTCCAGCACTCCGACATAAGGAGATACACACAAAAATCTCAAAAAAACATTGAATATTTCTGAAGAGCGACAGTCTCTCACGGCCTTAAAGAGAAGCAGCGCTGATGGATCCTGAACCTTAGCTGACTTAGGGTATATCTACACTGCAGCTGGAACCATGCCTCCCAGCCCACGTAGACAGACACGCTAACTCTACTTGAGCTAGCAGTATGGACGCTGCGGTGCAGGCGTTGGTGCAAGCTAGCCTTTAGAGTACAAGCCAGCCTGCTCCCCTGGGTCCTTATTCAGGTGGCTAGCCCATGTCACAATGTTCACACTGCTATTTTTGGCATGCTAGAGCAGAGCTATCATGTGTCTGTCTACCTGGGCTAGGAGGCACATTCCCAGCTGTAGTGTAGACATACCTTAGGTACCCAGGTAAAGATTGTGTAGAGAGTTGTCACTTTGGATGGGCTATCACCAGCAAGAGAGTGAATTTGTGTGGGGGGGTGGAGGGTGAGAAAACCTGGATTTGTGCTGGAAATGGCCCAACTTGATGATCACTTTTGATAAGCTATTACCAGCAGGAGCGTGGGGTGGGAGGAGGTATTGTTTCATATTCTCTGTGTGTATATAAAGTCTGCTGCAGTTTCCACGGTATGCATCCGATGAAGTGAGCTGTAGCTCACGAAAGCTTATGCTCAAATAAATTGGTTAGTCTCTAAGGTGCCACAAGTACTCCTTTTCTTTTCAGGTAAAGATTGTTTCCCATATTGCTCATGAGAAAGATGCCGCTTTAACTGAGTGTCCAGTCAATGCGACTGGAACCTCAACTCTTTACATAGTGGCTCAAACCAAGAACGTGTGCCTCCAATCATATATATTTGGGCCAATTTTCTGCAACTGAACAAAACGCCAGTTGACATAAATGAAAGTTTTACTTGAATAAAGGGCTGCATAATTTTGCTCGGTGTTACCAAATTTAAAAACATTGTAACATAATACTCTTCTCAAAGAGAGAGTTTCCTGGCCTTTGAAAAGCGATAGTTCTGAATACTCACTGAGGAATTGAGAGTATGCCGTAGGAATCTAACAACTTTGGAATCAGAAGCTGGACATGCCAAAGCCATGTATCGATTACGGAATGTCCCATAGATTTTCAGATGAAATCCTGGCTTCAGAGATTCCTTACCCGTGGAAGATATATCCATTCCATAAGCAGAAAGATCAAAATATAGACTGTGAGCACGGATCTCTGGAGTTGGCACCTATAAAGTGCAAAAAAAAAGAAAAGGGGGGGGGCGTGTGGAATATAATTAAGGGCTAATCTAACTAATGTATTCATTTAACAGATTCTACCTGATGACCCTCACATAGGATGCCTTGCAATGAATCAAATATTTAGAGAGTGAGGTTTTGTTTCCAGATAAGAAGAATTCAGAAAGTTACCCCATGCATTTGCATTGCCATTTCATTTCCTTCCAATGTTGTGCTAGATGGTTTTTCTTCATGCTGAAGGGTGAGAAAAGAACACCTCTGGGATACTAGTATATTGTGTTTTCAGCGCAATGAACTTGCATTAAGAACATTAAAAGCAAACTGCCTTTTCCACAGGAACACAGCATAGTCCGGTGGACTGGGCACTGGTTCAGTCATGAGATCAAGGAACTTGATTCTACTTTTGATTCTGACATTGCCTTGTTGTGTGATCTTGTGCAGGCCACTAAACCCCTCTGTGCCTCAGTTTCCCCATCTGTTAATGGGGATAATGATACTTTATTCTTTTGTGAATGCATAAGGGCAAATTATTATTAGAGAATTTTTCAGTAATGCTGCAGGGGTGGGCCTTGTGTGTTATTAGAAATTAACTGCCTCAGAAAAGGAAAAATCTCTCTGGACATCACATAAAATGCAAAGTTAATTGTAACTTTTAATTAACTGAACAGGTTTATAATTTATAAGGCAGACAGTTATTTGAAGCTGCCTAGGCACTTTTGCTGGGGGGAGAGGGGAGAGGAAGAGAGACCACAAAATTCCTGCGTGACTTGTGTCAATCGTAAATTACAAACATACACATCTTACACTATACATGTACAGGAAATTAATTTCACATTCAAAGACAAATCCATTGATCTGCAGGACCCAGATACATCACAATTTGTCCCACATAATAATGCAAAGAAAAAATAAGTTCTGCTTGTGTTGAGACTATCGTCACTTGAGACAGTTCGACAGAGCCAGTTTTGTCAAATAGCCAGTCTTTGTTCCATATATTTCAGCTTGCTACTACAGCACCAGATTCTTCAGCCTTTACTCACAAGTGTAGAGTATTTGTTAAGGTGGGTAAGTAAAGGCTGATGTAGTCTGCGCCATCTCAGTGTGGCCAAATCCAGTGTGGCATGGGCTAGTGAGAGGAGAACTGGAGACCACGGCATGGCTTTCTTTCAGCCCCTTTGGGGCTCTGGGGAGAAATCCAGATGTGGAGCCTCCCTGTATGTTCCACGCTCTTCTGGACACCCCTATAAAGGTCTGCCCCACTCTAGCACTATAGAAACATTATAGATAAATCCCTATGGAGATTCTTACTGCTTATTGCTAGTTTAAATATGGTTGTTTTCTACTCCTGTGGAAAATTATTTAAATACTTCACTACTAAAGACTTTTTTTCTTATCCTAACTGTCCACTAGTTGTTGATGTTGGGTAAAATCGCTTCTTTATTTCTCATCATGACATTGCTCACGTCGCTAGGTATTTTTCTATATCTTCTCAGCCCTTGTCTTACACATGAATTATCACCATAACTCTCCCTTCCTCGTCAAAAAGAAAGATGGAAAAAGGCTTGAGGCCAAATCCTTCCCTCCAGTCTATGGTTCTCTACTGATGTCTAGAGTTGGTGACAGGGGTGCAGAATAGGAAGTGCAGAGGATGTCAATGGACTGCTCATGTTCTTAAATGAGCGTGTAAATGAGTGCAGATCTGGGCCAAAACTCATTTCACAAGCCAGCAAGTCAGATGTAACAAACAATAATGACTTCCAGTCACTACCAATTGTATTAGACAGGAATCTGTTACCTAAAGATTAAATTAGGGCTGTCGATCAATCACGCAAGTTAACCGCAACTAACTTAAAAAAACAACTGTATGCTCTTTGGGGCAGTTTGTGTGAGGACCACTTTGCAGATGCTACCCTAATGCGAACAAATAGGTTAACTTAGAGTCCCTCCTTGGCTTCTTTTTTGGTACTAAAACATTCCAGAAGTATTGGGAGCAGCCCAGAGACATTTTGGTAGTATGCTTAGAATGCTAGTTATTTCTGCACACATGCAGCCTGATTTCCAGAGATGCTAAGCACTGCAAATTCTCTTCAAAGTCAATCTGAAAATCAGGCCCATGCAATATTTGTAAGGTTATGGAAGAACAACAACAAAAAAAGTGCCTGTGAGGGTTAAAGTTCTTGTGATTTATGAGTGCGCTTGGAAGGATTCTATTTTTGTTAGTTGGTAAATGTCGATTTCACCAAACACACAAACCGCTGAAAAAATATTTCCATCGATAATAATTGAAGTTTACAGATAGGCAGAGTAAAAATAATGCTGCTTGAGAACTTAAAGTTTGATTTAAGGATGTTTACAGTACTTTGTATTGTTTGACACGTGAGGTTGACAATTTGTGTTTTTATAGTTATAAAGCTTTATTTTTTTACTCTTGATGTCAATAAAATGGTATCACTCCCCAGATTGTTTGAGCTCACCAAAATTTCCCACAACTGTGAAATGTATATAGATAGAAATTTTAAAAATGCTTAAAAACAAACATTGGTATTTATTGCAATTATAAAAAAATTGAATTATGCTCAGCCTACCTATGAGCTCTCTTCTCGGAGTCTTTGTCCCTGGATAATGAACACCATCTCCTGAGCCTTGATAAAGCTTGACATTTCCCTTCCTATTCATCCACGGCTTGTTTCTTTCCTCTCAAAGGATGACGGGATTAACACAGCAATACTAATAAGCAATGCATGGAAAAGGCAACTGGCATAGTGTGCAATGTGTCTATTCTTGTCATCTTCCCTTAATATTCTAGCAGTCAAACGATCCACTGCACATGGTAATCATTTTCTCTAATCAGCTGTTCCTTTATGTAATTTTGTTCAGCCCTACTTACTGTATTTGCCAAGAAAGTTGAATATGAAGCTGTTGGGGTTGTCTATTTTTCTTAATATTGAAAATAAATTAATTTGAACTCAGGCAACAAAATAATAGCAAAAACATGTTATCCGTTATGTAACATTCATAACCTTACATAAGGTATTGATGGAGGTAAGGAATGATTAATATACATGTTTTAATACAGGATTATTCAGTTGTTACAGGGCCCAACTGGTCAGTAAGTTGCTTATAACCGTAAGACCTTCTACCAATCTACTTAGAACTATCTACAACACATACTTCTCATGTGTCTGTAACATGTTTAGAACATCTATCAATCATTTATTCACCCTTTATAAAAGCCTTTTAAAATATACCCCAGAATATAAAGTGTGACCTATTTAACTCAGTGGGAAAAATACTTTGCAAGCAAACTCTAGGAAAGTAAGGAAATGTCAAATGGCAGCATAAAAGCCCTTAAATCCCCTATTTATTTCTATAGTATAGAGCATCATACAGCAGATGGGAGTAAATAACTGATAGCAAAGAGTGTTCTTCTCATTACCTGCCTCTGATCAGGCCTCTCAATAGCTGCATTTGCTCCATAAGCATTACAGGATTCCACAATGTAATCTGGACTGATTCCGAGAACTGAGCTTGATTCTCCACAGGATCCATCTGCTATCACAATTATTTTTGGCCACTCAGAGGCTAAACTCTTCCTTATAAAGTCATCTGAGAACTGAAAGAAAAGGAGAGTTGACCGTGAATGTTGTATGTCGACCTATTACAGTAAAACACAGTATTGTGGCCTAAGGGGTTTTTAGAGCTGTCCTTCAAACAAATTTCATAATGATCAAACACAGCCACAACAGTTGTTCCCAAACAATATTCTCAAACATATATTGTAAATGGAAAAGTACAACTCTAAATGATAGAATTAATGCGTCTGACAGTTTTGCCAGTATTTCTGAGCACCCACTGTGCTAGTTCACCTGAAATTGTTAAGCAATTCTGTATTGATGTTCATATATGAAATATCTGACTAAACTTCGATATAAGGTAGCTGTGGCAATATCCGATTTAATAGCATTAACAATTGTACCTATCAGTTGAAACTGTTATTTCTTTAAAGCACAAGCTAAGAGTTTCAAATAACAGAAAAAAAATTTAGAATGTTATGAAATGAAAGACAAAAAAAACCGTAAACAATTTTGAAAGATTTATAAATTCACAAGAGAGCGCGGAACGGAGGTAAAAATAGCCTGGGTTATGCAGGAGTTCGGATTAGCTCATCAGAACAATCACTTCCGGCCTTCAGACCTCTTAGCCAGATCCTCTGCTGGTGTAAAATCAACATAACCAATTTACACCAATAGAACTTACAGAACTGATTCTGATTTACACTTTAATGCATAATCATGAATAAAATGGGGGAATGTGCCCAATATAATGGGGAAACATTCAGCCTTGGCATAACTCCAGAATCCCTGGAGTTCACCACACAAATTTGACCCCAAAAGTGGACATATTCAACCACTTTACTTTTGCTTCTATATTTTAGCCCATTGATTATTTAATACTTATACTGCTGCATCACACCTTTCTGTTCACATAGGGCTAGATTGTGTAACCCCTATTCATTCTGGTGACCACCTATCTGTATAAGTAGTCTATTCTCTGCAGGTTCCTATACTGCAGTCATCACCTTCCAGTAGCACATTAAGCCACAATAATAGGCAGCATGTTTAAAACAAACAAAAGGATGTATTTTTTTCACACAACACGCAGTCAACCTGTGGAACTCTTTGCCAGAGGATGTTGTGTAGGCCAAGACTATAAACAGGGTTCAAGACTATTAGCCAGGATGGGAAGGGATGGTGTCCCTAGCTTCTGTTTGCCAGAAGCTGGGAATGGGCAACAGGGGACAGATCACTTGATGATGACCTGTTCTGTTCATTCCCTCTGGGGCACCTGGCATTGGCCACTGTTGGAAGACAGTATACTGGACCTTTGGTCTGACCCAGTATGGCCGTTCTTATGAAGAACATATATCATGTGTTTGTCCTCTCATCCCCTCCTTGGGGGGGGGGGGGCATGTGCAGTGTTGTATCTTGTTTTGGTAGGGTTTTCAGGGATTTTATTAATTTTGTTTAGGTTCCCCCGTCTACCTCCTTCCCACCCTCCCACCCCCATTTTGCACTCTGGCTTGCGTAAAGCTTATGACAAGGAGCACTATCTTATAATTATTGTATATTTCATGTTAGAGTTTTCAGAACAATAAACCCACTTACATCTAGTTCACTGACACACTCATGGTTTGGCCTTGCTTTTTATTGGTGAGGGTGCAAACAAACTTAACTGGAAATGCCAGTTTGGCTTGAACTGTTGCTTAATTATATAGTACTGGTACTTGCTTTCACTAGTTAGATCCGATATATCTCTGTACATAATTTCAAATCAGATAAGATGAAAGTAGCAAAAGAATCTTTGTTTGCTTGACTGTTCTTAGTTATTAACCCAGTGGTCTTATCTTTGTGTTTGCCATATATGATCTTTTGTTCACCATAAAGCTCACATTTAAAATGATCTATTTATGTTAACTATGAAAATGGTCAAATAAAACCCACAACTCTAGAGCAACAGAGGCAGTCACCCATGAACAAACATCTCAGAAGATTGTAAAGCTGGAGCCTGTATCTTTGGTTTTTCGGAGTTGGAGACATTTATTGCCTATCACTACTGCTGCTGCTATGCAGTTATCGCTTATATAACCTTAAATTTTCCCATTAGCTTTGTTTCTGCTCTGAATTATGAAGCAACATTTTACTCAATTTCTACCTTTGCAGCACTAGGCACAATTAAGGATACGATTTAGTCATGGAGGTCACAGATTTTGTGATTTTAACAAACCTCCGTGACTTCTTCAGCTTTAGACCCCACCACTACAGCTGTGGCAGGTGCTGGTGCCCCTCCCCCCTCAGGGGGGTGGGGATGTTAGTCTTCTGTCTCCCTTGTAGTCAGCCCTCCCTCCTCCCCACTGTTATTTTTAGTAAAATTCATGGACAGGTTGCAGGCTTCGGTGAATTTTTGTTTATTGCCTGCAACCTGTCTGATTTTTTACTAAAAATAACCGTGACAAAATCTTAACCTTAGGCATGATACATATAAATTTGCATCAGGGCTGGAAGTTTGCTTTTTTTCCTTCTACTTCTCTACCCCCCTCATAAGATAAAACATTATAAACATATTATTAGAAACAATAGTATTATGGACATGCCTAGAGGCCCCATTGTGCTACCCACTACACAAACACAGCAAGAGACTCAAAGAGGGAAAGCGACTTGCCCCAAATCACATAGCAGGTCACTGGCAAAGCCAAGAATAGACTACAGGTCTCTTGGATCCCACTTCAGTTCTGTAATCACTGCCATGTTGCCTCTCCAAAAAACTAATAGTATAAAATGACCAAGAGTGCAAGATCAATCTAAATACATGCCAGACTATTTCAGACTATAAAATTTCTTAGCTAAAATTTTGTCTATGTGCTGAATGTCATCATGAAGAAGTTTTCCAGCAATAGGAATTAGCTTCCAAAACCAACTGAGCACATGTAAAAAGAAAAGGAGTACTTGTGGCACCTTAGAGACTAACTAATTTATTTAAGCATAAGCTTTCGTGAGCTACAGCTCACTTCATTGGATGCATACTGTCCGATAAAGTGAGCTGTAGCTCATGAAAGCTTATGCTCAAATAAATTGGTTAGTCTCTAAGGTGCCACAAGTACTCCTTTTCTTTTTGCGAATACAGACTAACATGGCTGTTACTCTGAAACCTGAGCACATGTAATACACCATCCTCCCAACCCAGGTGTTTCTTCCTCACACCTAAAGGTGTTCTCCTTTTGTTCAAGAGGTAGAGACTTGTGTTTGATGCTAAAGGGCCTGGGTTCTTCCCTGCATGTATGTCTGAGGCCAGGGTTTGTTATATGGGTACAATAGTGATATGTATGCCTTTTTTTTTTCATACAGATGCCAGAAGGCTCTAAGAGTAATTAGTACAGTTCCACAAAGTAGTAACAGCAAGGGAGAGGGAGAGATGTACAAGAGACAAGAGGTTGGGGTTCCCCCCCCCAATCTGAGAGTTTCAGTGAGATGAAGTCAATGATATTGGGAGGCTATTTGAGACAAAAGGAATTGTACAAGAGAAGACTCTTGGTTCCAAAGAGGCCACACTGTGCAGAAGAATGGTTGAGGAACTCAGTGCTAGATGAAAAGAAAGGAAGGATGTGAAGAAAGGAGGAGTCCTTGAGGTAGGTTGGAGCCAGTCTATTGTGGCATATAAAAACAAAACACTTGGAGGCCTTACCTCATTCTTCTTATCAAGAAAGTACTCCAAGGAAGCATTTACTTTCCCAGCCTCCTTTCCCTGTAGGCTACCCTTTATACTTTTTTAAAACATGTGCATCATACATGTACATTTGGTGTTCAGAACAAAAAATAATTTCTTCGGCACTGCTGCTTATTCCATTCTATAGATCAACTACTAGGGATGTTGGAGAATGATTTAGTGTGCCTGCTCCCCTCAGTACATAAGTGTCATGCTCTCTTTGATGGCTACCACATCTGGCAGCTGGGGATACTCCTTAAACCAGGTCTTCAAAAGAAATTGTGAATTCTAGCAACACATTCGGACCTGACTGAGAGGCATTGACTACAATGTGAGTTGCATTTGCTCAGTACCAGACAGGATAAGGTCTATCATTTGGAAAACGTCATGTTTGAAATCAAACTCATCTGTTATATTGCAAGAAATTGAACATTAATCATGCTTTAATTTGTCCCCATTAGCTGGAAATTATCCCATGTCCGACAAACAAACAGCCAATACCGAGAGAGTCTTCCTGTTTGTTAATATGCAAATTAACAAAGAGTTAATACTCTAAAATTAAAGAGTATGCAATACTGGATCAAAGCCTCAGCTGGTGCATAGTTCTGCTGACTTCAGTGGAACTACACGGATTTATACCAGCCAGGATTGGACCAATTTTCTTTTCAATCTGTACTCTGTTTTCATAAGGTCACAGAGTGAAAAGCCTTGTGTGAACATAAAATATTATTAGATGTGTTTATATAATGTATCATGAGTTGGATTGGATGATGAGAGATTGGTAATGTGCTATATTCATATTTAGTCATTACTGAGCTGAATTTAGCATAATCCGATAGCAATTTTGTTCTCAAGCCCAGTTCCTGGATAGGTGTTGATATCACAAAGCCACTTTCACAATTGTCACCCTTGTTTACAGTCTAATAAAGGTCAAGGCTTGAATGGACAAGGAGAATAAAATAGCCCCTTGTAGACTAGTGGACGAGCCCCTATCCAGAGAAGATGAATAATAGCCTCAGTGACAGTTTCAAATCACTTTTTTCAGGGCTTTCTTTTATTGATTCTAAACAAAAGATTCCAGACAAAAACAAGCCACTCAGAACAGTAGGTTCCAATGGCCAGAGACCGGTCCAACTTCTTAGCCAGCTGGGAAGGGAAGACATACTCTTCCCCTTAGCTAGCTGGTGGCACAGCTACTTCTCAATCTTTATATCATTTGATGACCCATGTGACAGACAGGAGTCTGGAACCTCTCATGCACTGGGACAATGACAATGTTTAATGATGTCAAGATGAACACTTTCCCCTGCTGATTTGAAACTGGCTCACAATTTTGCATCTCCGTCAATATAATTGAACAAGAATGGGGAGGATATATTTTTCTCCAAAATAGGAATTGTGGAATATTGGGGCAGATCCAAAGACTGGATTGATTTCAATGAGGTTGGTATCAAAAATGTACAGGACTTGATCCAGCAAGGCAATTGCTTAAGTTTACATGGGTAGTCCCCCAATCGAGAGCTAACCACTGAATGCAGCGGTACTACTCACATGTTTCAATACTCTGCTTGATCAAGGCCTTAGTGAGGGACTAATAAGAGTTTAGGCAAATATTGGATAGGCTAGTGCGATGCAAGCATTCCCCACATAGCTCTGTCAATGCATTAGAATTGTGACCATCAGCACTCCCTGCTATTTCATGTCTAGGACTCACTTTCAGCACAGATGTCTTAATGCTTGAATTCTGCTAATGTATGTGGTGGGTTGTGCATGTGTTTAGTTGTATTTGTCCACAGGGGATAAGAGAGGAGATCAAGCTTGTTTGAACTGAGGTCCCTGGAGCTGAATATCTTAATCCTCAATTGGGTAGGATGCATTTAACCAAAGCTAGTTCCATTGTTAAACCTGGACAGTCTTTCTAAATTATGCTCGCATCCAAACTGAACCTTCTGAGGTCACCCTTCAGTATATCTGTTCCCTGCTTAATTAGATGCTGGCTACAGTTTGTTTAGTGCCTTCAATCTTTATATTTTTCCACTCTGTTTACTTTAGCTGGCGGAGACAGATTACGCTACTAAATATATAAGATGGTAATTAGTTTAACAGTATGTTAGATTTATAGATCTGTTCAACAACAACAACTCATTATTGGCTAAATTAATCCTGTAATGTACACTAACTTAATTTCATACATGCTGAAGTAAATATGAAATGGCAGTGTGTCAATGTAACCCTTAACATAATGTCATCTGACTCATTACACTGGAATCAAGAAAACATATGCTGCCTGGAATCTAAAAACAACATAATAGCAAAAATAAAGATTGCTTGTAATAAAATAAATTATGTTGACCTATTTTTCACCATACAAAGGAAGATACAGAACAAGTTTCAGATTGCCAGTTACTGTCCATTAACTGCAGTTCTAGCTAAACATTACAGGGCTAGCTCTGAGGATTGTCTGATGGCTAAGGCTGTGGGCTGGGACCCACAAGATGTAGGTTTCTATTCCCTGCTCTGTCACAAACTCCATGTGTGACACTCATCGACTCACTAATCTTTCTGTAGCTCAGTTCCTCATCTGTAAAATGGGGATATCATCTTTCCTTTGTCTGTTTCAGTTGTAAGCTCACTGGGGCAGAAACTCTAATTATATACAGCACCTAGCACAAGGTGGCCCTGATCTCAGTTACACTACAGTAATTCAAAATCGAAGAAGTCCTACTTTAAAAAAGGTTAATCCTGAAAAATTAATTTTTAAGCTTGTTTATTTTTGTCAACAAGCTAGTTGTAATCCTGTCCTGACAACAATATATACTTTCCCCTTCTCCTCCTGGGGACCCGGTGCCCGTACCCCGCGAAGCTTAACAAATAAAAACTTTTGACCTACTCCAGTAATCATGTTTAAATGGAAAAAGGGTTTCAACTAAGTAGAAATTCCCATTGAAAGTCAATTTTTAACAAAATATATGGGGGGAGTGATTGTCAAAAACCTGTCCTCCAAAAACCCAAGCAACCCGCCCCCCCCAAAAAATATTTGGAAACCAACATTTTTTTTTGAAAATAAAATGATGAAAAGCTCAAAACATTGCAAAGTGAACTTCTGAGAAAAAACATTGTCCCCCCCCCCCCAAA
The DNA here is from genome assembly GCF_965140235.1 of Caretta caretta. Classification (NCBI taxonomy): domain Eukaryota; kingdom Metazoa; phylum Chordata; order Testudines; family Cheloniidae; genus Caretta; species Caretta caretta. Next base: position 30,990,075 of record NC_134217.1, on the reverse strand, counting down.
AAAAAAAAAAGTGTGCACAGGAGCCAGAACCATTTCCCAACGATCTCTTCCAGAGAAGGCATCCCACACTTCAGAGACAGGAAGGTAGCACTCCACACCCAGAACACCTTTCCTCTCTACCTTTTCCTCTTTCCGTGTGTTTTGCTCCAATAAGGGAGGCATCCTGGTGATGCTCCCTCCCTTCCCTCCTGCGGGGGGGGGGGGGGGCGCTGCTGCACAGTTCCTTCCTAACGACTGGGACACAGAACTCCAGGGGCGGTCCCTCCCCCAAGCCGTGGGCCCAGTCCGGTAAGGTGCTGGCCCCCTCCTCACCCAGTTCAGTGGGACCAAATCGAAGGATCGGGCCCTTTCTGAAGGAAGTTGGGGCGGCGGGGGGAAGCTGGCGGGGACAAGTTTACTCACTAGCCCTCAGAGGCGCAGTCCTGCACCCCATTGGCAAAAACAGGTCCCAGTGAGTCTAGTGGGTCGGGCCCTAGCCCCCCTCCCCTCCTAAGGAGTCAGAGGGGAGGGGGCGTAAGGGGCAAGCCGAAGTTAGTCCCCAGGCAGAGCCAGTGTAACTCGGCGCTGCAGCGCGGACTGCAGGGAGCCGGGGACTTGCCTTGGTGCCCAGCAGGATCCGGATCTCCTGCCTGTACTTCTGCTGCTCCAGGATGCTCAGCAGGTGCTCCTGGAAGACGCCGATGCGGGTGAAGAAGTGCTCGTTGTCCCAGCAGCCCTCCATGTTATCGAAATCCACCCCCAGGGCCAGCAGGAACCGGACGCTGCGCGGCTGCAGGGCGATCTGCTGGGGTCTGCAGAGCAGGGCTGCCCGGCAGCGCTCGTCCAGCAGCGTCAGCTTCAGCACCTTGCCCGAGCGGACAGCGACCAGCGCGGCCGTCAGCCCCGCGGGGCCAGCCCCCACGATCAGCACCGAGACCCTCGCCCTCCAGTGGCGGAGCCTGTCCACGCTCACCTTCACCGCCACGTACAGCAGCACGGCCAGCAGGGTGCTCAGCGCCGTGTCCAGCGCCAGGCGCTCGTACTGCGCGTCCAGGCGGCCGCCTGCCTCCTCCATGCTCCCCGCCTGGCCAGCGGACCCCGGCGCTGGGGCAGAGGAGCGGCTCCCCCGGGCCGCGCTCCCCACCCCCTGACCCAGGGAAGCGCCAGCCCAGGCGCCCACGCCCCGGCAGCGGCGGATCCTGCTGCACCCGAGCCCCGCCGGTCGCTCCCCCTGCTGCACCGTTCGCCTCTACTCCTCATTCCCTGCGGCTCCCAGCACTATCCCCCCTCCTGTTCCCTGGTGAAATCAAGGGCCCTCCTCCTCCACTAGGCAGCCAGGATAAACAATGGAGGCGGTGCCAACCAGTTCCCTTGGGTCCCACCTCAGGGTGGTACCCTTACCCCAAGGGGTCAGTTTCTCAGTGCGGCAGGGGGACCTGGCGTAGGCGGGGAGCTTTGGCGAAAAGTCAGGCTGGATCGACCCGGAGCCTGCCGGTTTGTGGGGGCCAAGCCCTGAAACTGTACAGTCAGAACCAGAGGATCAAGTCAGGCCGCTGCTGCGGCGCCAGGGAACTCCAGCCTCGCCCCCACGCGTCCCGGAGCAGGAGGGCTGCGAAAGCAAACCAGAGCCAGTAGCGGGATGCTGCAGCGTTTCGGTGCCGAGCCCTCCCCTTCTAATATCTAAATAAAGACAGTCTCGCTTCCTCCCTCCCTCCCCAATTCTAGACCCTGACACATCCCCGCACATTAACACTGAAAAAACCCAGACCCGGCCCCTGGCTGGATCTGGCTCCTCCCTGGCAATTGTTGGCTCCAAAGTATACACTCTAAAAAACACAAGTGAAGCTGCTCTGCCGTCCGGGGGGGTGGGGGGGGAGGAGTCTGTCCTGCAGCCTGCTGTAGTGGCGAATCTCATTGGGAAAGCGCTGGTCTGCTCTGTGGACTCTGCTCGATGAAGACACGTTTTCATCATGATCCTGCAACATTTTCACTGTCTAAACGGAGAAACCAGATTTAGCAGCTAGGAGTGCACTCAGCAATCTAGACGCCGGTTGCAAAGCGATGGAGTAGCTGCACCAAAACGTACAGACAGCACCTGGAGCCCGCGGGCTCCGACAACTTTTTCGGTTTGTTGGTTGGTTTTTGAACCCTCCCACCGCAAATTAATCACTCGTACTCAGATTTAGGGGCAGATTCTCCATGTTGAGGGTACAACTTCGTAGCAGGGGGGCAGAACACATGTCAGAGTATGGCAGGATCCAAGTAGATCCAGCAATTACCCGCTCCCCAGCGTGAGTTTCTTCTGCGACCGCGGGCTGCTTTAGACGCTGACAGGAGTCATCCATCTCAGCCTGTTTCTTTCGCCGGGGCGCAGGCGCAGATTGAGCTCCAAGCGATGAGCTTGGCGCAAGGTGATTTTCAAAAGCGGCGTCAGCAGGGAAACAAGCCACCATCCGTTGCTGTGACAGCTTGTCAAGCTGCAGAAGCGAAGCGTGCCTGAAAGAGCAAAGCAAGACAAACGTGCAGCTTCCGGCTCTTTCTGTAGGGTGCCACAAGTACTCCTTTTCTTTTTGCGAATACAGACTAACACGGCTGTTACTCTGAAATCTGTAGGGTGGATCACCGAGCCAGCATGGTGTTTGCTAGATGCACCGGGTTAGCTGCGCGTGAGCAAGCAACGAAACTGAGGAGCAAGCACGACAACGTGTAGCCAAGACTGCAACAAAAACGTTTTTCCCCTACCTGGGAGAAACTTCTCACTACGGACTCTTGACTAGCAGTCACTGCGCGTTCCTGCCCCCCCGGGGCCAAATGCTAAACCCATGGAAGGACAGCCCTCACTGCTTTCAGACCATGTCTTTCTTTGACCATCTTCCAGCAAGCACAGCTCAGGAACAGGAATAATGGAAGATCATTGAATAGCATCTGTACTTGGTCCAGTTGGGGCAGGCTTTACCACTGCTCCTTATTCAAGGATATTTAGGGTCAGGAGGGAATTTTCCCCGGGTCAGATTGGCAGGAACCCTGGGGATTTTTCTCCTTCTGCATCATGGGGCACTTGCTGAAGTGGGTGCGTGAGGGTTTATGTTCGCAATGTGCAGGTCAGATTAGAGGAGCACAATGATCCCCTCTGGCCTTGAAGTCTATGAGTAAGGATGGAATTTTTACCTTTGGCTGAAGGATGACAGATTCTTCCAGCTTTGGTAGGTCTGGACTTCTCTTGCCAGTTGGACAATGTTGCTAGTCACCGCACCAAAGATTTAGGATGGAATCTGGTCAGATCGGTCTCAGTGTCAGGGTTGTGAGCAGAGTGGTTAAAGAAGAAGAAAAAAATAATCAGAAGAAAAAAAGCACAATGTTCTCCCCATCTTTTTTCCACTGAAATTTTGATCGAAGTTCTCACTGACATTTTAACATTTCAGATACTTAAACCAGCTCTATAGATGGTAAAAGAGTAGAAAAACATTTCAATTATTTTTTGTCAAATTTTGTCCCCCCTTTTCTTGCCAAAACTGGAAATTGTGTAAAATGTTAATTGAAAAACAGAAACATTGACATTTTGACACACTAGCTGACCAGCTTTGTCCAATCCCATGAAGAATGTGTCTATCAGGGTTCTTTGGCTCCACAGCCAGTGGCTCCTATCACCACTATAGGACATTGTCTGATGCTGGTTCTTGGAAGCAGCTAGTTCCTGATGATGGATTCCATCTCTGCTCTGGGAGCATTAAAATGGGTTGACACCACATGTGCCCAGCAAAAGGATAAAACAACAACATCATTGCAGAGACCTGTCTGCCTTTGAACAGTTCGCCGCACCCGTCTGAATCCCAGTGGTGGTAGCAATTTCCCCTCACTCCCTGTATCAGTAAAACAACTTTAAAGCAAGCTACAAACATGCTGTGTTACACCAGCCATGTCCTTTAATGATGTACAATAAATCCTTCAAACTGAGCCTATTTTATCTGAAGCTTTTATCATATTTGGGATTTACTGGACCAGGCATAACCTAGTTTTTCAAAGTGCTGACCTTGGTCTTGTTTGCTATCATTTGAAGAATAACCTTAAAATGTGCTTCTATTGTGAGAAGAGGCTGTGTAAAAATGGCACCTTTTTATTTGGATCTACTCCTTAGGTGGAGTCAGAAACATTTCTGCTGTTTGGGATAGAAATATGTATTACCTGTTAGAGGTGGCACAGCCAACACAAGACTAAAAGCTGGATTGTGCTCTGGCTCAACTAAAAGCTGGATTGTGGTCTGGCTCAACAAAATTGTTCATTCAGTTCCAATTGCAGGGACCAAATGGTGTCCTCATGTATACCTTTTAGTGCAACCCTGCTGAAAGCAATGGCACTGTACTCATTTAACTCGGGGCAGAATCTGGGCACGCATTAACCGGAAAGAAAATAGCTTGAGTTTCAAATTCCAGGTTGAGTCTGCAGGGCTGCAGTCCTTTCCTGGGAAGAAGTCCTTGCGAGATTGCAGAGAAAAGGCAGTGAGCCTATCCTAAAGATCTAGATATATCAAGCCTTATTAAAGCCAAATGTAGGGGGTTGTTTAATGAGCTCACCCAGGAAAGATAAATGTGATGTGTTATTAATTTGCTAATTGTGTCACACATGAACCCAGGCTTCATCTTCATGCAGGGAGAGGGAAGGAATATTTGGGAAGAAGATTAGGGATTTCCAAAATTCATTTTCATCTATCCATGATTTTTCAATTTAAGAGCAAAGCTTCAGGGGTCCACTTATTAAATATATTCAATAGTATGGGCTACTGTTTTCATCTACAAAAGGCTTCTTCATAACTGCATGGTATGCTTCCATCTGCTCTTTCTTCTGTATTGCAGACAAATATGTCTAGATTTAACATTCAGAAAAATGCTCTCAGAAATCACATAACTAGCTCTTGCATTTATACTAATGCTTCATAAGAAGAAACCCACCTCAGCATTCTTCTATTCTCTGTAAAACACCCCTGTTCAGCAAACAATGTGGTTGAAATATAATCAAGAAAAGCTTATTCATAGCAGAGAACCAATTACAATACATCAAAGGTGCTTAATTAGGTTTTTGCAATTCACTTATCAGACCCATTGGTTAGTCTCTAAGGTGCCACAAGTACTCCTTTTCTTTTTGTGAATACAGACTAACATGGCTGTTACTCTGAAACCACACATTTAATGTTGCTTTGTGGTAGTTGCCTTTACAGCTGCTTGTCCTTTGCAGTCTATTTAGAAAGAGACAAAAGCCCAGTATAAAATTGGCAGAAAAGTTATTGTCCATAGAAGCAGACACTTTACAGAATTCATTAGAAGCCCCTATTGGGCTGTCAGTATCATATTAGTTGCAATAAGCAGCCAGCATTAAAGATCTGATCCAGAGACTATTAAGGTCAGTTGGAGTCTTTCCATTGCCACAGGTTTTATTTCCAAGACTGTTTCACTGTTGTAAAGCGCTTAAATACCCCCATAAGCCAGTCTTTAGATATACTATACTATAGAATGCTAAGGGCCCAATCCTGCTCCCACTGAAGTCACTGGCAAAATGTCTATTGACTTTGATGGGGGCAGAATCAGGATGTAGAGAGGGTACACAGGGGCTGGAACTATGGGTGTGGCGGGTGCTGCAGCACCTCTTAACTTGGAGTGGTTTCCATCATACACAGGGTTTACAGTTTGGTTCAATGGCTCTCAGCACCCTTACCATACAAATTGTTCCAGCACCCCTGAGAGGGTAAACTGTATTCAAGGGGATTACAATTTATCTAGTAGTTAGGTTTTCAGGGACTGGTTCCAGCAAGAAATAGTGCCAAATTAATTTGCATGTGAGGTCGCAAAAGTCTAAAACCATTTAAAACTGCATGAGGCAATCTAATGTACAGTATCCTTTTTCCATTGTCCCCAACCTTGACTACTAGACCTAGTCTACACTAAATTTATACTGATATAACTGTCAGTTAGAGGAATGCTTTTTTTCTGATTTAGTTATATTGTTAAGCCATGCAGATGTATTGGAATAAGAGTTCCTTGTATTGGTATAGGATAAGCAATGCTGGTTGTAAGCACTTTTATACGGATATAACTATGTCCATACTTGGGAGAGTTTTGGGGCTTTATGCCAGTAATATTTTCTAGGGGAATGCAGCAGAGTTGCTGCTGCATCACACTCTCAAGTAGGTGGATGTGGGATGATAGTAGCTGTGTCCCAGTTTCCCGGCTTGTGTTTTGTGGCCTATTCAGGCCACAGGAATGGCCTGATTTCCGGTCAAGACACATTCAAGTATTTGATCCCTTCTGGGGCCACAGCATCCTTGAACACAGGGGTAGTCAATAGGCAGACTGCAGGCCAAATCCGGACCGCCAGATGCTTTTTATTTACTTATTATTGTTGTTATTGGGTTTTTAAAATTATTTTCTCAGGAGTCTGGACCTTGATTAGACTTGACCAAGACATTTGGACATTGACAAAAAATAATTGATTACCCCTGGCTTTAACACAGCCAGCAGAAATATAAAAACAACTAAACCTTCAGCCCGAATTGGGCTCAGCTGGCCATCATTCTCCTTCATAGGAGACCCTCACCTAAAGTATAATATCCTCACAGCAGCAGGCTATCTACTTCTCTGCTCTTCCAACCTTCTACCAGGCCCCTTCCCACAAGGGGGAGCTCACTATCTTCTCTCTCCCTCCTCTTTTAAACCCATCCCCTTCCCCTGCCCAGACCCTCCTTAGGTGCAGTCAATTCTGGTGCCTGTGTGGGTCTACACCCTGTCACATGGAGACAAGCCTTTACACACACTGGTATGTGGTTACTTTTAAGCATCTTTACATTGCTCTGCCAGTATACAAGGGCCATACAGTAGGTGGGAATGACATTTAATTATATGCTGAAGGCCCTTTATGCTGCCCAAGCAGTGTGGGGGAGCTGTAGTATAAGTAAGGCCAAGTTCACATAACTGAAAAAAAAAATAGTCAAAATAAACAGTGTTTATGAAGGGTTGTTTTTTAAAAAAAAAACAAATGTCTGAGCAAACTAATAGTTCACCTGAAAACTGGGTTTTTTTCCCCCCTTCTCTCCATATGTACATGCTAGAAGGCACTGGATTCACAAGGATATGCTGATACCCAAAGAAAGACTGGCTTATTGGGATTTCTCAGAATATGCTACAATACACAGAACTGACAATCCAATTCTAACCAGACATCTGCCAAAGCTTTGGATTTTTAAACTACCTGCCATTCATTTGTATTTCTGTAGCACCGACAGGTCCCTTGTCAAGCATCAAGGCCCCCATTGTGCGAGGCACTATATACAAAAAATGAAAAGGGAGTCCCCGCCCCAGGGAGTGTGAACTTCTTATTTTTGAAGAAACCATCTGAGGAAGCCCCTATTTTAACTGGTCCCCAAGTGCTCTTATGCTCATGCACACCGGAGGCTGACTTCTCATGAGAATAGCTAAGAGCAATAGAAGAGAGCAAAGCAACATCTGGCCTAAACTGAAGAATGAAGCAATACATAAGATTTAGCTTTGCTAGGTAATTATTTAGAGTATGATTTAGCCATGTAAACAGCACTAAAGAAACTCTGAAGCAGGCTAAGGAGGCATAAGGTGTTTAAAGATAGAACTGGTCTGAGATCAAGAAAACCTGGTTTTCAGAGTAACAATTTAAACAAAAGCCAGTGTTCATAGAATTTACACTTTTGGGTCCAGGATAAATTATTTTGTACTCAGATATGCATAAATTACAGAGCAAATGTGACGGAGAAAAAGGAACAATGGAAAGGAAAAGGAACACTGAAGTGAAATTTCTAAATGAAGTTTGAATATAGGAGGGTTATGGCTATAGTATGTAATATCCAGGCTGCTTTTACCAGCTGTTCAAACATTCATTTTGTGGTTACATTCAAATCCATAGGGCAAATTCTGCCCTCAGTCCCACTCGGGTAAATCCACAGTACCACCACTGCAATCAGTAGGAGTTCCCCTGCACTTACACCGGTGGATGTTAATGTAGAATTTGGATGAATCTGGTTGTCTGGTGAGCAGAATTTTTATACTTCCAGTTATTTTAGCAGGTCTGTTTCATTTAGGCTGGGATTTTCAAAGGAGCCACAAGAAGCGAGGCACACCTCTCTCTTTGAATTTCAAAATGATTTTGGCACCTAATGTCCTTAGGCTGCTTTGGAAAATCCCAGTCTTTAAGGATTGTTGTACTCATTTTGTCTTGTTTTCTATTTACAGGTGGCCAAAAGCTTGTGAGGGTGGTGGAAGGGAGAGGCGGTCTGATCACTGAAGTCACTGGGGGACTTTCCCTGGATTTTAGTGGCTTTGTATCAGACACTAATCCCAGGAACATTTTTAAACACACACAAGTAAGTGTAACACAGGTAGCAGAAAAGGGGTCCTCTTTCCACAAAGCAGACACAGCTACACATACAAAGTGGGCGCACACATGATGCAAAAGAAGTGTCATTTAGTGCCCATCTGGAATTGTGGGTACCATTACTTTAATTCATTCCTCCTAAGGGCGAGTGGGAAGATGAAGAGAAGCTTAAATATCATGGGAAATCTTTTCATAACTTTGGCTCAAGTTACAGTTGCTAAGAGAGGAGTGTTTTGATTAAGTTCGAATACTTTATTAATTATGGACAGCTTGGTGATCCAGCCACCTTACCAAGAGAATCCAGCCCATCACAACAGCATGGTATTTATTTGAAGAAGCAGGGGATTTTTCAAACCCTACTTTTACAAGTGTTGGCCCCAATTTCTTTTGGAAACGTTTGCACTGCAGAGCTACCATTTTGTTAGCCTATATTCTTTTGCTACCCTGACAACTTGGTCTATTTGTGCAGAATTTTCCGTACTCCATTTCTCTGGCAATTTGAAGGTAAGCCACAGTGCTGTTATACATACCATATGTTCTGGTTCTCAGGTCTGGATAAAGCGGTTTTCCTCAGTACTGGCCCCAATTCAGCACACTCACCATAGCCAGCACATGCTCACAGGTGTGCTTTGCTGATTAGGCATGGGCTTCAGCACCTGATTTTTGGAAACAAGGCCTTTTTTGGGGGTACTGGAAATATGGGGCTATATTGTCCAGGTGCAACCTCAGGCAGGCATGTCCCTGTTCTCTGGGGATGGCTCTGTGTCCGTGGAGGGCTGCTCCCTTCATTGGGCTGCAGCAGAGAGTTCCTGCATTCATGCTGATCCTTCTCTCTGAATCCTACCCACTCCCCATCTCTCTCCACTCCCTTTTTGTCAACTTATTCTAGGTGAGGAGCAAAGGCCAGTGCCTCTGTGCTCCCCAGAGCAAGGACTGCTATTGTGGGAGGTTCTTGGGCAGTCATACAAGCAGGAGGCATAGGTTCTCTCACCTCCATCTCCCTTGGGCACAGGCCATCGGACCTAAGTCAGTTGTTTTAGTTAGAACAAACTTTGCTTCGCAGAAGTTTTCCTCTCTTCCATTTGACAAACCGAAGAGATTGGTGGATTGCTCTTTGATGGTGTGCTGCTACAACACGATGCCACAATAGCCACTGCTGCTGCTACAGTTATCCAATCCAGTTCATTAAGCCAATACTTGAACTCAGCTTGTTCACTGGGCCTTCTACAAACATGCATTTCAAAGAGATCAGGGCCCCAAACTTAAAGCAAAACTTATTCAAAGCTGCCAGTTTTCTCCTTGTTTCATCTCAGCACCGGAAACTCACATGCCTCTGATAAGAAGTCACAAAGTGCTACAAGTTTTCTCAAAACCATACCCATTGTGCTGAGTCTCTAACACAGAAGGCCCCCTCCATGCTGCAATGGCAGCACAAAGGGGAGGAAACAATCCTCTGAACATAACCCTTGTACAGAGGCTGGCATAAGGGCTCTGTGCTGACCCTGCTCCCAGCCACTGATACAGGGGATGTATTGAGGATGGGAGAGGGGACTGGCTGGACTTCATTGTGTTACAGCTGCTCTCTGCTTCCAAGTGCCCACATGCTGCTCTAACTTACACCACGGGCCGAGCAACCCTGACTGCTCCAGAATATGGGGAGTGCAAAGAAACTTAAAAGCACCTTTATTCCCCGCTTCCATTCCCGCCGCAAACGTAAGCAAGAGGGAACCAAGAATCAGGACCATTGACATCTGTGGAGTCATTCCCAATTTACATCATTGTAAGAGAGAAAGGAACCAGGCCCTAATTATGTAATATAATGTTCCTAGGGCGCCCATCAGTGTAGTATCTGAGCTCTGACATTACTGGTCTTGTTAACTAAGCGGATCACAGATAAGGAATTTAACAAAAAGCAACTATGTTGGAGTAAGGCTTTGTAAACAAAAGCCAGAAAACAAAACCAAACAAAACCCTTCAGTCTTCTAAATAGAAAAATCAATAGGGAAGGAAATAGTTCCAAACTCTCAACAGTAATGGCAAAACCACTAAGGATAAACAAAATAAACAGCACAGAGTAGCAGAGTTCTTTTTAAAAGATACAATATAAATATTTAAGTCTTACTCTTTTCTTCCTCCCAGGGACCAATTCCAGAAGAGTCAGACTGCATATGAACCATCCTAGATGGGCCACATTCTGTCTTCATCTATATAAAGGCAACAACATGGAAATCAGGGAGAGCAGAAAGAAGACTCGGATAGCACATCAGCACATTCTTCTTTTTATTTAAAAATCTGATCTTCAAAACCATGTCAGCTGGAGTAATCTCTAGCAGGGTCTGTGGAGGAGATGGGTGGTTTCTGGTGGCCCTTTGCTTTCTGTTCATTGTTAGTGGTCAAGTAAGGAGATTGCTTCATGAAATCCTACCAAGTAATTCCTAGATCATCATCTGCTTAACAGGATGGGATGGGGCAAGGCCAGGGTTTGTGCTACAGAGACAGTTCACAGGAGTCCCACATTAGACAAAATGAACCCCTCTGTGAGGTTTCTGGTCTACTCACAGAGTTCTTGTTCAAACTAACGGATGAAAACTGTTAAAGTCTCTGGCCACTAACCCTTCATGCAGCTCAACAGTTTGTCCTGAGACAGATAGCAATTCTGGCATCTGCAGCACACCCAGTGACATCTCCTGGCTAGCAAACACCTATCTGTAGTTACTGTCATGTGACTAAAGCTCCTTTTAAAGGCTTTGAGCCCATCTAGTCACATTTGCATCTGATTGCCTGAGCTCAGGGAAGTACTTCCAGCTGGTACTCTGAACCCCCAGCTGAGATTTAATCTCCCAAACCCTACGCTGCTCTGTGGGCCTTCCTACAGGCCCCAAAGGGGTGGGGGCATAACAGGACTGTCACATCCCTTCCAGGAGACACTGAAGGACCTTATACCCTAGCACAACAGCTACTGTGGTCTATAGAGCTGGTTTTTATCGCAGGGGAAGGTTTAAACTGAGCATTCTGAGCAAGCATCCTGAAATTCAAAATCTGGAAACTGTTTCCCACTGTATTAGTGGTTCCCTGGTTCATTTTAATTAGAAACCCCTAGACTACTTTCCTCTTTGCAGACTATTTGTACTGAAATCCATTGCATGTGGACATCCGCCCTTCAGACACTACTGCAGCCAAAACCAGCCTAGTGGAACTTCTCACTGCATTCTAAACTTCCAAGTGAGAAGAGCAAAGTAAGATGCCGAGTTTGGGATGGGAGTTAAAAAATGAGCCCTGGTCCTACGCAGGGCTCTGTGTCACTGTGCAACAGTCCCAGTGCCTTTTTATTTCATGTTAGGTTTCGTCCAACTGCAAATATCCCAATTGCCATCCAAAAAGAATTCTCCCTGAACCTGTATTTAACAGCATTCACATGTGCCTCACTAGCATATTGGGACTGTACTGGACCTGGCTGCAAAGGGAAGCTTACTAGGGTCCTAGTTAATTTCTGTTCTCAACAGCCTGCTATGCACATATAAGGTTATGGAGGAGGCGGAGGAAAAGGGGCAAAATAAGGAGAAGAAGACACAAGTCATAAAAAAGTAGGGTGACAAAAGATAACGATAGCAAGTAAAGGAATGGGGATGCAGAGAAAGAAGGGGGATGAAGAAACTTAGATAGGAAAAAGAAAAGGAGTACTTGTGGCACCTTAGAGACTAACCAATTTATTTGAGCATGAGCTTTCGTGAGCTACAGCACTTGAGCTGTAGCTCACGAAAGCTCATGCTCAGATAAATTGGTTAGTCTCTAAGGTGCCACAAGTACTCCTTTTCTTTTTGCGAATACAGACTAACACGGCTGTTACTCTGAAACCTAAGATAGGAAAGGTGCAGATAATTTGTGCCACCTGGAGCAGCACCTCCTACAAAGCACAGATGAAGCGAGAGTAAGGGATTTAGGGTCACATTTGGAAGTGAACTTCGGAGAAGGGGCTTGAAAGAACCCAAATTCCATCTTCTTTTGGGGCACCAACATACCTAGAACCGGTCCTGGGCATCTGTGTCCACAGGCTCCTGGAGGTGTTCTGCATAGTACAAGCCAATTCAATACACTTTGGCTACAGCACAGGCTTCCTCCCCTCCACTCAATGCATGGACCCCAGGGCTGGTGCTTTTTCTTTCTGAGCACAAGGTGAGGAGGGATCATAGCACAACACTGGCACTGAAACAAGCTGCAGTCAGATGAGAAGCTGATTGTGTCCCATCCCCCTTCTACTTGCTGCCATCCCAGGATCTGCTCTGCAATTCACTGGGTCTATGCTATACACTGTCAAAGGGCTGAACAGTTAGTCGTTGCTCCTCTGTGTACTCCACTTCTCAGTCCGCTGCTTCTGTTCTCTCCAGCCACTACACAACCCTATAGGTCAGTAACGGCACAGTATTGCACTGTGAGGATTAGGATCCTCAAAAGACTTCTGTGATCCAGGTGGACATTACTATCCCCATTTTACAGAAAGGGAAACTGAGGCACAAGACTGAACAGTGACTTACCTAAACTTACAAAGAGGGCCGAAGGGTGGTGTTTATGTATTTGCACTACAGTGCAAATAAGTGATGGTCACATAAACACCACCCTATACCAGAAATCTACTGACAACTATATTTACCTACATGCCTCCAGCTTTCATCCAGACCACATCACATGATCTATCGTCTACAGCCAAGCTCTAAGATACAACCACATTTGCTCCAATCCCTCAGACAGAGACAAACACCTACAGGATCTCTATCAAGCATTCTTAAAACTATGATACCCACCTGCTGAAGTGAAGAAACAGATTGACAGAGCCAGAAGGGTACCCAGAAGTCACCTACTACAGGACAGACCCAACAAAGAAAGTAACAGAACGCCACTAGTCTTCACCTACAGCCCCCAACTAAAACCTCTTCAGAGCATCATCAAGGATCTACAACCTATCCTGAAGGACGATCCCTCACTCTCACAGACCTTGGGAGACAGACCAGTCCTCGCTTACAGACAGCCCCCCAACCTGAAGCAAATACTCTTCAGCAACTACACACCACACAACAAAAACACGAACCCAGGAACCTATCCCTGCAACAAACCCCGTTGCCAACTCTGTCTGTATATCTATTCAAGGGACACCATCATCGGACCTAACCACATCAGCCACATCATCAGGAGCTCATTCACCTGCACATCTAGCAATGTGATATATGCCATCATGTGCCAGCAATGCCCCTCTGCCATGTACATTGGCCAAACCGGACAGTCTCTATGCAAAAGAATAAATGGACACAAATCAGACGTCAAGAATTATAACATTCAAAAACCAGTCAGAGAACACTTCAATCTCCCTGGACGCTCAACAACAGACTTAAAAGTGGCAATTCTTCAATAACAAAAAATTTCAAAAACAGACTCCAATGAGAAACTGCAGAACTGGAATTAATTTGCAAACTGGACACCATCAAATTAGGCCAGAATAAAGACTGGGAGTGGATGGGTCACTACAAAAACTAAATTTCTCCATACTAATTTCCCCCTACTGTTACTTCTTGTAAATTGTTTGAAATGGGCAACCCTGTTTACATTGGCCTCATTACCACTACAAAAGTGATTTTTTCCTCCCTTGGTATTCTACTGTTGAGAATAGCCCACTTCCACTTTAATTGAACTGTCTCGTTAGCACTGACCCCCTACTTGGTAAGGCAACCACATCTTTTCATGTACTGTGTATATATACCTGCCTACTGTTTTTCCCCCCCACTACATGCATCTGATGAAGTGGGTTTTAGCCCACAAAAGTTTATGCCCAAATAAATTTGTTAGTCTCAAAAATGCCACAAGTACTCCTAGCTGTTTTTGCTGATACAGACTAACACGGTTACCACGCTGAAACCTGGGTTTTGTAAGTTCAACATACATAACATACAGCAGGACCTCAACATTGGCATTGCTTGTAAAGTGTCAGGATTATACTTAGTCCTGGCTTGAGTGCAGGGGACTGGACTAGAAGACTTCTTGCAGTCCCTTCTGGTCCTTCACTTCTATGATTCTATAATCTGATGTCATTTGTGTCAGTTTACTCAGTGCTGTGCCTAAAAGTCAATTAGCAAGTCTAGCAAGTCCATTAATGATATATGAGAAATACTTCTCACTAGCTCAGTGGTTCCCAAACTTGTTCCACCGCTTGTGCGGGGAAAGGCCCTGCTGGGCCGGGCCGGTTTGTTTACCTGCCGCATCCGCAGGTTTGGCTAATCACGTCTCCCACTGGCTGCGGTTTGCTGCTCCAGGCCAATGGGAGCTGCTGGAAGTGGCGCGGGCCGAGGGACATGCTGGCCGCCGCTTCCACCGGCTCCCTTTGACCTGGAGCAGTGAACCGTGGCCACTGGGAGCTGTGGTGGCCAAACCTGCGGATGCGGCAGGTAAACAAACCGGTCCGGCCCGGCTGGGCCTTTCCCTGCACAAGCGGTGGAACAAGCTTGGGAACCACTGCACTAGCTTATACTAACTTCATTATGCCAACCTTGGAAGATGGAGCACCTGCTTATAAGATGAATGCACAAGTGTATGTATTAGGTCTCTAGTCCATTTTGATATGGCTATATCACAAACACACTAAAAAAATGTACAGCCATTCTCCAGAGACTTTGCTTCCATGCAAGATAGCCATTCTCTCTGTCCTTTCACGTCTCCTGCTGCAAGTCTTAAATTGTCGGTATCTATTGTAGTGAGGTATAGGACCATTCAGCTGTAATAATCCTAGTTGATTCAGAGGGAATATGATCTGGCAGAAGATGTTCCGTTGTATTTATTTATTAAGCAAAATGAAACCAGATGGCTGAGAAACACCAGGGTCATTCTTTTTCCAGATACCAACCTGCAGCTGGTTTCTAAAATACATAGTAGTAGCAACATCCTTTCAGACTCATTACTTATTTGTGACATTTATGGCCTAATCACTTAGACTCTTCAGCAGCTGTCAAGATGACTGTTACATATAATTACTTCATGCACATTGAGCCTACAACTGTAGTGTCCCTGATGGTCGCTCCTTCTCTTTCTGCCTCAATATCCCCATTTTTCACTCTTCTCAGGGCCCAAGTACAGAAGCCTTAGGGGCAATTTCTCTTCTTTCCATTTATAGTGTCCGTGGCCAATCCCATCTGTTCTGAACTAAACTCTCAAATCTACCTCTACTCCCCTAAAAATAACTTAATATAGAATAACCCTGTATCGATTTGGTTACTTCTGCATGCCTACTAACTAGTGCTATAATTCTACAGTGGATTGATGGTGTAGATAAAATAGTCACATGGGCCATTTACCACAGTATTACAAGATAATGTAGAGACTTCCCCCATGAGACACTAGTCACCAGAGTTTCCAATGGACTTTTTACCTAGTCACCACAGCCAAGATTTTAAAAGCAGGATCCTAGAATTAAGTTCCTATATCCACAGTTAAGCTCCATAATAAATGGCCTGAATTTCACAAGTACTGATCACCCATTGACTTCAATGGGAGCTGCTGGATGTTCAGCACTTTTGAAAAATCAGGTCATTTAGGACCCCAACCATGCTCTCCTATTCTGCTCATTTTGTCCTACATCATCATGAAGTAATGCTGTTTTTTGTGATTCCGGGGAATAACTTGTCATCACACATCTATTTCCAAAGTTCAAGAATTAAATGCTGGAATCGCCCTCGTTTTCCCTATGTTTTCTGTGGGTTAACTTATTAATTCTATTTACACAAGTCTCTGCTGAATTTAAACGGAATCCTCTTGATAATCCACCAGCCATAAATTTAATCATCAAATCTGCAGGCCATCAGTGCCTTTGGTCTAACCAGAGACAACCTCAAATCCAAACTGCAGGTAATCTGACTTTGTACTCTCTGCATTGCTTCTGTGAAACAATGGGCTCTTATTGCTGCACAGAGCCTGTGCACTTTGAACCAATTCTGTGACTACATAGTTTCCTCAAATTAAGCTGGCAGGTCAGATAACAGAGGTTCCCATCTCCTCCTGGATATACCAGATTTGGGCCTCTTGAGAGCATGCTACATGCTTCTGAGCTTATAGACCCGCCAAGAGTATGCCTGATTCTGCGCTTCTTGTATTGGCCTGGTTGTCCACATTAGGGTCTATTCTAAGCATGTTCAAACTATGTTATAAGATTATAAATCATCATCACATCAGTTAAATGGACTAGAAATAAGTCAGACAATACATTTGCCTTCGGAACATTTTAATTAGGTGTTAATGTAGACTTCCAAAATATGGATCCCTTCCTAATGTAATAATAGCTGGGTAGATCTGCTACATGCACTGATTTCTTTAGCACTGAATTAGAAAGGAGGGGAAAAAAGCAGTTTTAGCAGTACTTGCTACTGGAGTTACTACTGACATCATCTGGCATTTTTAAAAACAAAGTAGGAACCACACTGTTTTGCTATACCACTAGGTGTCAGTACTACAATTTCTACTGCAGATCTTGGGTACTTTGTCTGTAACTTACTTAACAGTGGCAAACTATCTATCACATTGAACACCCTCCTGCCCATGCAAAGAAACTAGCTGATTTCCAGGTTTGCCATCACAACTATTCACTAAGGAAAGTCATCAATAGGAAATCACTAACTAACCAGCCTAGGTGACCAGATGTTCCTTTTTTATAGGGACAGTCCCATTTTTTGGGACTTTTTCTGATATAGGTACCTGTTATCCCCCACCGCCTGTCCTGTTTTTTCACAGTTGCTATCTGGTCACCCTAAACCAACCACCTATCATGGGCTGCTCTGACAGTGATCAAAACAAAGCCACATTCAGTGGAGACCATTATTATTTGTATTGTAGGAGCATCTGGGAACCTCAAAGGAGGTCAGGGCCCCATTATGCTATGGGCTGTACAACCAGGTGCAAAGAGCAGGGACCATCAGAATTTGGAGTCAGGGGGAAGGCAGCAGAAGGAGAATGTGCAGGGAAACATCAGTAGGATTACAGGTGGGATTTGGGAAGGCAAGGTATTAATGACTGGAGGGTCTGGTTAGGGGATGAGTGCAGATACATGGGCTATGGGACACACTCCATTATCAGGAGGGAGGAGAGGAAGGGAGTATAAGCTATTTGGAGCAAGGACGGTCTTTTTGTCCTTTGTTTGTACAGCACCTGGCACAATGAGGTGATGATCTCTGACTAGAATACCTAGGCAATACTAATAATTCAGATGAAGATGACAGCTCCACATCCCAATCAATGAGTTCAGACAATAGCAGACCCACAGCCCATCTTAAGTTCAAGCCTTAAGCTCTCTGTGGTCATGGGTTTCTCAGGTCCTCAAAGCCATTATCAGTTATTATCATACTTGTTTGGTTGTCATATACCATTAGCCAAACCTGTATTTTATTATATCAAAGCAAAAAATCATTTGAGGGAATTGGTAGCAGAGCGTGTGTATTTATGTAGCAATAGTCTGAAAATCTTTCTGGTTTTACTAAGGAAAGGTAGACCTCTGCTGGAAGAAAGAACTACTGGGACTCTTGACATACACTTATATCTGTATAAAATAAGATGCCGATGCAGATTACAGGTAGCCAACATTTTTCAAACAAAAACATGTTTTATTGGAAAATGGGTTGTTTTCAGAAATAACATTTAATAAAATAATTGTTGACACTGTCAATGTTTTCACAAAAAAGGAGGCTTTTTTTCTTTTTGGCAATTTTTATCAAAACAATTATCAAGATTTCTCACTGACCAAAGACCAATTTTTTGGTAAACACAAAATGTCTAGAACTAGTTCGTTAACACTTGCAATACAAATGGTGAAGAATGTTAAAAAAACACTCAAATATTTTGAAGAAAAACAACAACTATTCATTGCTCCACTTCAAACATTTTGAACTGAAAACAACTTTGAAGTGATCATACGTATGATAAAAAAGCAGCTAAATTCTTAAAAGGCTGTACTCATTGTTTTGAACATAGAGAACAGAGGTTGTAGGATCCCTGCTTGACTTAGATATAACTTTATAGTGTGTTGAATCTAATAATGTATTTGTCCCATTTTCATTCTCTTTAACCAGGAACCAATATTTTCCTTGTTTTTTTATTTTTATTTTTTGTGTTAAATTATTTCACTAATAATCCAAGTGAAAGAGGGGGAAAAAAAAGAGAGCTAATAAATGCCTTACAATTAATTGCATTTCCAACCACAGATGAAGAAACAAAACTATTCAACATGTAGAAAAGCTGGCAAAAAATATTTTGTAAATGGTTAATTTCCCTCTGCCTGTCTGATCTCTCATCTTTTTGACTGTCAAAATGTTTAGGTGGGTTCCATCCCAGGAGCATCTGAGCACTTGGGACAAGAATTCTCCAACAAAGCTTTACTCTCTTTCAGAGTGAGTGGGATTTATGTCAGTGTTCCCAAACTGTGATTATTTACAGAGAAGTGCGATTTCCACTGTGCCATGATAGCTCAAGGCTTGTGGCTCAGTGCTGTTCATGCCTCTTACCAGCTTGTCTCCCTTACCTCGAACCCAAGTCAGTGCAGCGCGTTGCTTTGGGAGCATTCTCCATTTCACTCACCATTCTGGGATAAAAGTGGGGTCCCCATCAACTCTGGAGCTACAGCATAGAAAGGCTACTTGGTTAGGAAATACATTCCCCTGCGAGGCTCTGATGAAGCCATTCAAGCCATCTGGGACAGGCTTGTTTCCTTATCAGGCATCAAACACCCATCCCCTAATGCTAAGCCACTCTGGCTTCACGCAGCGACATGGTCACAGTTAGAGGAAAGGCAGGGGAGCATGGCAGTTTGTGCTTTGCTGGTGCACTCAGACCCTTTATTGGCGCCAGCTGGTCCCTGCATTAGGGAGGCCACACTAGCACTCTCGGAGGGAGAGGAGCAAAGTGGTGACTGACTGTGTTTTCTGTGGAGAGAGGGCAGCACTCACCTCTGTGCAATTGCTACATAGTATCTACAGGATGGGGTAGGTTGGGTGGAGGAGTGAGGGTGGGGGCAATGGAAGAAGATTGTTTGTGCTATTTAACAAGGTCCTTCTAGGACTTGCTAGTCACTGCTGTCTAGATCCACAACTGCAAAGCTCTGTGCAGCTCATCAAATGACCTATTTCATGGGTGTGAGTGAATGGGGGGAGAGGGACATTCTTTGCTTTAGCCCAATTACCGCAAATTGACTCTTACCATCACTCTGGTTCCTCCTCTCCATCTACGCCAATTACTCTCTCTCCCCTGCCCACCCTCAACTTCCTGCCAGCCATTCCATTCTCTTTGCCCCGCCTTTTTCACCCCATCCTTCTGGTCTACTTCACATATTCCAGTTATTAGACAAAGCATCTGGCTGGGAGTATTAAGACCTAAGTCTGAGTCCCCCATACTGGCTGTAACTTTGTGAACTAATTAATTGGCACAGATGTCTGTTTGTTTAACAAAGTGTATGACATCTGCTGTCTATGGAAAAATGTCCCCCAGTAGTGTCCATAACCAGTTTATATTGCTATTACCTAAAGTAAATGGATGAAAATTGAGTAGAAATAAAGAGTAACCCCCTTGGGATTTGGTAGATATTTGTGCTACTGCACATGTGAATAGGTTTCCAAAACAGTGGTGAAATTACATGTTGAACATAATGTCGTTTCAGATATATTTATATAATTAACTAACCCAATGAACCGGCACTCAAGAGGCCATATTAAACTACTGTAGGGCTCTCCATTTATTTAAATCACAGTTCAAAACCAAAATGAAAACCAAATGGGGATCATAGCATCTGCTGAGCTTAATAGAGATGGATAGATCCTGATAGCCTGCTTTGCTCCCATAATTTAAGTCAGAGGATGGCTAGCAGGGAGGACAGTTAAGCCTCTATTGCAGGCTTATCTAGGGAAATAATTATTTCACCAATGAAGGTGCAATAATAATAACTATTCAAGTTCAATCCTTGAGGGGGCCATTTAGGGATCTGGGGCAAAAATTGAGGATTGGTCCTGCTTTGAGCAGGGGGTTGGACAAGATGATCTCCTGAGGTCCCTTCCAACTCTGATATTCTATGATTCTATGTATAAGATGGTTCTATATGTCCAGGTATCATTGCCCGCTATTGATGTGTGGCCGTCGCTGGAATGGAAGAGGGCAGCTGTTTGACAGCAGCACAACATAACAGCTAAAGATGAGGAGAAAAACTTATCTGATTGAAAGTGCAGGAGAATTTACAAAAAGAAAAGGAGTACTTGTGGCACCTTAGAGACTAACAAATTTGAGCATAAGCTTTTGTGAGCTAGTTAGAATCTAACTACCTACGGTGAAATCTGCCTACAGAACTCACTTCCTCTTGTTACTCTTGTGATAAGGGCCATGGACATCAAAAGACTAGATCGGGTCAGGATTTTGGTGTAGCATCTCACCCGGAAGAAGATCCCCCACACACATCAATTCCTTTACTGCCGTACTGCTGGATCAATGAGAGGAGTGACACCTATCAAAAAGGACTACACCATTTCCTGCGGCAGCATCTTGCATCGTCTTTGGTGGTCTCCCAGCCAGGTGCCAACCAGCCCTAACGGTGATTAGTTTGTGAGAAATTATGGGACCTTGGCCCTAGCTGGCTAGAGAAATCTGTGGGTGAGCAAACATTTACCCAAAGGTATCACATTCCACTTACAAATACGAGTGATGGGCCCCACTGGAAGTGGAACCTTCATTCGGAGTTGCTGACACCAAGTAGGGTGGTACGGCCCAGTACCCCGTACCAGCAAGAGATTTATAGCTGCTACGGCGTACCGGAAAGAACGTAGGGCCATGGGGCAGCCCCACGCCGGCAGCTCCTGAGGCACAGCTGTATTGCCCCCAGCCCTTCCATGCAGGGTCTCCTCCCTCTGTACAGCAGGCCTGCCAGAGGACTGGGCTCAGGGGGCGGTACAGCAGCGCCGGGGGAGCTGTTGGCATGGGGGTGCCCAGAGGCCCCACGTTCTGCTCCTTTCCATGCTGCAGTTCCGAAGGCGCAGCGGGAGGAGGACAGAGCCCCCACATCTCCAGGTAAGGGGTGTGGATCATGGGAAGGGAAGAGCATGGGAGTCTTGGGCTGGGGGCGGGGAGGAGTCACATGCAGGGTCATGTGAGGGTGTCATGTGCCCCCCCGTACTGGTAAGAAATGGATTCCGTTTGCACCACTGCTTACACCAGACCTCCTTCAATAGCTTTCGTTCTTGGTTGGAGCTGAAATCAGAAGGGACCTATTTTCTGCATCTGATGCTGCTGAAGTCACATGAGAAACTCAGCTCAAGATGGCAGAAATAACACAAGAACAGCTGAACTCTTATGATTTCGGACCAGAGTCTTGCAAGATTTTGGTGACATTAGACTCTGACCCTAGCCCAGATTTGGCTTTGAACATGAATCCAAGCCCTATCCTAAACCTAATTTGTGTCTGTACGCTGTCTTCTCAATGCATCTTGAGCAAAGCCCTCCTTAGGTACTCGATATTATGGAATAGCAGCGGCACTCAGATTTCTCTCAGCCTCAGTGTTGATGGAATTCTCTCCATACAGGATGTATACACAATATTTACAGAACCACAACACATGTAATCTTGTACACTTTATCTTTGAAATGCTGATTGTACATGTCTTCATGTTCTCAAAAAGTTCTCAAAAAAAAACCCACTAGTGAATTGTTTGATTTATTAGCAATTTATTAGCAAATATGTTTGATTTATTAGTAATTAAAATTTATTGTATAATTAAAAGGGAAACTAAGAGTTGACCTCCAAGTAACAGAATTCAGGTTCTAGGATGCAAGAGGTTATTTTCAAACTGCATTGTATATACCACTAAAATAAAGCATACTTGGATGATGCAAAGCAAAGTATATGGCTGGCTTCTTTTTTTCTATTTTTCTCTAAATGTATAGGATTTATTTACTATTCACAGTTCTTTTGAAAGATTAAGAATAGCAAAAAATAAAGAGTGTAATTCCTCCACTTCCAAACATCAGGTCCTTAACTAGTATTTGCATGTAAACAAGTCAGTGTAGAAGCACAAGGACAATATTTTCCAAATGACCAGTACATACAAAAGATTTTCACAGCTGGCGTTTCATGAGGCTAGATTGTCCCCTGGATAATGAGGCTCATAGAAATGTAGGTAGGAGCAAAGAATCTTCTCTCTTTGTTCCACACTGGGACTGTGTTAATTGCCATGCTCGTCCTTGAGTGGAGTGCAGAGGCTGTACCCTAGATATGGCCCTGGAGGAGCAATTGAGAGGGGTGTGGGAAGGAGCAGGTGAAGCCATGGCTCCGCCTATCCCTATATGCCTGTCAACGGAGCTGGTTTGCCACTAGCATGTTGCACCCTGCAAAGGGGGAGGGTCACAAATTACTCCCCCACATTACAACCAGGGCATGCTACAAGGCAATATGTCTTTGAGCATACTGCTCCTGCTGGGTGGTGTGTTTGTGCACTGCCCCTTATTATGGATGGCAAGCTGAAAGCATGATCTAGCCCCGACATTGCACTTCCAAATGGGCAGAAGAACATTCTGAATGACATGCTTTACATTTAAAAATAATAAAATCAATCAGAGTGGAAGCAAACATTTCAAGCTGGGCGGTTGTCTCGATCACTAGTGGGAATATTTCCCCCACTTTCTAGGAATGTGTCATTTTTAACTCCATAATCTTTCAGAATAATATCAGCTTCTATTCATTTTTTTCTTCCTTTAGATCAAAATCTTATCTCAGTGCTACATCGTTGAGCTCCAGCAGATGAATTCCATGAATTTGCAGAGGTTTATACACCACTAAAGTTCTACTTAAGCTTCCGTAGCCTCATGTTGGCAAACTTCACTCTCTAGTGAATGTTCCATGTATGGAACTTTCATAAATATTGACCAGAGTTCTGCCTGGGGTTCAAGCAAACACTAACCTATAGAGATATGTAGTGTGGGTCTGAAAGATGGATTTTGACTTTACGATGTTGATAACATGAACATCAGACTGTGAGATATGGCAAAATATGATGCAATACATCTCAAAACAAAACATTATGTATACTCACATACAGGATATGCGACAGTTGCATGGTGAGAAACGTCAGTAAACACAACCTTTTTAGCAGTTGAATGGAAAATAAATTAATAAAGAAAATTCCTGCCTTAGGGCAAGGTGTGTGTATTGTGGGAGATGTGCATTTCAATAAGTATTTTCAATTCATCACTGTAAATGGAAGGAACTACTAACATGCAAAACCTGCACATTAATAACCAAATATTGGTGCAGGTAATGGGAATGGAATTACGGGATCAGAAATTCACAAATATATCTTTTGACAGTACGGCAGACTTCATCCCGCCACTTGCCTTGAGATGACTGGGAAAACAAGACACAGTTTTCACGCTTTCCCCCACTTGGTTGGGAGCGATCCCAGTTGAAATAGTTTAGAGCCATTCCATTGACATCAACAAATTTCCCTTCGTTTACCATGTCGGTGATACCCAGCCAAAAGTTTGCAACCCCTGGCAGACTTTTCTTGCCATAGTCTTGAAGGGAGTTGGTTTCATCATTATCTCTGGGGATAGCCAGTGTCCCTCCCTTGGCTATGCAGTTTTCATTGGCTTCATGGAAATGCTTGGCACCTTCTGATGCCAGGTAGCACTTCTTATGGATCTTTGTTCCACGAAGACAGACTGTGAATAGATATGGTTGAGCATATTGATTAAGAAATTGAGTCACATATTAGAATAGGGTCTGGACCGGTTCTAAGGGCAGGTGAGCAGGGCAGCGCCACTGGGTTTATTTTTTTATTTTGTGTATTTGGCTGCTCGTGGGCAGGTTTGTGGGGGTGGGCAGAGCACCAAGAACATTTTTCGCCCCAGCTGGCAAAATGGCTAGGGCTGTTCCAGAACAGAGTTGACATTTTAGTGGGAGATTTTCAAAAGCCCCTAAGGGAGCAAGGCCTACAAGTCATGTTGACTTTCAGTGGGATTGTGATCTTAATTCCAGAAGGGGCTATTGAAAATCCCACCAGTAAGCTTTTTATATTAATCTACTTTGGTCATATTTCTCAGCCTGGGTCCAGCCAGGAACGTAATTTCCTCAAGGATTATTTATGCTGCTATTCGAGAACACACATACACAGGAAGATGATGTAGGCCTGTTGTTTGTTTAACTTCATTTTTTTTGTAAATAGTCCCTGCTGCCAACTTCACACATTTGACTTCACCTCATCGGGTTCATAACGTACGCTGAGGAGAAATGGATGTTTGTATTGTTGGCAGAGCTGGTTTAGTTGTCAGGAAGTAGGTGTATTCTTGGCTTCACACCAATGACAAGGATCTAAAGGTCTTTTCATACTTGTGACATTTAAGTGCCAAAGTAAAGCATGTTATGCATTAGCTAAGCCTAGTCCCTAGTAAATAAATGGAAGACAGAAAGTGCTAAAGGGCTAGTTTTACAGTATGTCCTGATCATCAGATATTGATTGGAAATTCATAATTCAAATCTGTGTTTGGGCAATAGATAAATATTGCCACTGGCAGGATAACATACAGAGGGCATAAAATTCGTTAGGGCTTCATTTCCAGTCACTTTTTCCACCAACCTCCTCCCTTCAAATGCTAATTTCAAGTGACCCAAGGTGATTTAAAACAAGAAAGGCCTTTTAAAAGAGAGAGATTACATTCAATGCCTGGTTTGCACAACAGTCTCATTTATTAAATCTTATTTATTTTTGGCTATGCTTCCCCGTGTGGCAATAGACAAGGTATGGCAGCATGGCTCTTCCAAAGTCCCGGCCATTGCTGGCTTCATCAAGTGGAAGATGTTGGCAACATCTCAGTGCCGTGTTGCTAAGGAATCCCACTTGTCAAAGAAGCACGATTCCTCAATGAACATTATGGGGGGGGGGGGGCAGGGGAATGTTTGGTTTCACTGAAAAAATGTTTAGTGACATTTCCTAGTAAAAACAGACTAATAAAACATGTTTTACCTGTCTGAAGTGCCTGCATTTCTTTCAGGGAATTTACTTCTAGCCACAGCTTGTCAATCTGATTCTTTAGATCACCGTCCTTTTCTTAAAAGAATAAATGAATAAATAAATAAATAAATATACAAATTGAAGAATATCTTTAAATCAGAAGCCCTGTTAAAATAGCATGGGCTTCTGCATGTATGAGATTTGCATAACTCTTTAGTTGGGAGAAAAATCATAGTAATTACAATATTCAGGGACAATCAAAATGCTATAATGCAATAAAATTAAGCAGCAATCATTTAAATCCCATAAAATCACAATGTCAAAGCAATGCAATTCTAGTAATAATTATAAGCTAAACAAAACATTCACCTGGGTGAGACTCAGTGCCCTGTGACACTAGTGCACCTTCTTCCTTCAAAATCAGCGAGATTATACCAACACAACATTAATGCAGGATGAGAAAGCAACAAATATTCATAAACAAATAAATCGCATATTTAACTATTTTGAAATACATAGGTTTAGTAAAATTAATTTCCCAAGATTAAGTATAATATTAATATGACAGCTTGCTGTTTTGCTCATTGGTTTCTTTGGGCTCTCTTTAGGTGAATACACATGAAATTCCAATGCACTCTCATGGTAGTTCACTTATTCCAACTTTTTAATGTGTTGCTGAATTATAAACTCAGACTATTACTTAGAGATCAGTCATTATTGTACTAGGGCTGCTGAAAAGATTTGGTTTTGGCTGTACATTTGAGGCCTGGTCTATGCTATACAGTTAGGTCAATGTAAGCTGCATTGCATCAACCGCACTGTGGAAATGTCTTCACTTAAATTTGGCTCCCCCCATTGTAAGTGCCCCTCTACACCAGTTTAGTAACACCACTTCCCCAAATAGGGTAGAATCAAGGTCGATGAAATTGGGTCAATGAAGTGTAAATTGAGTTACTTCCGTCGACTGTTACTGCCTTTCAAAAGCCATCCCACAATGCCCTACACTGACAATTCAATTGGTACAAGAACTCCTGGTGAGGACACGCACTGCTGACACAAGGAGCCAAGTGTGCACATACGCAAGCGATTTAATAACTACGGTGACTGTATGCATACGTAAGTTAGGTCGACAAAATTTTGTAGTGTAGACATGGCCTAATTTAACTATTAGATGGGGTGGAGATGTTGAGAGGTTTTTTCCATAGAATTTTCGCTTTAAAAACTATATTGAGTGATTGGGCTACAACCTGCTTTATATACTTGTCTTGGCAAAAGAACCCCAACCAATCCCAAAAGATGCTATGGCAGACATTTTAAATTTTGGGTGTCTAAAGTTAGTCACCTAAATAAAAGAGGCCCGATGTTCAGATTTACTTTGCCACTGTACAAAAATGCACATGGGTTACAATAGGAATCAGGGCTCCCAGATACCATGGTAATGAACATGGTGTAAACCCCTCAAAACTAGACAGATAGATTCACGAGAAGGGGAAACAAATGCCATACAACCTCCTGACTTTCAGAGTCGTATGAGCATCGTAAGAAATGGACTTGTGTAAGCTGCTTACTTTTCACTGACTAACAAATATTCACCAACTGTGTGATCTACATTATGCTTTCTAAAAAATGGGAAGTAAGTTTAAATTAAATACACACATTTCCCAACAACATTCAAGGTTTTTGTCTTTGCTTTGCATATTTTTATTGGGAAACTATACTTTTCTCATGAATTCTTTCTGGTTTCTTTTGTCCATCATTGTACAACACTCCGTAAAGAATTAGAACTGAAGAATATCCCACAAATATCCCATTTAAAAGTTATAAAACTTTCTAGGTCATGGAAAATAAATCTCTACAATAATCCTTGGGAGTCTGTTAGTTTATTCAGCTTGTTTTAACCAGATGCACATGATATTCCACCTTGGTGATATCCATTATATAATACATAACTGAAGATCATGGGCCAAACTGCGATCTCATTTACAACTCAGAATCCCAAATAAAGTCAATGGAGCTAGAGGACACTATTTGGCTCTGTACCCTATATTTATGTAATACAGTTTGGCACATTACACTTCACTTTACTAGTACATGTAACCCAAATAACATATACAAAATCTTCTCTCTAGACAGAGTAAATAAAGGCACAGATACTCTTTGATAATACATTTAAAAAATAATATTATCCACTGGGTTCAAATAAGATTTAAGAGTATTGTAAATGCCCATAGTATATACACCCCCAAATTAAACTGATTACCTTTCACTCTACGTTTACTGTGCTTTCTGGCTTTGAACTTGGAAGCCTGGCCAGTAGCTTGATCCAGCAGTAGTATGCTAATGAGGAGAAAAATTAGAAGTCCAGTTTGTGCCATGTCTCTTTTCAAAAGCTAATAAGACTCTTCCAGAGAGTCTCTATAGCAGCTAAGAGAGCAAATCACACAGCCACAGCTCAATATGAACTGACTGAGGTCAGCTTTATAAAACCTTAGTGATAGAGTTGGCTGTACTCCTTGCTTACGAAATGTGTTTGATGCTTCAGCTGGCTTCAGCATAAGGTACCCCCTTGTTCTCATTCTTCCTCTTTGACTGAACTGAACAATTTATTTGTTTTGCCGTCAGTAAACTCCATTTTTCAAGGGTTAATATTTAAAACTTTGAGGATGAATGTCATAGAATCATAGAATCATAGAATATCAGGGTTGGAAGGGACCCCAGAAGGTCATCTAGTCCAACCCCCTGCTCAAAGCAGGACCAATTCCCAGTTAAATCATCCCAGCCAGGGCTTTGTCAAGCCTGACCTTAAAAACCTCTAAGGAAGGAGATTCTACCACCTCCCTAGGTAACGCATTCCAGTGTTTCACCACCCTCTTAGTGAAAAAGTTTTTCCTAATATCCAATCTAAACCTCCCCCACTGCAACTTGAGACCATTACTCCTCGTTCTGTCATCTGCTACCATTGAGAACAGTCTAGAGCCATCCTCTTTGGAACCCCCTTTCAGGTAGTTGAAAGCAGCTATCAAATCCCCCCTCATTCTTCTCTTCTGCAGGCTAAACAATCCCAGCTCCCTCAGCCTCTCCTCATAAGTCATGTGTTCCAGTCCCCTAATCATTTTTGTTGCCCTTCGCTGGACTCTCTCCAATTTATCCACATCCTTCTTGAAGTGTGGGGCCCAAAACTGGACACAGTACTCCAGATGAGGCCTCACCAATGTCGAATAGAGGGGAACGATCACGTCCCTCGATCTGCTCGCTATGCCCCTACTTATACATCCCAAAATGCCATTGGCCTTCTTGGCAACAAGGGCACACTGCTGACTCATATCCAGCTTCTCGTCCACTGTCACCCCTAGGTCCTTTTCCGCAGAACTGCTGCCTAGCCATTCGGTCCCTAGTCTGTAGCTGTGCATTGGGTTCTTCCGTCCTAAGTGCAGGACCCTGCACTTATCCTTATTGAACCTCATCAGATTTCTTTTGGCCCAATCCTCTAATTTGTCTAGGTCTTTCTGTATCCTATCCCTCCCCTCCAGTGTATCTACCACTCCTCCCAGTTTAGTATCATCCGCAAATTTGCTGAGAGTGCAATCCACACCATCCTCCAGATCATTTATGAAGATATTGAACAAAACCAGCCCCAGGACCGACCCTTGGGGTACTCCACTTGATACCGGCTGCCAACTAGATATGGAGCCATTGATCACTACCCGTTGAGCCCGACAATCTAGCCAGCTTTCTACCCACCTTGTAGTGCATTCATCCAGCCCATACTTCCTTAACTTGCTGACAAGAATACTGTGGGAGACCGTGTCAAAAGCTTTGCTAAAGTCAAGAAACAATACATCCACTGCTTTCCCTTCATCCACAGAACCAGTAATCTCATCATAGAAGGCGATTAGATTAGTCAGGCATGACCTTCCCTTGGTGAATCCATGCTGGCTGTTCCTGATCACTTTCCTCTCATGCAAGTGCTTCAGGATTGATTCTTTGAGGACCTGCTCCATGATTTTTCCAGGGACTGAAGTGAGGCTGACTGGCCTGTAGTTCCCAGGATCCTCCTTCTTCCCTTTTTTAAAGATTGACACTACATTAGCCTTTTTCCAGTCATCCGGGACTTCCCCGGTTCGCCACGAGTTTTCAAAGATAATGGCCAATGGCTCTGCAATCACAGCCGCCAATTCCTTCAGCACTCTCGGATGCAACTCGTCCGGCCCCATGGACTTGTGCACGTCCAGCTTTTCTAAATAGTCCCTAACCACCTCTATCTCCACAGAGGGCTGGCCATCTCTTCCCCATTTTGTGATGCCCAGCGTAGCAGTCTGGGAGCTGACCTTGTTAGTGAAAACAGAGGCAAAAAAAGCATTGAGTACATTAGCTTTTTCCACATCCTCTGTCACTAGTTTGCCTCCCTCATTCAGTAAGGGGCCCACACTTTCCTTGGCTTTCTTCTTGTTGCCAACATACCTGAAGAAACCCTTCTTGTTACTCTTAACATCTCTGGCTAGCTGCAGCTCCAGGTGCGATTTGGCCCTCCTGATAACATTCCTACATGCCCGAGCAATATTTTTATACTCTTCCCTGGTCATATGTCCAACCTTCCACTTCTTGTAAGCTTCTTTTTTATGTTTAAGATCCGCTAAGATTTCACCATTAAGCCAAGCTGGTCGCCTGCCATATTTACTATTCTTTCGACTCATCGGGATGGTTTGTCCCTGTAACCTCAACAGGGATTCCTTGAAATACAGCCAGCTCTCCTGGACTCCTTTCCCCTTCAAGTTAGTCCCCCAGGGGATCCTGGCCATCCGTTCCCTGAGGGAGTCGAAGTCTGCTTTCCTGAAGTCCAGGGTCCGTATCGTGCTGCTTACCTTTCTTCCCTGTGTCAGGATCCTGAACTCAACCAACTCATGGTCACTGCCTCCCAGATTCCCATCCACTTTTGCTTCCCCCACTAATTCTACCCGGTTTGTGAGCAGCAGGTCAAGAAAAGCACCCCCCCTAGTTGGCTCCTCTAGCACTTGCGCCAGGAAATTGTCCCCTACGCTTTCCAAAAACTTCCTGGATTGTCTATGCACCGCTGTATTGCTCTCCCAGCAGATATCAGGAAAATTAAAGTCACCCATGAGAATCAGGGCATGCCATCTAGTAGCTTCCGTGAGCTGCCGGAAGAAAGCCTCATCTACCTCATCCCCCTGGTCCGGTGGTCTATAGCAGACTCCCACCACTACATCACTCTTGTTGCACACACTTCTAAACTTAATCCAGAGACACTCAGGTTTTTCTGCAGTTTCGTCATAGAAAAGCAAATGGACATTCAAGAAACATTCATCCATGCACTGTCACTTTCAAGGAGATACAGTCAGACTACTTACATGAATGTCATAGAAGCATTTAGCAACATCCCCATCCAGCTTCTTGAAAATGGGTCTGGCCTAAGCCAATTAAAGCTAGACAATGAACGTGATCCTCCTTCCATTGAGGTCAATGGGAGTTTTGCCACTGAGTTCTTTGGCAGCAGGCCTAAGCTCTGTAGCTCTCTGAGGGGTTTTGGTCACTTTCTATGAAGGGTACATTTATCAATAGCTTACAAAGGGTTAATAAGTAACTAACAGATGTTACAAGTTTACCAGCATAAGTAGTGTGTGTTATAGACTGGGGTAAGATTTGAGGGGAAAAGTGCTGGTACTCTTCCAGCCTCCTCCCACACAATAAGCGCTTCTCACTTGAGTCATCAAAATCAGACGTCCCTCAGTTAATTGACGTCCACTGGGCTCTTTGAATCAGGCTTCCCTGGGTGGGGCTTGACTATGCTCACGGAATCTGCTGTCCTCCTTGGGCCTGGATCCTTCTTGATTGGAAGGGGAAAAATAAGCCGTGGTACCTCTTGCCCATTTGTGGCACCAAAACGAGATGTTGCCCACAGGGAATTGTGCCTCTCCTTTTTCACATGAGGAATGAAAGAGCTAACGGAGTTGAGGTTCAGATAATCATCACTGGGTCTCTGGGTTCACAGCTCAGGGAGATGAATGGGGCAATTCACACCTGTCAAAGCTGTTCCAGACTCACCCAGACCTCTTTACACTGGCTACATTCCGTTCCCATTTGAGAGGTTTTCTTTGCAACCAGAACAGCTCGGGGCATGTCGGGGCTGGAACAAAAGCTGAGATTCAGGAGAACAAGATAATAGTTTCAGAGAAGTGCCTATATAGTGCATAAGTCTGTACTGGCTGTTCCCAAGCCCTGGTTATCAGGACAACAGCAGAAGGTGTTATGGATTGCTATAAACAACCTCTTTGACTCGAACAATCCATAACACTTGATTAATCATTAAAACATCTATTAATCATTAATTAACCCTTTAAAAACTATTTATAAATGTACCCTTAATAGAAGTATGAGTGGGTCTCTCTAGCATCTCTCGTCAGAGGATCTAGGCCCTTCCCAGTTATGGTAGATCAGCATAATGAAGTCTCTGTAACAGGAATGTTAACTCCTTGGTGTTGTTCTTAAATATCACAGCACAGCAGGGTCCTGTAATAGCGGGCATTCTGACATACTGCTGACCAAGTACAAGGCATGTATGTAAACGTATAGTCTGCCTTGAAAACATAGGCTGCCATTTAAGCTGCCACACCAGAGACTGAACTGTGAACCACTACAGCTGAAAGCATGAGTCGCTACAGCACGAGCTAAAAAAGTCAAGCGACCAAGCTGAGAACGTAAGAGACTCATATCCTCTGTGGATCAGGTACAAAGGGAATCGTACGTTTCAATAATTTCATCCGTGACTTGGATAATGAAGTGGAGTGTGCACACAAAATTTTCCACGCTGGAAGGGGTGCAGGCACTTTGAGAATAGGAGCAGAATTCAAAATGACCTTGATAAATTGAAAAATTGGTCTGAAATCAACAAGATGAAGTTCAATAGAGACACGTACAAAGTACCATACTTGGAAAAGAAAAAAAAAAATCAAATGCACAACTACAAAATGAGGAATAACTAGCTAGGCAGTAAGTATCAGAGGGATAGCCGTGTTTGCTGCTTTTACAGATCTAGACTAAGAGTCCTGTGGCACCTTTTAGTCTAACAGACGTATTGGAGCATAAGCTTGCATCCGACGAAGCGGGTATTCACCCACGAAAGCTTATGCTCCAATACGTCTGTTAGTCTATAACGTGCCACAGGACTCTTGCTGCTTTAGCTAGGTAGTAGTATTTCAGAAAAGGATCCGGGAGTTATACTGGAACACAAATTGAATGTGACTCACCAATGTCATGCAGATGCGGAAAAGGCTAATATCATTCTAGGGTGTATTAACAGGAGTGTCTCACGTAAGATACTGAGATAAAGGTTCTGCTCTATTTTGCATTGGTAAGGCCTCAGCTGGAATACTGTGTCCATTTTTGGGCACCCTACTTTAAGAAATTGTGGACAAATTGGAAAGAATATACCCATAGTGTGGATGCAGTTATATCAGTGTAAAGGTGCCTTATGCCAGTATAGTTTATTTCCCTTCCCCTATAAGACTACACTATACTGGTACAAGTACCTTTATGTTGGTGTAACTGCATTCATGGGGAGAGGGGGCATGTATTGCTTTAACTATATTGGTATAGTTAAAGCAGTTCAGCTTGTGTGTTTAGACAAGGTCTTATGATCACCTCCAACTTGCAAAAGCCATAGTCTACAATATTGTTTATAGTCTACGATATTGTTCAGTGACCCAGGTAGGTTTTTAGAAGCAGTTTTCTCAGTTTGTCCGCACTTGCTTTCCAATAACAGGGTCATTCAGAAAATGAGATAGCTTCATTTATAGGAACCTGCAGATTGGTCCATGGAGGCTGCTCAGGGTAGAAAGTATGCCCTATTGACAGTCGGATCTTTATCTGCTGCTGCAAACTGGCTTTGAACAACCCATTCTTAGCCTCCACTGTGTATATAACGGGTTTGTGGAAACAACATGCAGTTACACGTTGAATACTAAGAGAGCTATGTGGAACTAGTCTTGGATGCTGGGCTGAGCTCCTGAAATAGGTGTGGATGCACAAATCATTTCCTGTTGCATGGAATAAGAAGTTACTGTAAAGGATGGTCCTGTCAGTCACTTATCTCCTGAGTTGGTAGAGCTGCAAATAAAACACAGCTGGTGAATAGACCTTTTAAGATGGTGAATGCATTGATCTGTTCAAAGGAAAGCTGTTCAAATATTGCTTTTTGGCCAACTATGTTTTACTGAGGTTTACCACCTCCTCCAGGTTTTGGAGCTAATAGATTACTATTTGTGTCATGTCATGCTTGGACAAAATGTGAAACTGACATGTTGTTGCAACAGCTATTTCTGGAGTTTCAGTAAATTGTTTTCCAGAGTTTCATACTCTGACAAACGGGACCAATATAGGCTTAGATAGAAAAGCCCTTGAGTTTGTGGCTAATTGTCTGTTGTAGAGAGAATCTGAAAGCTGTCAAGAATTACACTGAGCCACTGCCAACCTGTGGAATTTCAAGTGGCACAATCTGAGGAACTAACAGGATAGATAAAAGTAGATAATATAAAGCTAAGAGTAAGGTCTCTTTCCCTATCACAATTCTCTCTCCAAATGTCATTTCAGACTATCCAAGGTGGAAAGCATGGAGTACACTGGATAATATACCCTCGTTTCAGTTAAATGTAACAGGTTTGCAAACTCTTCAAGTCACTGAATATGTTGTGCTTGGAAAACTACTGTATGTTTCAATTTCCTCAGTCCCTCAAAGCCTTGTAAGTGCCTTTTTAAAGGAGCTGAGCTCAGACCAAGCAGGCATAAGGGGAGATTATGGATGAAATCCCAGAACTAGAAAAAACACATGGATACTGACTAAATGAAGTTGCACGTCTGGAAAAGGGATGGTTCAACCTCCTAGTGTGTGAGGTTTTGTAAATGTGATTAGCCGTCATTCTGGGTTTGTGCAGGGAGGGTCAGATGGCTAATCTTCTTTCCTGTCATGTTAACCCATTCTTTCTAACGGAAATTTTCTAGTTAAAAAGAAGACTGTGCTATGTATTAGGGGGGGGGAGCAGGATTTTTACTACACAAGGTAGGATGCATAACAGGAATTTGTCTGCTCATACACTGAAGACTAGAAAGACCCTGAACACAGACACTGGCTAGATGAAGAGTTCTGGGCACTCATTTAAAATGAAAGATTCTAAGAGTATTTTAAGTTTCTTGCATAAATATTTTGTGTCACACATAGGGGCCCGTATTTGGGCCTTTTCTAAGGTGACTATCACTGTCCTATATAGATGGCCTAAAGTATTGTATCCTTATTCTTCCAATTCTCTTGAATAGTCAGAATATAGCAGGTTTCAGAGTAACAGCCGTGTTAGTCTGTATTTGCAAAAAGAAAAGGAGTACTTGTGGCACCTTAGAGACTAACCAATTTTATTTGAGCATAAGCTTAATTGGTTACTCTCTAATACAGCAGGGGTTCTCAAACTTCATTGCACTGCGACCACCTCCGACAACAAAAATTACTCCACGACCCCAGTGTCCTGGATCACACTAGAGCAGTGGTTTCCAAACTTGTTCCGCCACTTGTGCAGGGAAAGCCCCTGGAGGGCCAGGCCAGTTTGTTTACCTGCCACATCCGCAGGTTCCACTGATCATGGCTCCCACTGGCCACGGTTCGCTGCTCCAGGCCAATGGGAGCTGCTGGAAGTGGCGCGGGCCGAGGGACATGCTGGCCGCCGCTTCCACCAGCTCCCATTGACCTGGAGCAGTGAACCGTGGCCACTGGCAGCTGTGGTGGCCAAACCTGCGGACGCGGCAGGTAAACAAACTAGCCCAGCCTGCCAGGGGCTTTCCCTGCACAAGTGGTGGAACAAGTTTGGGAACCACTGCTCTAGATTCTAGAGTCTAGAACAGGGATCGGCAACCTTTGGCACGCAGCCTGTCAGGGAAATCCGCTAGTGGGATGGGACGGGTTGTTTACCTGCAGGGTCTGTAGGTTCGGCTGATCGCAGCTCCCACTGGCTGCCGTTTGCCGTTCCAGGCCAATTTTTGCCTAATTTTTAAATTTTGCCTAATTTTTAAAAGCCAAATGTGACTATTAATCACAATGCACTACCACGGTCACATTCTACAGGAAAAATATGAAACTAAAGAATTAGAGTTAATTTAAATTTGGATAAGAAAATGGGTTGTAAAGAAAGACCCTGAGTAGTAAGTAGAAGGAAGGCCTTGAAAATAATTAGACATAAAGCCAGAAGGAGTGAAGTAGGGAGGACATCTCGTTCAAAGAATAACTAATAGGATAAGGGGAAGTTTGTGAAAAGAAAGCACATGACCAATAGGGGTAGCTACAAATAGTTTTAAATAAGACAAAGAGAATTGGTCTTCAAATGAACCAGCATGGTCCTTCCAACCCACACACCAATGTTGCAGCCTATGTGAACAAGGTGCAGTGGAAAAACTGTTGGGTCAGTAAAGAGGAGGGGAGGAAAGGCCTTGAGGAGAAAGGAGGTTGTAAATTGTATCTGGACTAAGACTGGTAATACAGGTGAAATGTCTCCAATTGGTTTTAAACTGAAGTCAGTATTTGGGAATGACATCACTTGTTTGTTGCAGGGTATAAAAAAGTTAACTCTTAAAGGGCTCATTGCTAATATCTGCCTGACTACTCTGGAGTGCACCAGTATGGGTCTAAGCACCCCAGGGTTTAGCCCACGTGTATCTTGATCAAATGCTTATAAGTGTTGTGTCACTGTTTGGATGTCGTAAATTGCTAAATATTTAGGCTTTTTAAAGGCATGTTTAGAGCAACTTTATAAAGTACCATTTGGCCTTTGGACTTTAAGGAATTTTTATGGTTAAATTTGAATCATGGTAATACCCTGCATAAATAATTCCAACACTTTCCCAACATTGTTTTTGTTAGGCTGTAGTGTAATGACAAAAAGGACATATTTTACTACATCGTGTTCCAGAAGAGAATTCACTCAAAAAAAAAAAAAATGAGAATTTTTACCATGTAAAATGCAGTCAGTTATTTCCATAGAACTTGCTGAAATCTTCAATCAATGGCCTCCATTTTCTATTTCAGCCAAAATATTTTAATGCACAAAATATTTTTTTTCCTGGTTGCAGCAAACATTTTAACTCAAACAACTCATTTCTCTTTGGGGCCCTGAGTGCACAATTAAGTGACCATTCTGCAGACTGTCCCTGAACTCTTGTGCTACGTATTTGGAGAGGAAAAACACCAGAAGTAATTTTCCATTGAAACATTTCTCTGCTGATTAATATGTGAAGTATTCAAATGGAGCTGAATACCCAAACTCACTCCTCCAGCTGGGAGACCTCATGCACAGGCTGTGGTTTGGGTTTTCTGTCCCAAACCCCCAATTTTTACATTTTTTAAATCCTGCAGTTTTGGGGAAGGGTGAATTATACCCTCTTTGTTTATTAAAAATAAAATGGAACTTTGTTTTGTCTTCTTTAAGGAGAAGGAGAGTTAGGATTAAAAGTAAACTCTCTGTTTCTTTGCATTCCAGGTGCAATGAAGATGCTGAAAGGAGTCTTTTAAAATGCTGCCCCTTCTGACCTGGCAAAGATTTCATGCCTGACTTGGGAATTACTGGTGGCACCTCAGTTTGTTTAAACCTATGTTTGGATTTTTTTTATTTTAAATAAGCAAGGTTGACTCATTGTGATAATTTCTCCCCTGTAACATGTGGCGCTTTCTTTCCCTCCCAGGAAATGATCTGAGAAATTTCAGAC
Organism: Caretta caretta; assembly: GCF_965140235.1. NCBI lineage: Eukaryota > Metazoa > Chordata > Testudines > Cheloniidae > Caretta > Caretta caretta. The sequence continues at coordinate 30,952,951 of NC_134217.1, read as the reverse complement.
TCGAAGTTTTGTTTTTTCTGTACCAAGATTGTCCCAGCCTGGCACTGCTGCTATTCTTCCACAGATAGGCAACTTCCAGACAAAGTGGCAGGAATGAACGCTTAGCTTCAGTAAGCGAGACAGAGGACAGCAGGTCACATATGTACACGGGGCGGCAAAATTGGTAGAGCCGCCCCGATGAAGACTGGTGGGCTATTATCCTTATGAATTCCCCTTCCTGAACAACTTACTTAACAGTGCAGCTTGCCTCTTGCCAGTAGGTCCAGCCAGAGTGAGATAAATGTGCTGGCTTGTTTGGATTGCTTTCCCACATGGGATTTGGTCACTATGGACTTTTAAGAGTAGGTCTTTTCACGTATGTGGTCCTTTCTCCCTTTAGCAGCTGCAGCCTACAGATGCATGGGCCACCTTGTTTACATTGGCCTCATTAGCACTACAAAAGTGATTTTCACAACTTCTTGTCAACTGTTGAGACTAGCCCACTTCCACCTTAATTGAATTGGCTTGTTAGCACTGACCCCCCTCTCCACACTTGGTAAGGCAACTCCCATATTTTCATCACCTGCCCAATCCTTAATCCTTCCCAGGTGGGCCTAATAACCCCAAACACCAATTTGTGTTGCCTCTGCGATAGGTGAGTCTTATCACATCCACTGTGCAAGGATTCTGGTCCTGGGACTCTTAAAGGAACGGTGGGCTGGGTTTTGCTCTAGCTTTTCCTGCACAGACATTAACTGTTCCCCAGATCCAACTTCCTCTCTCCCAAGAGAGTGCTTCATTCACTTTCCTGGACACATGGAATGGGGTAGCTGACTTCTCAAGCTACCGCCTCTGACTTTAAAAGGCCAGTCCCCCATAATAATGCCAGTGGGGGGACAGGGACATCACTGGGCATTGAGTCAGACCCTTAGCAATACATGATTCATTATTCTAGAACTCCGGCAATTGTGTCCGCAAAATTCCAGAATGCTGACAAATACATCAGTGAAACATCAGGAATCACGTTCCCATTTACCCTAAGGCCCCTGTACACTGCTCTGTCAGGGGGAATGGGAATTAGAATAGATGTAAATGTAATCTATTCCCATTTCAAGGTCCCTTCACATGGCCAGAATGATGTAAAGGGGCTCAGAATAAAGGAGAATCTAGCCTTTGATTTGTTCCAATTTTTTTTTATAGATGTTGTTTGGATTTGTATAGTGGCAAATGAGGGTGTGTGCTGTGTGGGCGAGTTTGTTTATTTGCGATTGTGTATGCTGATTGTGCTGTAGGGTGGGTGGTTGTGTTTATTTAAGTCTGGGGGCATTGCTAGGAGATCTGTGTGGGTGGAAGTTGGACCTAGTAACCCCGCATCTGTGCAGTCTCCCTAATATAACCAATGAAATTGTTGCAAGAAAATCAGGTGTAGAGGAAGAATGGTGATATGTTGAGTTATCTTTGATAACACAATGGCCTAGGTACTCTTAGCAAGACTTCAATGGGCATTCTAGGCTAGCGTTTTGAGTGACCCAGTGACATTCCTGGAATCTTATTATACAGATTACTGTAGCTCTCACTAACAGTCTGATCTGTCTATTTAGACATTACGTCCCTTTTCAGAAATGTTGCCATCTCATGGAAGCTCAGGTGTATAACGTTCCTTCCAATTTTCACATCTGCTATGGTCACTATGGACTTTTATGGCAATCCTTACATGTTTATTTTAAATGCACTGGTCTATGGAAGGTTCTCAGAACATTTATATGGTATAAATATATTACATCAAAAGCACGCCCTCAATTTTCCTGATTATTCATATGATACAAAAATCTTTGAGGGCCTTTTTAAAATCTTGGTGACTTCCCTTTGCTTAATCTAACTTGGGCATTTAGTTATCATACTGGATAGCTGGGAGAGCACAGCCTGGTGGCTCGACAACTCTTGTGTGGCTGGATTTCCAGGCAGCTAGCATCTTTGGTGGTAGGAAACCGGAGAGAGATGTGGCCACTAATTGATGAATAGGTTTAGACTGTCCGATGATATGAGCTGTAGCTCACGAAAGCTCATGCTCAAATAAATTGGTTAGTCTCTAAGGTGCCACAAGTCCTCCTTTTCTTTTTGTGAATACAGACTAACACGGCTGCTACTCTGAAATCAGAAATTCCATTGATTTACAGACCTTAGCATTTATGACAACTCTAGAATTACTTAAACAAATGGGGGCTGGAGAAATCTTTGTTACAGCCAATGCAATTGTACATGATAGGAAAGATTCATCTGAAGTTTTAGGGAAACTAGATGTGCTCTCAGACAAAAGAGTGCTGACTGACAGACAAATAATCCCCTCAGGATGTGGACTAAAAGTTGCCCAGGCAAGCATCAGGCAGAAATAGCTGCTAGCCATGGAAAGGAGGGAATGAAAACTGCTTTATCCCTAACTCCTTCACTCTTGAAAAGTCTATAAGTTTGGTCTCTGTGGTAGAGCTGGAGGAATCCTGTAACAGCCCATTATTTAAGTATCTCCATTTGCACATGAGAGTGACTGCTCTGTGGGCTCAGGGCTGTTAAGGGGTCAGGTTCAGTCTGTAGGGATTTCACCATGCAAGACAAGAATGCAAATCCTCAATGTTTTGTTGTCTGACATGGCATACTTCAAGCAGTAGCTATGTGGTCCACTTTTCTCATTTATTCCTGGATGCCTTGCACTTCAGATATAATACAACCAAAACCATATTATAAGTTGTATTATGCTCTTTTGAATTGCAGTTTATGCCTATTTCCAGTAGATGGCTTAAGAGACCTAGGAATAACTGAGTACTCAGTCCATGATTTTGTGCTGCTAAACCCACCAAACTGAACAGAAAAGGCCTGATTCTTTTCTCACAGGTTTGCACTAGGGTAATTCCACTGAGGTTTATGGAACCACTCCAGATTTATACCAGTGTCAGTAAGCGGAGCATTGGGCTTATGCTGTATTGTATATTCTCCAGACAGTTCTTCAGTGCATGATCTCTGGTTGCAAAGATAGCCAGAAGGATGAACTTTTTCATTTAGCATGGGATCCAGGGATATTTCACATATGGGAATATAAAATAGGCAGGGGATGTTTTTTGTTGTTGTTAATATTGTTCCCCAAATGAATGCCTTGATTTCAGTGCTAGTTAATCAACCTAATCAAATGCTGTGACATGATTTCAAGAGTGCTCACGTGTGCTTTAAGTATATGGCAATATGACAGGCTGGTTACGTAGCCTTTAATGAACTCTGTGATTGCTGGATCAAAATTATTTGTTTGCTGAGCCTCTCACTACATTGCTATGGGAGAGTACACACATGCCAAGACTTGATGCTTAAGTTGTTACCCACATTTACAGAAGACACCTTAAGGCAGGCCTCTCCCTAAGACCCAGGCCAAGCTATTGGGCTGGATGCTGGGGTGAAGGAAGTAGGAATCCTTTAGGGGTGTCTGGAGCAGCCTCCCTGGAGTGGGGAAGGAGCTGGAGAAGGCATGCAGCTAGACCACTTGGTGCTGTCATTCTCCTGGCCCAGCCCCAAATGCCTTGTGTGCATGGCCAGGCTCCATACCAAAAAAGGGCACACTACTACTGCATGGCTTTCCCCCCACTGCTATCGGCCTTATGTGGTGCTACCATCCCAGCTGTGCGGCAAGAAGGCCCCTCACACCCAAAGAGATGCATGGAGGAAGGGTTTGCTCTGATGAGCCAAATCCTCGCTGAAGTCAACAGGGGTTTTGTCTGAGTGAGGCCAGCAGGATTTAACCCTCTAGTCTTACTTTTTACTCATTGGAAACGTCTGTGTGTCAGACACATTTTATCAAGACAGTCCCTTTGCAAAACGTATAATTCCAAGAAACAAACCAATTATTCTAAGGAAGGGCTAGTGAATTCATACTCTCAGCACTGAACTTATAAGGTAAGTATTTGCTCCTTAGCTTTATATATCTAATGCCTTTTACATTTGGGAGCTTAATGCAACTGGCTTGGCTGGCATTTTTGCAGTCTTTGATAGAGCAGAGTTTTGTGAGTCTCTTTAGCACATAAAAAGAAAAGGAGGACTTGTGGCACCTTAGAGACTAACAAATTTATTTGAGCATAAGCTTTCGTGAGCTACAGCTCACTTCATCGGATGCATCAGGAACCAGTGCAGCAATGATTGCAAAGTAACATCTGTATTCTCCGTACAGGGATTTTCCATTTCATACATCACTTACTTCACAATTTACTCCAGTGGCTCCTCAAAACCCAATACCTACTAGTCTAGGAGCCTCAAGGAAAATAAGTAGCTTTTGCCAACATCAGGATTTGACCTTAACACATATTTTACTGAAACACAGAGAATCAAATAAAATCAAGTCAAGGCAATGTTGAATATTTTTCATGGGAAATTGTCATGTGGAATTAATTATTGATCAGTTGTTCCCGGAATTACAAATACTGTAATGCAACAACTGGGTTAACTTCAAGTGGCAGTTGTAAGATCTTTGGGGCAGTAATTAACTTTATGTTCTGTGTTTATACAGTGCCTAACACAATGGAGTTCTGGTCCATGACTGGCGCTCCCAGGCACAATAATAATACAAATAAATAAATAATAATAAAACATAATAATGATCCTCTCTCCAGCAAAGTCTGGAGCAAAACTCCCATTTATTTCAGTAGGCGCAAGATTGGGCCTAATTTACCATCTTATTGGGGATAAAGCAGGAAGCTTAATAATCATTATTATAATTAACTATCTTTTTATTAGGTCTGTGTTCGCTCTGTTGGCCCAATGATTAATAAACAGAGCACTATGAAACGACATTGTTCAGTGATGGAATGTTGCGCTAGAAGAAAGCTCAAACATCTCCACATGAGTCATATTAAATATTGTGTGTTGTTATTAAATTAAAGCCACCATGTCAGCACAAATGCTGCCTAGGCAGTGCTGAAATAACACCCGTCTTCTGCAAGTGAACTGTGTGAATATGTAAAGCCAATATCATGCAGCACAGTCTGGAAGGACCTTGAGAGGTCATCTGGTCCCGTCCCCTCCGCTGAGGCAGGACCAAGTATACTTAGGCCATCCCTGACAGGTGTTTGTCTAACTTGTTCTTTAAAATACTCCAGTGATGGGGATTCCACAACCTCCCATGGAAGTCTGTTCCAGAACTTAACTCCCCTTATAGACAGAAAGTTTTTCCTTAGATCTAACCTAAATCTCTCCTGCTACAGATTAAGCCCATTACTTCTTGTCCTACCTTCACTGCACATGGAGAACAATTGATCACCATCCTCTTTATAACAGCCCTTAACACATTTGAAGACTACCAGTCCCCCAAATATTATTTTCTCAAGACTAAACATGCCCAGTTTTTTAAAATCTTTTCTCATAAGTCTGGTTTTCTAAACCTTTTAACATTTTTTTTTTGTTTCCTACCTGTGGACTCTTGCCGGCTTGTCCACATCTTTCCTGAAGTGTGACACACTATTCCAGCTCTACTCACTACTACTTTACTCACGAGAGCTGAGTAGAACAGGACACTTACCTCCAGTGTCTTACACTCCTGTTAATATACACCTGAATGATATTAGCCTTCTTTGTAACTTCATCACATTGTTGACTCATCTTCAATTTGTGATCCACTATAACCCCTAGGTCCTTTTCAGCAGCACTACTGCCTGGCCAGTTATTCCCCATTTTGTAGTTGTACATTTGATTTTTTCTTTCCAAGTGTAGTACTTGTCTTTTCACTTGTCTTTACTGAATGGGTATCTATTGTCATTGGTATCTAATGCCAAATGGGCGACTGTACAGATCAAAGTTCCCTGGGCACTTTTGTAGGACAAAAATTTAGTCTGACACCTTTGGGCAATATGTACCCTTCCCATGACTGCTATGCTCCGCACCATTTCATACACACATGAAATCATTTCAATAGTGCTCTATGTAATTCTTTGGGATTAAAGACATTATAGTGTTAATATTTTACATTTCAATATATAATGCTATTTTCCATCTGAGGAGCTACAAACACTTTGCAACAGTTCAGTAAACCTCACACTATGGGGACAAGCCAGGAAGCTTGGAGCTGAGGTTTGATTTGAATCCAAACTTCACCAAAGTCTGGCCACGTTGGAACTGGGGTTCCAGCTTTGGCCCCTCTTTACCCAGAACACCTCCAGGGAGGTAGTGTGCTTAAGCCCACCCTGTTGTGACTGCCAGAAAGGAGAGCAAAAATGGTGGTAGTTAGATAATAAATGCCAAATTCAGCACTGAGCCATCCCATTCAATGTAAGTAAAGAATTTAGCCTATTGTTCCTAAACTAAGTCTTGGGTAAGTTATTTCATTCTTTGTTCTCCAGATGTAACTTACAGACTTTGAGTGCAACTTTCAACTCAGAGCATTGTTTCCAGCAATACCTTCCAGTTAGCAGAAGGGCTAAATTCAAAGGGCAGCTCTGGCCTTCTCGGGAATGGCCTGGGGGAACAGGGAGGTCTTGAGTCTATTCCGATCTGTGCTACTGACTCATTGTGTGGGCCTGGGCAAGTTCCTTAGCCTCATTGGCCCCTTCTAGAACGGAACTTAACAGTGGAACCAAAATGCACTGTTGAAGGAAACGCAGCCTTTTACATGGAAAATAATAAGGTCACTGGTGAGTCATGAGCAACTCAATTCCAAACCCAAATGTGAAATGCAGGCCCTGGAGGGAAAAAATAGCAATAAGAGTAAAATAACAGAGAACTAATCTGCCAAAGCAAACTGATATTGATGGGGAATGAGAAGGAAAACACTTCAGTCACCATCCATTCTTCTTGGTGTTAGTACTAAAAGAAATGCCCTCTCCTGCTGGAGTCTCTGTAAAATCCTCTGCATCTGATATAGTTCCTTTTCATAGTATGATGCCTATATTCTGGCAGGTATATAAGGCCTGTATTCTACTTCCTTCCCCAGGGTTTCATAAAGCATTGCCTATGTTTCATGTGGAGGACCTCAGTTACCTAGTCACCTGGTGCGAGGTGGACTCTAGACTATATATTCAGTGGACTCCAGACTATATATACACAACCACTGTACAGGCATTCATTACAAATAACTTGTTTTCATTAGTGTGTGTAGCTTTGCAGGTAGCTGAACAGTTTGCTATGACATGGAGATGCTGCACTTTATTCCTTGAGGGTCAGTTTACATTGCAGCTGGGGATGTGCTTCCCAGAGCAGATAGACAGATGCGTGCAATACAGCTGGGGGCAGCATGGGCAAAAACCTGTCCAGACCCTGGCTATGTACTTGGCTAGCTAGCCCGGGTCATTGCCTGTGCTTCCCCTGGCTACACTAGTATTTTGAGTTTGTCTACCCATTGTGGGAAGCATGCTCCCTTCTGCAGTGTAGTCACACCCTAAGTAATGTGATGCATGTTTGGGGGTAGGAGTTGTCAACTAGGGGACTATGCAGTCATCTGTATTGCAAACTGCAGCTTATCAAGAAAATGATACCTGGTGAGGAAGTGGCTCTGGTCTGACAGAAAAGCAATGCATTTCCTTCGCAGAGGCAGAGCAGTTTCTGAAAGGGTTGTAGGTCACCAGGGGCTGATTGATTGCTGCATATGGAATGGAAGAGAGCGCCTGATGTTAGAATGGGCATGAGCAGGGGATGAGCAGGTCATGGGCACTGTGAATACCTGCACAGCTCTCAGAGCAGATTTCTCAGCTGAGAGGACTGAGCCCTCTCTCCCCAACTATGTGCTACAACTGCCTCCTTAGCTTCTTGTCTCACTATTTTTTTTCCAGCCCAGTTGTTTTTTCAGACTCACTGTACTGTGTCAAAGCTCCATCTTCCCCACTCAGCACCAGAGGCTCCCCAAGCAAAGGTTAATTGTATCCACATCAAAGCCTTCCCATTTCCAGGCTGCAAGCAGGCAAGACAAAGCTCCCTCCCTTTTCCAGGATGCAGTAGAACACCCTCGTTCCCTCTCAGCTGTGGACCACAATTCCCCCCCAGGCTCCTCCCCTTCCTCCTCCCCTTTTTTATGCATGGCAGCTGGATCCTGCAGCATCTGTTCTCCAACCATTTAACCCCTGGCAGGCTGCTTTGCTACACTGCAGCCCTGCTAGATGGTGGCAGCATTGCTAACCTCAGATGTTCAAAAATAAGGAGTCAATCCTCTGCTCCCCCCCCCCCTCCAAATAGTCTTGAGCCTGGGTCAAAAACCATGGGATTTTAACTGAATTCTTTTCCTTTGCCTTCTATTTTGGAGCTCTTTGGTTTTACTTGGGTCACATTTTTCTGCTTTTCTCTGCAACCATAAGGGCTAAAATCTTACTTTTCTCTCTTTAAAGGGCAGCTAAGATCCTCACATAATCACGACTTCAGGAGCAGGGGCTTTCAGAGAAACACCAAATATTATGAGATTTGGTAACCCTTCGGTTCTGGCCTTTTGTCCCCCTTCTCCAAAGTACCTAGGCGGCCTTCTGCTACGTGGAGGGTTAATCTACCTCACCACACTTATAGGCCACCACTCTGTGGGGGTGGAGAGCCTGGCCCCCACAAGGAACTGCCATGGAGTGACTATGCAGAAGGATTCCCAGCTCCTGTGTGGCAGAGAGCAGTGCTCTGATGTGACTCTGCCCATAGCCAAGCAGAGGAGAGATATGGCTACAGATCCACCTGTCAAACCTTCAGCATCTAGGGTGGAGTGGCAGCCGCAGCTGCTCTAAAAGTCATGGCTGCAGCAGCACCATTAGTGTTATGCACCATTTTGTGGCATGGGGAAGGAGGTTTCCCATTGCCCCCTCGGAAATCTCCTGCATGAGGCCTGTTTACTCAGGCTTTGCACCAATTTGGCCCCTGGAGCATTATTGCAGTGTTACATACATCTCGTTTTGCCTCATTGCCGTGCTGATGGAATGTTCTGCAGCCTCTTGGAAATGCTGCTCCTTTTGGAAAAAAATGAGAGACAGAAAGTCAGTTAAACTCCATTGCACGAGCTGAACGCTCTCCCCAGAGATATCTCCAGTGCTGCTGTGAAGGAGATGAGGACAGAACGACTCTGAGCCTGCACTGGAGCAGAACAACCTGGTAGAGATTAAAGGAGACAAAGCCAAACCTCCTCAGCAAATCACCCTGCAGCCTCCATTCCCCTGCTGGCCTTGGTTTGTAGGAATGAGTACTGGCTGGTTTAGTTCATACAAAGAAAAGGAGTACTTGTGGCACCTTAGAGACTAACCAATTTATTTGAGCATGAGCTTTCGTGAGCTTCAGCTCACTTCATCGGATGTGAATCATACAGATTCACATCCCCTTTAAACATCACATAACTTGCCATTTTCAAACAGTGAGGCATGCCACCCTCCTTTGAAAGCCATGGGACCCCCCCCCTCCACACACACACACATAGAATCCAAATGTTTTATCAGAATCTCCATTACTGCACGGTGCAGTCTGGGGGCATCTCACACCCCCAGTTAGGGTCACTCTAGCTGTGGATGAAAAATCCTTTCTGATAGCCGGGCTGCAGAGAAGTTGGGAGAGGATGGGTGGGAATCCTGCACTTCAGCGCACACCGGCCAACAGAAATTATGGGAGGCACAGCCTTGTGTTTTACACCCTCCCTACTTTTCCTGTCAGAATCCAGCCTGGAGACGTGAAATGGCCAACAGGCCACCCACTGAAATTACAGGCATGGGGAAGGAAGTCAGGCATGGGGAAGGAAGTCAGGCAAAGAGGAATGAGTGGACAAATCTGGTTAGCAAGCTACTGGATTCCCTGCAAATAACTACAGGCAGGTATGTAGGTAAGTAGGGGTGTGTGTGTGTGTGCACACGCTCACGTGTTATGGCTATTGGGGAAGGAGATGGTGTAAAGAATGGGTTCCGTTTTTTAGTGGTTTTACTCTTTGGTTGACAACCAAAACCAGCGGAGAAAGAGATTCATGGCTTTAATTCTAAGCATCCAAAGGAATTCTTCTCCATCCTTGGGGTTTACTTTCTCCAAATACCCACGCAGGATTACATCCCTCCTTAGCAGAGGTGGGTGAATGCTGCAAACACTTATTCATCAAATAATTCATCCAACTAATCATGGCAAGATTTATGAAATAATTCAACAAATGACAGACAAGCAGCTCCACTCCTCAGGGGTTGCTCTGCCATGATGCACATAATTAACGTAATCTTTTCTCCTACATCACACCTTCTCGCCTCTGAATCATCTGTGTTTTTCTCTTAAGACCTTCCAGATTCTGAACAACTTCCGGCAGTGAAGCACTGAACACAGTGTTGTTCCACTTGGCAGGCATCCAGCCAGCATGCAGATAACCACACAATTTGTAATAGAAGTAATTGATAGAGATACCACAGGTATGGCTTAGTTAAGATCAATCAGATGGGATCAATCAACATGACAGCTCAGACTAAGAAGATAAAGTCACATTCACACAAACTAACCTGTTCCCTCAAAGGAAAACATTTGCTGAGGAATGTCAGCCTGGATATTAAAAATGACTTGGAACAAAGATGTCTTGTTTGAATAATGGGGATGCAGATGTCAATTATAGCTGGATGATTGTTTCAGCTCTTGTCTTTGTGAAAAGGGTGTTAACACCAGGGATAAGGCTGGCTCACGCTGCGGGATTTACAGGCTGCCAGTGTAAGAAATATCCCCATTGATTGCCTAGGAGCTGGAAGTGTTTTGTACGCTGTATGTGTTGGCAGTTATGTCAATAACCAGGAGAATCCATTCTTGGGATGACCACCAGAAATAATCACTAAACTCAAAGAGAACGAGGACTTTAGGGGGAAATATTAAACCCCCATCCCATCCGCTTTATGTACTGCAAGATGAATTTGTATTTTCTTTGGCTTGATGTGATAGATATACTCCTGCAATTCTGTTGTAGTGTAGCAACTCCTGTGTGTTACAGAATAAGATAATTGAGTACAGATGGCCCAGCAGGAAAACCTGGAAGAGGCAGAGCTTTGCTGGTAATCACAAAGAGTTTACAAAGGGCTAAGGCTGCTTGCTTTTGGCCTGCTCTTGGCCCCACAATCAGCAATGGACTGCTCATTATTTGCTTATTAAGACTGGAAATCAGAAAGCAGAAATTTGATGTGCTTGCCTTCAAGTTGGCATGTGTGCTTTTGGATTATGGGACTCATCCAAAGCCTACTGAAGTCAACAGAAATTCTTTCCATTACTTTAATGAATTTTGGATCAAGCCCTGTGTGACTGAAATTAATCAAAGATAGCCCTACTGCTTTGATTATACATCAAAGTGAACAGTATTCATCCATTTTCTCCCTCCATGCACTAAAGAAGATAACTTTAAGGCCTATATCCAAATGACAAGGCATCCCAGTATGAATTTGACAAGACCGCTAGACTTATTTTCTGACAAGAATATTGGTGGGTTCTTCACAGAACAAGGTTCAAGTCCACTTTTGATCCCCATGGACTTTCCTTAGAGAGAGCTAAAGGAAATCCCTCCAAAGTACAGCTGACTAGACCAGTGCACTAAAAGAGTGAAGATAGAGCCTGTTACTCACCTTTGAATAAACTCCATATTCATGAATAGACATTGGAGGCTTTCATTGATCTATGCTGTAAGAAAACTGAAAATTTACAGTGTGGAATCCTGAGGCTACTTCTGTCTTCAGAATTATTTTTCATACTCTTTAGAATAAGATGTTTGATATTTCCTCTTGCAGATTACTCCACATGCCTCATAGAATATTTCCTGATGATTATTTGGTACAGGCAGTTTCATTTTGTCTTTTGTTGTTGTGTACAAATTCACTACAAAAAACAAGCTACATATGTTAGTTGCTACACCCTACAGTTCAATATAGAATTTGTAATATCTACATAACCTTACCCTATATAATCAACACAGTTCAGAACACCAGATTGTTTATGCATTAAAATATTCTTCTACCCTATCCACATACCATACTATGATGAAACTTATTCAATTCTGAAATTACGAGCCTGTGATTATTTTCCCTTCCAAATCTTTATTACACATATTAAACTATATATAAAATCAACGTATATACTCCTAGCAGGTTATTTCCATTACTGAACAAAACAAGGGAACAGAATTGAGGTTAAACATAGTCAGAGCTGAGTTATATTGTAAAAAACAAAACAAAACAAAAAATCCCTGCAAATATCTATTCAGTTTTTTTAAATGAATTCACTTAGAATGTCTTCATGTTCCTTTGATGTTTAATTTCTAGGAAAATTCCAGAAGATGAGTTTACTGGGAGGACTATTCATGAAAATAGAGAATTTTAAACCAAGTTGGGAAAAGTAATATGAAAAATAAATTTTGAATTAATAAGCATGGGTATTCACATGCTTTTAAGAGATACGCTTATTCCACTCAAGGAGTGGAAACATATCACGTGACCTACATGTCCAGTCAGAACTAAGCAAGGCAGCTCAAAGTTTGACTATCAAATATTCACAGCGAACTGCTTGACACCCAATCTACAGACCAAGGCTATTCAGCCAAAATGTTTGGCAAATAATTTAGAATAATGAGTGATTATTTTAAATTCAGAAAGTCAAAATCAAGAAGTGAAATTCACTAAATAAATAATTTACTATGATGGATTAATTCAGCGCGGAGTCTCAAAATTGCTGCCCTCGTGCCTTCACAGTATGCATAGTTCACTCCCGTTGAAGTCCATCTGAGTTTTGCCTACGGCAGGTCCAAAGGATTGGCTCTTCTCTATGTGCCTAGATATCTGTAGTCTCCTCAGAGGTACCTCCAAACTGCAGTAATTAAAACGTTGGAGCAAGAAGGTGGGGTTGTGCATAGTGGGTGTGGGGATGGAATCTGATGCTCTACTCTGCCTGAGGAAGAGAGGAAACTGAGTTCCTTCTTTCAGTTTCCCTGTGTCCTTCAAATATTAGTGGTCTCTGAAATAAGGCACTATGCATCTTAGCCTTTTCATACTCTGCTTAAGTGATCTTTAAATGAGTGTACTTCATTGTCACATATAATTGCTGCATCGCTCTTATTTTCTTTCCTAAGGCTGCCTTCAGCCTCTGCTCACATTTCATTATTCCAAGTCACTGCCTTATAACAAACAGGTCCTTTGTTCCCCATCTGATTCCATTATGTGTTACTCACAAGTCCTACCAGTAGAATGCTTCTCAGAAGAGTTAGCAAAACTTTTCTGCTGTCAGAGTAGCAGCCGTGTTAGTCTGTATTCGCAAAAAGAAAAGGAGTACTTGTGGCACCTTAGAGACTAACCAATTTATTTGAGCATAAGCTTTCATGAGCTACAGCATCGATGAAGTGAGTTGTAGCTCACGAAAGCTTATGCTCAAATAAATTGGTTAGTCTCTAAGGTGCCACAAGTACTCCTTTTCCTTTTCTGCTGTGACACTCTGTAGGCTTAAGTCCATTGTTTGATCAGAGAATGTGCATTTTGGATCTTTTGAATATCTTCACACCTAAGTAGTGAGAGTTGATATTTTATGAACTGTAATTTGCAACGTGAAGACTAGCAGCTCTGCTTACTTTCAGTAGTCACTGCACAAGACACCAAAGCATGTACTATGGGAAACAAGCCTATACTGGCATGGAAATGGACTGGATGGTCTAACAGGTCTTTTTCATCTAGAACTTGAATGAATCCGAGAAATGACTGGTGGCTGTGTTGATAGCTGAGCAAGCAATCAATGGAGCTCTTAGGTCTGGAACCCCTGTCCTCCTTTTTCAGGCAAAAAAGCCTGCTGAAAAACCCAAATAAGGAATGTAGAAATCCTGTCTATACTACTGGCAGTCCAATATCAGAGGTGGTATTCATGTGCCATAGGTATCATGACACAGCACAGACAGGTTTCAGTATTATCTGAAATCTAAGCAACCAGGTGAAAATGCCAGGCATTCATTAGTTCAAAGAAGCTTATTTAAAGGAACTCACTAGATAGAAGGATGCCTCACTTCATACAATCCTTCAGCAAGACATTTATTCTGAAATGTCAAGTCATTTGGACTATCCATGGAAAGGTGGGATCAAGAAGTAATGCCCTGAAAAAGTCATCTAGTTAAAATGGGTACCTTAGCAATGAAGTCAATGTAGAACTGGAAATTCACACGAGAGACTTCTGATGGAGCTACTAAATCAAAAAATCACCAATAGGTGTGCTGAGAGGATATATGTGTATAAAGTTATCACTGGTTTATATATAAAATATTGTGAAAGCCATCAGATCAATAGCACTGGTGTGTGTATATGTATATGATGTGCCAATAATCTGATGGCTTTCACAATAATTAAAAGCACACCCAATCTTCAGGATGTGAATCAAAGCCATATCCATAGAGCTCATAAGAATGCATTCAGAAGATTATATAGTCTTATCAACACACCTGGAGTGGATGGAACTTGGCTGTGAGATGTTTCATGTCCTCAGGAACACCCTGCAGAATAATACATAGCACTTACAGTCAAAGCACTCTACAGATATTGACCAGTTAATACTTACAACACTCCCTTAGTACTATATTGGCTATTTGTCTAAATCAGAGTCTGATGAGGAAACTGAGGAAGGGAGCTGTTAAGTGACTTGGCCAAGGTCATATAGCAAGTTAGTTGCAGAGCTGCAAATAGAAGTCAGGTCTTTTTATTCCCAATACCGTGCACAGAGCCACATGACCTCCCTTCCAACCAGTCCATCCTGATTGTTTCAGATCATAACCCTGTATGTGGTTCTTTCACTTACACAGGTTAACTCAACTGACTTAAATAGAGCTCCAGTGGGTATATCAGGAAGGAGGGGTAAAAACCCGAGCCCGTTAGCCCATAAAAATATCTTATTACTTTCTGAAGGGAAAAAAAATGCCTCTGATGTTAATGTGCATGTCCAGATTTATCTGAGAGAGAACATTCTCAGAGTTGGTGTTTACATGCTGTGAAAGCCACTGATTCCTCTCCCTAGCACTTCAGGGAAATACTGCTGGGATAGTCCGACCCATAGACTCGCATAGACTGTTAAAAATACCAATTCTTTGTAATATCATAGAACATTTTATGTCTGAGTTGTTACTGCTCTGAAAAGCAGTGTTTTCAGCTGGTTTTAATGACCCTGGTCCAGGGTATTTTGCAATAAAAATGTTCTTTTTCTTAACCTATCGTAACCTGCTCCCAAACAGGAGCAGTATGCTAGAATGAGTGACACCAGTCCAGGGTAATGCTATGCGTAATACTTTATTTATATCTTTATGTAAACATAATTTGCTTTGTAGGCACAATATAACAAAAGCTCTAAAGCAACAAGACAATTAAACAATGTTTCAGTTCACTTCAATCAGACTTAAGTTAAATAGAAGGTTTCACAGTTCCTTAAGGCAAAATTGAGAAATAATTTATTTCTAACCAATCAATTATCTAGGGAGAAGTTGTTTAACTGACAGAGTTAGCAAGTGGTAAATGCAAATATTTGTTTAGACTGTGAGAGGGTTTTGTTCAGTAATAACAGCCTAACTACTAGCATTTTCTTCTGAATGGCCTGTAACATGCCAGACAAAAGAGATGCTACCTTCTGTTTCAGTAAACTCTTAGGGCTAGTGGGTCAAATTCTGCTCTCAGAGCCCAGTACTGCTTCCACTGAAGCCAATTGCAAAACTCCCATTCATTTCAATAGAAGCAGGACAGGACCTTCGCTTAGTCCGGATTTACACCAGTGCAATGGAGAGCAGAAATTAGCCCATGTTAGGGGAAGGTAGATCCGGAGGAAATTCATTGTATCCAGTGGAATTTCTCCAGCCCTTTAAGGTGATGTTTTGGAGCTCAGAAACTGCCCCTAAATTGGCATTAGTTGCATCAGAAGTATTTTTGCCTCACTAAAATAACCAGAAAAAATGAGAAAAATGGTTTCTTTTCATCATTGTCCTCTATCATTTCTACAGATACTCTAGGAACGTTAATCTTTATTTGACTTGAAAGGAAATTTAAGTGCAGTCCCACCAATACTGTGGTATTAACAGAAGAATTGGTTTGTTATTCTGCTTGCCCTAGTTATCTAAGGCCTTGGGAATGCCACTTTACTGCCAGCTCAGGGTTACGAGCAATATTACTCAGTTTGGTGTCAAATGAAAACTCATGAATTATGTTTTAAAGTGTGTTGCAGAATAAAATTGCTCCAGAAACTTTTAAACAAACATAACCAACCATTTTTCTTACTGTTGTCATCTTACGTGACAAAAATTAAATGGCAATTCCTTTAAAGGCCCAATTTAGCAGTCCTAATGCATGTAAAACTCTCACTGAATTCATTTGGTCTGTATTCTGATGGCAAACTTGGGCCTAATATGGCACTAATACCTTAGATAAACTCTGGTATGACAAGATGATACAATTATGCTGAAGTTCTGCATTAAATTCTATAAAAAACTGAAATTCTGTTTTGTATTTCAACAACAGCTTTTTCTGTGGCATTTTTCTCTGTAAACTGACTATTTGGCTTTTCTCATAATTTGTATTTTTTTTCAACCCATAGAAAACTCATTTCAAATGAACATTTTGCACAATTAACTAGTATTAGAGCAGCAACTGCATGAACACAGAGTAAAGAGATGGACACTACTTCTCAGGCAGCATGGATTAAACAGGAAAAGAGGAAGGAAAAAAAAAAAGGAAAGAATCTTCTGAAACCACACACACAAGTCATCCAGACCTATCTTTCCCATCACATTGAGAAAAGCCTGAGAAACCCATTTTTCACTTGGATCATGACATAATGCTGCTAGGTTTAGGAGATCAGCTAACTTGGCATTTGGGAGAAGTGTTTTCTTTTGTGAAAAAGATATTAAATCCAAAAGGGGATTGTCAGAATATGAAGTCTTGGACATTCCTTTACTGCTTCTACTGTGAGTGGCTGCGGTCATTAAAAAAAATAAAAATAAAAAAGGACCATGGAAGAACTGACCAGCTGCTACTTGGGTAAATGGAAGATAGGGACAAGCATATTTATTTCAGTGTCATGTTTTGTTTTCATTTCCATTACTGGGAGGTAGATACGCTACATGTTCTTAAGGGCTCGATCCTGCAAACATTTCCGCACGTGACTAACTTTATGCAAGGGAACAGATCTGCAACGGGATTACTCACCTATGTAAAGTCATTCATGTGCATAAGTGATGATGGAATTGAGGCCTAAGATTTGTGAGCAAATTGATTAATCTTTGTAGGAGTTCGGCACCATTACTCAGCTTATTAGTCCATTAGTGATTTCAGAAGTGTAAAATCAGCCAACAAAATAACATCTATTCCATGTGCTGAACAATGATCCCTACTGTTAGCCAGCTTTTATATATCACTAAGAATACGGTTGCTTCAGTTTTTGGACACAGCCAGCTCAAATTAAACCTTGGGAAGAGGTGCTGTTGAATCAACAGTAAATTTGGTAATAGTTTCATATGGTTAAGAAGCACTGGGCAGAAAAAGTGGCCCATTGACTTTTCCTGAAAGTAATATAAGGGAATGGTACATAGGGTGATCAACAGTAAGCATGAAACTTGGCACCATGCATCAATTTCCATTTAATTTGTAGTGCTGATGACTAATGTGGTTATACAACACTAATCAAAGACGCTTAGTAATGACTTCTGGCATATTTTCTTTCAGACTCTACCATATATTATCGAGGTTCACAAATGAGGTATTTTTTAAAACTTAAGACAGAACTGTTTATGAGATGAAGTAGCACGATTCAGGGAAACAGAATTAGTCTTCTTTGCTGCCTCTTATTTGTGTCTCATAAAGAAATGCTATGTTTTGACCTTCTTTACTGAAAGTCCACAAACTGAAAGCCCTCCCTCTGATTAGTGCAGAATACCAGACGATGGGCAGGGAATTAAAAAAACAAATCTCCAAATCGAAAAAACATTTCACAAATTCACATGAAGAAAGATGCCCATCTAAAATTACACAGTACATTAATAAGGCTTTTAGATAGGAAAAGAAAATCAATGGGACTCCTACAGATTGGCCGTCACACTATGGAATGTCATAATACTGCACTGGATAGGAATGGCACTTGAGTTCAAAACAGCAATGATCAACAATTTATAGCTCAGCTGGCTGCAGACAAATACAACACACACTGTACTACAGCATTTGTTCACTGATGCACAGAATAGATTTCCCAGTCTTGTTCTCTTCTACTCAATCACTCTTTCTGTTTCCCCCCATCCCTAAGGGTTACTGGATGAATGGCATGCGTTCTTTATTCTCATTGTCCCCTTCATGGTCCTCCTCCTCTTCTCCTGCTTCGCTTGTCTCTGTGCTGTCATTGGCCATCTGTGGACAAAATGAAGGAAATCGTGATGTTTACGGTGGTTTTTCAGCTATTTTAATTTTAGCTTGACTCACCTGATAAAGTGATATTAAAAAAAATAAATGTTAAAAACTGAAAATGCACATTCTATCTGTGCAAAAGATTTGTCTGTTGTAGAGCAATTTCAGTGTAAGATCATAAACCATTCTCCAAAGGATTACACAGCTGAATTATTTATCAGGAGCTGCTATGTATGACAGTTGTGCAATTGAGTTTGGTGTGCGTAGCAAAATAACATCAAGGCTCCCATATATGAAAGAAAAATGCGTGGGAGGTTCACAAAGTGCATCCATCATGTGTTTTATGAATCTTTCAGAATCAGTTGTCTCACCAAAGCGAATAGCAAGATACTTTGGTGATTGTTAATAGATGGCATCCAATCGTACAAATATTCAAGGAGGCACAATGTCTTGGGAACCCACAGAATGGTTATTTATTTTTTATAAAAACAAATTAGGACCAATTTGTATAGGACCACTGGGCATGTGAACGTGCGTATACTTGCTGTCATAGGATAAATAGGTACTGAATCAACATCATTACAGTGAAAATACAATGTAAAATTTAATGGTGGGACAGATGTTAGATTTCTATTGTGTAATGAGGGAACTTCTCAGGTTGTAGATAACCACACAAAATATTAATCCATAGTAGTATTTAAAGAGCACAGCATCTTTTTTCCAGATAAGAATGCTATTTACACAGCATATAATAACCAAAGATGTAACAGATGCTTGCATTCCATCTTTCCAATTTGGCTGAGGTCAACAGGCACAAACAGAATTGTATTAATTTTACATGTTCCACGAGACAGCGTTGCATTCATCTGAATAGACCATGGATCCTGGATTGTCTTGCTAACTAAGACTATCCTACTTGGTACATGGTGAAATCCTCATTTGACTTTATAGGTATTTTCTAAACCTGAATGAAATAAGGAATTAAAAACCAAACATTAATACCATCAAGCTTTGATTTAGTTTTCTGCCATAGATCACAATAATCCACAATGGAGAGTTCATTAGTGGGCTCAGCCTCAGAGGGGTGTATTAATAAGTTAATAATGCATACCCTAGAATGGCTTATTGCAGTAAGAACCCGACTCCTTAATTTCACAACAAACAACTTACTTGGAAACATATCTGGGGAAAGAAAGCAGTTTTACTATGTGTTCTTCCATTCTTTGAAAACCAGAACTTTGAATAAGAGGTAACCCTGGGGGAAATGGCTACAATCACTTTTCTCCTACTGCTCTGAATATATTTGTGGATTATTGTTTCTAACTTATTTTTCTCTTTTTGAAGTTCCTTGGTCCATATGGATCCCTTCATCCCACTTCTGATGCCAAAGTCCAGCTAAACACTTACCTTCGGAGTAGCAGATGAATTTGCAATAGTATTGCTCTATTGTTATGAATTAGAACAGAATCATGAAATACTCTAATGTTCATACTGCAGTTTGGGTTCCCTAACTAAGGGCAATGAATAACTATAAACTCTGGAGGGGGAAAAAAAGGAGTCCAGTCAAAATTATATTTGCTCTATTAGATTGTTGCTAGCTCTTGAAACCCCATGGAAATGAAATGAAATAAATGAACGCAACCTTATTTTAATGGACACGCAAGTGACATTATGAAATTACTCATATTTATGAACGAATTCCCTTCAGTGTTTGTGAAAATATATCACATATCCTCTCACTTTCTAAGTCTGTAGCTTCCACAGACACTAATGGCAATTAGGCATGTGCATTATCAAGAGAATAGATGGCTTAATATGTTGGAGACTCCTCCTCTTTTCTCACTCTTTATTGCTCTGCTGTGTTTTACAGTTTTAGGACTCAGTTGAGTGTCTGGTGTCAAAGAGTGTCTGGTTTCCATGTGTGAGATTCCAATAGCTTTTAAGTCAGGTTTCCTGATGCCTTGTGAGGGTTATATACAGTATTAAGTAACTTGCGGTCAATTTTAGAGCACATCCAAACCTCCTCTCTCCAAATGGGGAGAACTTCAGATCTGAATCCAAACTGTGCATTTTACGTCCATCTTTAGTTAATTTGTTCCTGCTTTTCTTCTATTACTCTTTCCAATGTAAACAGCCAAAGTTTGGCTTGATCCTTCTGATTTCCCTCTACCAAATACTCTCTGTAACCTTTCATTCTCAGCATCTTGATGCGCTGCGCTCAGTCTGAACACAACATTTAGTTTCAGTAGATCCATCATTTTCCTTCTCTCTCAGGCGCTGCCCAGTAACAAGTACAATTATCATTACATTTAAGCTTACAAAGCATGACTTTACCCAAAATATCAGCATACCTGGCATTTTCAACAGAGTTTAAAGAAATCACTAGCTGGTTCCTACCCAAGAAATATTCCTTTGTATGGCACTGGGAAGGCAATTCTGCAGATATGCAGGTTTTAAGGGGAGTACTCTCTTGTGTTTATAGGTAAAGATAAGTTGATTTGGTCTGTTTGGCTTCAATCCATTGCATTATCTCCACTAATGTAGCAATCTAGTATTACATGGAACAGCTATTTGTTTTCCATCAGAGACAGAAATAGATGCTGTGTGGTTTTTTCCCCAATCAAAGTAATCTAGTAAGATTTTCCAGAGGCAATACTGGTTTATATTTTGAGAGACAGAGATGGCCATTTTACCTATGAAATGAACTGCTGTGGCTATTTTCTGCAAATCTCTTTCAGAACAAGAACTACAATTTGTACTGTACCTTACAGTACAAATTAAAGATTGTGATGGTTTTGATTTTGTCACTTTAGGTGATATTTATCTGGTAGAAAACCACACGCAAAATAATTAACTCTAAGACCTGTTGACACATTGTAATTTGTATGGAACAGTTATTATATACACAATACTTTTCACTCACCAGTGGAGTGGGTGCCTTCTCTATATCCAGAATAAGTTTTCCTATATTGCCCCTGTCATGGATTCTCTGCATGGCCTCCTTCACCTGTAAGACAAAACATGTTAAATTCCAAGGATTAGTAACACAGAAACGAGAATTTTATATTCAAACTAAAGTGACAGCTATTCTTCATGATGCTCAAGTTGTCCATCAAAGAAAAATGAGGAGAACTAGACAGGAAATAGTTTTACCATCCTGTGACTTCATAAACTGTTCCTGTTCTTCGTTGGGACAAAACAGAGACCTGTCAATTTTTTCATTAAAAAACCAAAGAGAGACCTCTGCCAAAATAGTCAATAGCTCAGTGTTCAAGGCACTCACCGGAGATCTAGGAGGGTTCAAGTACCTTCTCCAAATCAGGCAGAACATGGATTTGAAACCAGGTCTTCTACAGCCTAGGCAAGTGTCCTAACCAGTGGGTCATTAGCTATTCTGAGGTGACCTTTTCTCTCACTGGCTGTCCCCTCTGGTTTTGACCAGAAATTCCATCATGGACCTCAAAGGCCCTTCTGATTAAAGTTTCATCAAACCCAGTACATTCCCATAAAAAGTTTTAATGAATTGACATAACAAACAACAAAAACCAAACAAACATGTTTTGTCAAAAAGTTCCTGGCCAGCTCTAAAAAATTATATGTTTGGCACTGTCTATTTAGATTATAAATACTTGGGGCCAGGGATTCTCTTTTGTATAGCACCTAACACAGTGGGATCTCTGTCTTGATCAGGGTCTCTAGGTGCTAGTTTAATACAAATAACAAATACTGTGGCCACCTGAACTGCAAACTAATGGCTACAAGTAGTGATCAGCCAGTAATTCCCAACAAAAAGTTCATTCTGCCTCTTTTTCTCTTTGCAGAATATCTGTGAGTAGACTGGTTTCACTGAATGTATTCATTATAGTAATATATTCAACTACCATATTTTCAATTAAGCTGTCATGGTCTTCAATGAATACCTTTTTTGCATGCAGGAGCAATGCTACATACGCTACACTGGTTGTGGCTATTGTCATAATTTAACCCTCAGTGCATGAGCGCTGTGCATTTCCAATTTTTTTTAGCGTCCTTCAGATACCACTGAAAAAAGACATTTAACAGCTGAATGTAATTAGTGCGTGTGAGAAAGGAACAAAAAACCCTCAGCTCACCAGTGTGTTGGAGAGGAGCTTATTTTGATGTATGAAGTTTCAGAACTCATGGGAGCTGTATGTTGATGAAATGGAATACTGCATGTGTGTGTTTTACTGGCTATTTGATGCATAAAATGTAGACATTATTTAATGGTCGAGGATTGGAAGAGGAGTAGACACTTTCCTCACTTTAATGGTGGGAAACTTCAGTAACTGTGAACATTGCATATAAAGGGTGTTTCATATCATTGTCACTTCATTTTTTTTTTGCCAGAACAATGGGATGTGTTGAAGCAAGAAAGTAAAACACAGAATTATATGTTAATAAGACCTACCACCTGTGACATAGCTTTATTACATTATTAAACAGGCTAGCATAGAAGTTTGAAACTAAACATTGCTCCAGGAACAAATAAACCCTGCACTACATTTAAGGGCATAAATCAGGACCTGGATACTTAGCATGGTCAATTAGGGCCCAAATATGGATGTAGATACTTAACTTTAGACATCTTGGCTTGGCACTTTAAAAGTGTCTAAGAGAGTAAGGCTACCAACTTCTACGGAAATCCAATGAGAGCTGGACCCCTAAATCCCTGATTAAATGCCACCCCTATGTTTGAAAATTGGAACCAATGAACTCTCAGTTCTGCAACCCAAGTGTTGCCCAATAGTACCCTACATTAGAAAATGCTAGACTTTAAAAATCTGTGAGAACATGAATGAATACGTACATTTATAATGGAAACAAAACGCACGACCAATATGAAAGGCTTTCCAATTAATGACACTGCTGTAACTTAATTTTGGAAATCTTCCCTCTTTTCAGCAATCCCAGATGCTTTCACCAAAAGGGAAACTGGTGACCTTTTAATGGTGTACATAGAACCACACTGACTTTTATGACGTAACTGTGTCGTGATCAGTAAGCCCAGTTATCCTGTTAAACTTTCTGTACTGAGCAGGATACGTTCTGTGAGCCTAGGAATTCTTTTCAGAAAATATTCTTTTAAGAACAATCACCAGACTCCCTAAAGAAGAAGCAGTTTCCTTATGTTTTAAAACCTTTAACGATATAAATAATCCAAATTAATAGGACAGAACTGAAGGAACCAGCAAACACATTTGCCCACCAGGTGAAACTCATCACCAGAAATGTCATGCTGAAAGCAAGGACACACAACATTTATTATCATCTGCACCACCTCACATTAAGTGAGGCAAATTTGAGAAAATGTGCTTTCCCAGCATATTTTTTCCCCATGCGCAGGATCAGGTTTAAGACTCTGGAGAAAGGTTCAGGTGTGTTTCTAGGATACCCGTAAGTAGCTTGCGAATGCAAACAGCAGGCCAGAGGAGACGGGAACAGTACAATTTCTAAAAACAATATTGGATATAGGATCCAGGTGGAGCAATTAAGAATAATATTAAAAAACAAACCCAATATGACCGAAACTTTGAAAGAGCTGCTGCAATGTCACACTCCAAAATCTGTACATGAGAATGTCATTTGTAACTTGCTTGCCTAGCCAATGGGCCCGGTTCTGCCCTTAGCTGTATCAATGTAATTTCATTTGCTACACAGTATCTGAATCAAGCTGCTGTAAAATGCACGCAAGTAGAAGACTTTGCAGTGTTCGAGTGCCAAAAGTTCATATTTGTTAAACAAGTCTGCGGCAGCTTGTTTCCTCAAGGTGCTAGAGAAAGAAAAACCAGGCCATTCTTTGCCACTAGATCTCACTGCTGTTGGTATTTATTATAACAGTTATTCAAATGAGAGCAATCTGTACTGATGCCTCTCAATTGCACATCAGTGCATCCTAGTGACATTCCATCCAAAACAGAGGCCCCATGCCTTATTTATCACATCACCCCATTTGAGCTGAGTTCACCTGGCTTGAGTTTAAGTGGGGCTTAAGTGATAATCTGCATTAGACTCTCTTTCTCTGAACCCTGGTAGAATTTCATCCACAGGGCCTGTACACCATTAGCTCCAGCAAGGAACTGCTGGAGTTGTGTAGCATTCGGCGGCCAAGCAGACTTTCTTGTCCCTAAATTACTGGTCACTGATCATGCTGAGTGTATGCTGTCTGCATTTGTCAACTCAGAAAGTCAAAACAGACAAGTAAGATTCACTTTCGTTTTTCTGGTTTAGTCAATTTAATTGTCTGCTTCTTGTGCATTAACACAGTGATAAGAGTGTTTGGGTTGCAGACAGTGCAAGGGAATGTTTACTTACTTAAAAATGGTTTCCATTGGAATAAGGAAGCCATAGAAACATTCCAATAGGCTTGCTTTCATACAACCTACACTTTGGGCCTAATTTGACCCAAATTAGGTTTGGTGCTTAAACTACCACTGTGGTATTGATTTTAACCCCAAGAGGCTCAACAGAGACACAGTGACCATCACAGAGGCATTACATGGCTCAGAACAGGCACCAAATGAACATTTCCACACACTCGAGGAGAATAAGAAAAGGCTGCCAATACTGCTGTAAATAAGTACAGTGCCTATGAAGATGAACATGTCCTCCTGTGTAGCAGGAAGAGATACTGATGAGTAGGAAACTGCAATAAAATGAATCCTTTGAGTTCTCTCATATCTGTCCAGCCTGATGGAGACATATTTCCCTCTTGCTTCCCACTCCAAGAACTATAGCTAGGGGGCGGGGGAAGCAGAGGGAGGATGAATGTGTATTGTGAGATGGTAGATGTAGGTGAGGTAGGGTACTGAAGGCTAAATAATGATTGTAGCTGGGAAGGGCTGTGTTGGTGGTAATATGCATGTGAGCAACCATAACTGTTTTTAACAAAAGTTTTTGTTTATTTAATTTATACACACGCACACACACACACACACACACACACACACAATGCGGTGAAACAGCCTACCCCAGTTTATTTTCCTGTGGGGGATGTTATGGTTGGGAGCTTAGAGCTGCTGCTGTTGGATCAAAGCCATTTCTGTCCATCTGTATTGTGTAGCATGCTGAGAAGAGCAACACTTACTGCCAGTGGGCCTTGGCAGAAGAGGAAGGGCAGAAATGCATTTGCATTAAAGGTCAGAGGATGTTCTGAAATAGGTTTCATGACAGCTGTGTTTTTTGGAGGTTTAGGTTTGACAGCTGCATCAAATCTTCTCCAAGACCACCATGTTGTCTCTGTTAGGATACTCCATAAAAACACAGAGCTGTTTGATTTGGTATCCTCTTTACTATTTGTTATTATCATTTTCTTTTTAATAACTTCACATTCCCTCAAATCTTTTCACTATGAATTATGCCCACCATAGCTAAACAATCAATCTGGAACTTAGGACCTCTTTACTCATCCAAGTCAAGGCACTTATTTTAATCAACAACTGCAGCTTGTGGAAAACCACCTGATTTAATACTCTCATCTCCTGCCAAATTAGATTTCCTCTTTCTTCTTGTGAAGAAGTTCAGCAACACATTATGTCACTGAGTCCTCAGATATCAGGGGGTAGCTGTGTTAGTCTGTATCCACAAAAACAACAAGGAGTCCGGTGGCACCTAAAAGACTAACATAAGCACAAGCTTTCATGGGTAGAAACCTCACTTCTTCAGATGCAGATGTTATTTATACAAAGAAGCACTCCAAAAAATTAGATGAGACACCATCCAAGCAGAAAAGTGAATGGGAAATCCAGACTGGCCAGATGTCTTTGGTCCTGGAGTTTTGGAATTGATCAGTAGACATTGTTTGATATCTAAGCTCTACATTTCTTCAAAGAGAACCTGGATGAGGCTACATTTTAAAAACAGGATTCCTAATTTAGAAAATCCATTTGGGGGATAGGTTTGCTCTCTGAGACATTTAAAAAACTAGACTTCACCAAGTGCTGGAAAAATGTCCTCTAGTGAAGAATCCAGCATCACAGGAGGTTAGATTAGATCAGCAACTTGCTCTTTTTCCATCTCTAATTTCTCTGATTATATACAAAACCATGGACTTTTAAAAACAGCCAATATTATTTTCTATATATACAATGCTCCCATAATACTGGTTCACAGCTGTCTGGCTTTCCTGCTGGACTGCTGATTGCTGTGGGTCATTAATGCTTCATTTTGCTTCCAGTCACCCCAGGCAAGGATGTTAGTGCTAATGAGAATTCTGACAATTATTGATTGTGTCAACAGATGTATGCAAACACAGAAGCTATGCTGCACCACATGGCAACTGCGAGCAGGATGCTGCTCAGCTTCCCTGTGTCAAAACACAAAACCCTTTAATTAATAAAACCCTTATCTTGCACATGGTGACCAGCTCTGATCCCTTACATGAGTAATAAAAAGAATAATCATACACAGATCCACTATGTCCCAGGCCAAATCCCATGTGTAGGCCTTTATGTGGTTGATTTTTTGGATGAACGTTGGCCAGTCAATTCACCTGTTTTAGTATGCTCTGAAGTTGTAGGGAAAATATTAACATGATTCAAATAATTACGCTAACATTTGACTACATTATGAAAACTGAAAGTCCAACATGTGATGATGCCTTAAGATTTGAGGCATTTGAAATCGATTTGGAGTAATCAATCATGTATCTTGTCGACATTAATAGGATTAACATATCCATGGTGGCTAATGCCTGAATATACCACAGTGGAACGCACAGTAATTAAACAACTCTTACTTCAAAACCTCCATAGGAAGTTTTAAAAGTATATATATTTTAAAACACAGTTATAATTACAACAGCAATTTTTCAACTGTGCCATAATCGACAGAGCCAAGCACGTTGTCTAATGAAAAGAAATACACATTTTATATACAGCTCTTAAAAGATGTACAGTAAAACAGTAGAAATGCAAAGTATTGTTGGTTACTGTACATTTCCTTCTAACAATGATACTTTGAATTTGTTGCATTACCTGTTAGAGCAAAGGGAAGATTACTGTATCTCATTAGCTGTGCTAAAGCCCAGTAGCAAAGCAGACTCTTACTTTTGAATTGCAATAGTTCTTTTTCATTAAAAATGCACACTACCACATAATAACCACACATTATTTATCTCGAGTGACTAGGATAGTGATATATATTATGGGGATCTGGGATAGTTTTATTGTAATCACTCTTTAATTAGTGCCTGGAAAGCAATTATACATGAAAACAAATCAAGAACTTAGCAAAAAAAAGTTACAATTAAAAGTAAAATATCAGAATTTAGGAGCTGATGGACAACTATCTAACTGGTTATTTAAAGGCACTCCCATGAACAAACACCTTGATGACCATTTACGGTTCCTATATCTAACTGTTTCTTTGTCTATCTAAACATGAATAAAAATATTGATTCCATTTCTGCTTAGAAATAAATGACTTTTTAAAAGGCTTCTGTAGTAATAATCTTGTTCTACTTTATTGTTATCAGTTCTAAAATGAGACTGTCATGAAACTCAGGAGCCAATCCCCTAGTATTCATTCCACCTCTTTTAGGAATTGCGCTATATCAATGTTGCTGCCTAAGTATGATTTTATTAATAGCGTCCATCTGCAATGAGCGAGGCCTGCAGAACTGCAGCACCTGATCCGTTTGGAATGCAGATCTCCATGAGAAGAAGTGCAAGATTAAATATGATGATTGTCTAATTTGAGTGACTGCAGCTAACCAATTAATAGTTTCATTTTCTGATTTTTCAGGAGTAGTTGCAACAAAATAATATACATATATAAATCATTTCAGCAATTCTACAATCATGGAAGACCAGGAATGTCACCAATGGAGGAAGTAACTTTTTAATCTATTATCAAATTATGAGAATTATACATACAGTGATCACTTTGTAACTTAATTTAGCTTTAACCTTGCATTCCCAGGGTCCTTGGCGGGGCTGGTTGAAAATGTTTAGTTGAAATACACAAACAAACGGGTTTTCACTGAAACAAAATATTTTGCAGAAATTGTCTGCTTTCCCTGAAAATTTTGGATTTTTGTTGGAAAACTGTTAGGGCTTCTTTTGGGAAATTTTTCAGCAGCAAAATTTCAGTTTTTGGTTTTCTTGGTGTAGTTTTTCAATGAAAAGCTGAAATTTTCCACTGAGAAATTTGACAGAAAACAAGGATTTCTTTTCATTAATATCAGGTTGGTTTTTTTTTTCCAGAACCAGCCCCATGCTCCAATCACACATTTTCCATCCAGCTCTAGACTTTGGTGCTGTCCTTGCACTTATGGATCAATCCTTCAATGTGCTGAACACCTGCAACTGCTACAAGTTAGCGGGAATTGAAGGTGTGGTGTACCTTGCAGATGATACTTCATTAAGGCACATTGGTGAGATTCCAATTCAGTAAAGCACTTAAGCACCTACTTAAATCTCAACTTCAAGCGCATGCTTTAGCAGCCTTCCTTAATCGGGACACTTTTCTGAATCTGGTTCTAATAGTTTAAGGACATTTTATGCCTGGAGCAAATAATCCAAAATCATGCTTCAACTGTCTGTTGTTTCACTCCATCTCTTCTTCTTTATTTTCTGTCCCCTCAAACCTGTCAGCTATTCTGCATTTTGAAAACAAGATCTAGCAGTAATCTCTGTTGAGGTGCTCATTGAGGTTTGCTACTATTCAGTTTCCTTTGGAATTTCATTAAGCGCACACAGTCATTACAGTATAACCAAAGCAATTTACTTGCTACATATATAGTAAATGTTTAATAATTTGCTATCCAAATGGAAAAAATATATTGCTAATTATCTCCTGTATCATTTTGCAGTGTGGAAATTAAGTGCAGCTTTTCTATGAAACGATGAGTAATGCAACATAATTATTAAGTGTATCTTGCAAAATCCTCTTTTGAATATTATTTGAATCAATAGGCTCCACTTCTGCTACACAGCTCAAATTAAGAAACAAGCCTCTGGGAAGTTAAAAAAGAAATCTCAGTGTAGCTGAATGCAGAAACATACTCAAGTCAAAGTAGTACCAGGCACCATTTGAACATTAAACTGCTCCCTGTGACAACAGAACACCCGGGGGAGCTTTATATCCATGTTAGTAATGTGGATGCTTGGTACAGAGACAACAAATGCAACATACCAGGGGAAAAAACTTACCTATGGGAACATCGAAATAAAATGGTTTCATCATCCTAAAAAAGCCGATCAGCTCAGCAGTACCACATATTTTATAAAACTTATTTTTAGGGATGTCTACACTGCATCTGGGGAACTCAGGCTCTGAAGCCTGGAGGGTGAGTTTGAGAGGCCAAGATCCCACCCAAATCTACACAGCCGTTTTTAGAGGGCTCATTCAAGCTCTGCTAGCACAAATCTGTGGACTGGGACGCTTTCTCCCAGACATAGTGTAGACATGCCAGTAAGACCGTGCATATCCTTTATGAAAGCAGAATCTGGGATAGGAGGCTATTGGTACAGAGGAATGATTCAATATGGTTTTCCCTCCATCTGGGCAAACCCCAGCCAATGGCTCAAAATGACATCTATAAGTTATAAGTTTCCATCTTTAAACCTTTCATGTGCTTCCCCTCCATACACACCTCTTCCTAGAAGAAGACATGTTTACTTTGGGTTGGTGGAGGACTTTTGTGCTAGTTGTCTATGTTGGTGATTTCATTCCCTGGGTCCCTCTGGGGCTGGCCGGAGGTGGCTGGAGAGAAATCCAAGTGGAGGACAGGAATCCCTCTTTCCCCTTGTAAGTGGCAACCACTGCAGTGTGACACCCTGAGTAACACAGTAACCCCTTCCCTAATTCTTGTAAGCAGCACCCTGTGTCTTTGCCCAGTACTTGTGCTACAGTGTGAAGAACAAGCCTCAATTAAGAAGCTACTCGATACCACCACCTAGCTGCTGCTGCCTCCTTTAATCCCTTAAGGTGATCCCGCTGAAAAGAGAAACAGATTACACATTCACACACAAGTGATAAGCTTCTACCAAGAAAGAGTCCAAGCTTCCCAAAGACAGACTTATGCCGAAGGGTGGTGAATGGGCTAACCACCTAATCCCCTCTCAGAAATCCAAGATGCACAGAAAGTAGGTACATATTAGGTAATGAGAGGGCAGGGAGGACTGTGGTGAGACTCTGAGCTTTTCCTGAATCTCAGCAAAAATGACATTGGGGCATGTGGGTGAAGATTGGGAAAGTTTTGAATGTTGCTGAACAGGTTTGTCCATTCCCAGTTTGAATTTGACCCAGTCCACATGTGGAATGAGTTAAGAACATAGGACTGGAAGGAACCATTTGGGTCACCAAGTCCAGTCTCCTGCTATTGCTGGTGCCCCCATCATATAATCCCTTCCATAAATCTATAAAGCTCTATCTTAAAACCAGTTAGGTTTCTTGCCCCCACTACTATTGGAAGACTGTTCCAGAACCTCACTCCTCTGATTGTTAGAAACCTTCTACTCTCCAGGCTAAATGTACTCCTGGCCAGTTCATACCCGTCTGTTCAGTAGTCTCAAGGTAGCCTGGGACATTGGACAACAGCTCTGCCAGTGTAACCACTGATCTCACATTTCAGTGAGATGGCAGTCACCACCTCCAGCAGGACATAAGAAAATGCGTATTTCAAACTCTTCTCCAGGGGGCACTGTGGAACACACCACCATTTATTTTATGACCCAGCACCATAACCTGGCCCTCTCTTTAGGCCCACACCTCTAGGCTGCATGTAAACATTGCTGCTTCTCTATGATCCAGCCTTTCCCCTGTTTCCACAGCTAAAATTCTCATCCAAACCCTCCTCTTGTCATGTCTTGACTACTGCAACAGCCGCCTGTCTGGCCTTGATAAACGTCATCTTGATCCCTTCCTTCTTTTATCCTTCTAAGAACATCAAAGAACATCTGCAAGGCTCACCATCCCAGCCACTTCACTTTGCTTCCCTCTTTGCATCCTTCCACCAACTCACCCCGCTCCTTGCGTCAAACACAAATAACTTGTTCTCACTTTTAAGGACTGTTACGGCTCAGCCCTACACTACCAATAACCTCTTATATGGTACTGACATCAACCACCACCTCTGCTCTGACAAGGTCAGTCTTTATCACCTAGCCTTAAACACGTTCATGCTTTCTCCCATGCTGCCACTTGGGCATAAGTGGATCTCCCCATAAAAATATGGAAAGCCACTAATTTAGTGACCATTACTACTGGCTGTCATAATGGTCTTCAAATTTCTCCTTCAGTCACTTCTGTTGTTATGCCTACAAGACATTTGACAATGGCTAGGCAGCCATGAGTCAGAACTGTTGCTTGGTACAACAATCATAATCATCTCACCATTACATAGTAGTCTCCCATCTGCTTGTTGTTGTCTCCTTTCATATACTAAGCTTGTAAACTCTTTGAGGCTGGGATTGTCTTTTCGTTTTATCTCCGTATGGTGTAATGGGACCCTCATCCAGTTCTAAATGTGGCCGTTAGACACTATTGCATTACAAATAAATAACAGTAATACTGCCATTTTATATCCCACACCAATACAGCCTCTTACACAAAACCAGAAAAGAATGATAAGAGACAGCACTAAGCTTTGCGCAAATGCTAATGTCTGTCTTGAAACTCCCCTTGTGCCAGTCATATACCCTTGAAGAACATGGCAGGAAATCAGCTAGAATAAACACAACCTTTGGAAATATTTTACAACAATATAAAGCTAAACCGTTTAACCATCTGAGGCAGGACAACGTTTTTGCTCAGAAGCTAAATAGTTCTCTTTGATTAGTACCAGCAGATACTTGGCTGCTTCAGGATCCCAGGAGAGAGCGCGAAGAAGGGGATAGAGGACATATACTGAGATGAGCTTGCTTGCCATTCTTGATATCCCAATAAGGCAGATGCTGTTCACTGGGAGGATTTTAAAAACCTCCTCCTTTTTATTAATCTCTTCCTCATCCTCTGTCTGCAGCAAAACAGTAAAGCTGCGCAAATGTATGCTTCTGTCATAGGAGTCAATGCAGGCTCTTTCTATCACAGAAAAAAGAGCGGGAAGAGCATTCCTTACTCGTAATTAATTCCTCTCCCTACCCTGGTGTGGTGTGTCTGAGGAGCCAGCAGCTTAATCATGTCTGCAAATCACATGGATAGATCTCCATGGTGACAGAATCATGTGGTATGTAAATATGAGTTGGATGGCCGAGGTTACTTTGGCAACCCGAATGGCACAGGTAATAATCCAGATCTTGTTCAGATTTATGAAGGGATAAACTGAATAAAACTTGTCCATTTTATATTCTAGGGCTGGTCCTATTTCGCTGCTGTTAATATCAATCACTATTTGAGCCAGACCAGAGCTATTGCTGTTAGAATTAAGCTACTATCAAGAATATTTAGTTAAGCAGTGAAGAAAAAGTCTGCTGCACTGTTTATTTTAGCGGAGATACCCCTTAAGCAAAGCTATAGTACTATAGCTTTCAGTAGCATCATAAAGCACCCTGATTTTTACCATCAGAGAAGCTGCCTTGGTGTACTACAGACTTATGTTGCCCTTAATAAGAGTTGCAGGTTGCATTATAACTGCAGATGCTCTGCTCAGGCCAGAAAGGGAGTTTTATCTTCACTTCATTACCTCGGAAAGAGTCTAAGGTTTTTAATATAAAGGTTAGTGTTTCAGTGTTTTGATAGACATTAGGGATCACAGACCATGTTTTAACAAGCAGCTACTGTGAGCACGGAAAGAAGCCATCACTTGTGGTTCCTGTCTTACATCTGGCCTCTGTCTCCAGCACTGAATGTTTAGGAGTTTAGCTCTGTAACTGTAAGATCAACAGAAGGCTTGCAAAAAGCCAAAGGACAATGCTGCCTTCTTTTCTTCATGGCCACTGGCTTCAGTAAGGGACAATGCAGAGCTGCCTGGTTTGGCAGCGCTTGTGGGAAAGCTGGGGCCATGGGTGTGCATGTGCCCCTAGTGAACCACCGCTAAGGAATGTGTAGTCTACTCTCCTGCTTAGTAGGGAGGGGCAGGACCCTGGTCCCTTTGAGAGAGTGCCGCCCTCAGTGGGATGCTCAGGATGTACTACATTCCTTGGGGTACAAGGACTATTTTCTTGTGCCCGTACCCTCCCACACATTTTCCGTAGTCCTCCAGACCTTTGTTTTTGTGTATTCCATGCCCCATGGTTTTGATGGGCACGTTCCACATTTGTGCAACAACATGCATCAGATTAATATTCTCTTGGGAAGCTTGTTGGCTTAGTAAAAAAAAAAGCTTTTAATTTATCTTGGGAGTTCACAGGAGTGCTTGACTTTCTTAGGCCAGGTCTTCACTACAGACTCTTACTGGCATAGTTCTGTTGAGCAGGGATGTGATCTCTGAGCAAAATAGCGATGGCAGCAAAAGCCCCTAGTGCAGATGCAATTAGGCTGGCAGAACTGTGCTTTTGCTTATTTTGCTCATGGGATGGAATAAGCTCTACTGGCAAAAGCACAGGAGTGTTGGTATAAGCTGCATTCATGCTAGGAGCTTTGCTGGTGTTGCATAATGGGACAGCTCTCCTGGCAAAGTAGACCAGGCCATAATCTAACTCACTGAAACACTGTGTGTGTTGTGTGTGGGCAGCGGGGAGGGATGGGGATGGTTAGCATCCCATAACCGTGATTGCTTTGGCCTGTCCCCTTCCCTTCTAGAAAGACTTTTTCAACCAGTGCACTGGTTCTAATGAGTATTCTCCTATCCCCTTAGCTCCACTGGGAGATGAGGGCACTCAGCACCTCATAGGATTGATTGGGGGAGGGTGGGGGTCGGATAGTGTAAAAAGGAAAAATAAAGCAGGAAAAGAAATTCAGGCCAACTGGGGCATACACAATCTGTGGCTTCGACACACAAATGAAAGATTGGGCACCATCATTGGTGCTTTCACTTGTGCAAAAATTCCTGGGGGAATAGAAACTTTTGCACCCGGAGTTTACATAAACATTAATTTTTAAAAAGTTCTGGAACATGAATCTAATAAAAATATTTGACAAAAAATATCAAAAAATGGTTGCAGTTAGTTTTGTTTTCTATGTGATGCTAGTTGGTATCTTTTATATAAAAATGATCCTGCATGTGAATGTATGAGATCCAAGATCATTTTGTCTGCTATATAATAACTTTCCCTGAGCCCCTTGTTTTATTTAGTGTTAGAATGACATGATCTGTTATTCGGAACTTTCGCACTGACGGTTTGGCCATGTGGGTGAGAATATAAAGTCATTTTAAAATCATCTATACTCATGTATCGCCATTCATGGCTGCAATGAACAGTTCTGGCCTCTTCTCCCTTCTCCTTGTGCCTGTCAGTTAGGAGAACACTTTTCTCTCAGGATTGAGGAACAGCTTGCAACATTGGTCTTGCATTGCCATGACAGCAAGACTAAAAACAGGCCCAAGATGAGAAAAATGTCAAAGGACTAGACACTGATGCTACTGTCAGTTTCTGACTCTCCAACTCTTTCCTCAGTTACTAAAGCCACGTATTAAAGTGACATGTCTTCCAGCTACTGGGTTAAATCCTGAGAGCTTTACTTTGCTTTTACTCTCTCCTTACTCCTATAAGTAAGTGGGTATTTGCTTGAGAAAATCCAGAGGAAACACAGAGTAAATGGTTTTAATTATACAATAATAGAGCTGTCACAGAGCCCAAACCTACAAATCTTTACTAAGGCAACTTGAAGTCAATGGGACAACCTGTTTGAACAAGACATAAAGATGGCAGGATTTGGCACCTAGTTAGCCATTTGGTTCATTAATTCAAAAGGAATTTGCCTGAATACTACCAAGGAAAAATGGGAAAGGATCTCAAGATTTGACTCATTGACTTCAGTGAGAGAGTAGCATCATAGAATATCAGGGTTGGGAGGGACCTCAGGAGGTCATCTAGTCCAACCCCCTGCTCAAAGCAGGACCAATTCCCAGTTAAATCATCCCAGCCAGGGCTTTGTCAAGCCTGACCTTAAAAACTTCTAAGGAAGGAGATTCCACCACCTCCCTAGGTAACGCATTCCAGTGTTTCACCACCCTCCTAGTGAAAAAGTTTTTCCTAATATCCAACCTAAACCTCCCCTACTGCAACTTGAGACCATTACTCCTTGTTCTGTCATCAGCTACCATTGAGAACAGATCCATCCTCTTTGGAACCCCCTTTCAGGTAGTTGAAAGCAGGTATCAAATCCCCCCTCATTCTTCTCTTCCGCAGACTAAACAATCCCAGTTCCCTCAGCCTCTCCTCATAAGCCATGTGTTCCAGTCCCCTAATCATTTTTGTTGCCCTCCGCTGGACTCTTTCCAATTTTTCTACATCCTTCTTGTAGTGTGGGACCCAAAACTGGACACAGTACTCCAGATGAGGCCTCACCAATGTCGAATAGAGGGGAACAATCACATCCCTTGATCTGCTAGCAATGCCCCTACTTATACAGCCCAAAATGCCATTGGCCTTCTTGGCAACAAGGGCACACTGTTGACTCATATCCAGCTTCTCGTCCACTGGAACCCCTAGGTCCTTTTCTGCAGAACTGCTGCCGAGCCATTAGGTCCATAGTCTGTAGCGGTGCATGGGATTCTTCCGTCCTAAGTGCAGGACTCTGCACTTGTCCTTGTTGAACCTCATCAGATTTCTTTTGGCCCAATCCTCTAATTTGTCAAGGGCCCTCTGTATCCGATCCCTACCCTCCAATGTATCTACCTCTGCTCCCAATTTAGTGACATCTGCAAACTTGCTGAGGGTGCAATCCACACCATCCTCCAGATCATTTATGAAAATATTGAATAAAACGGGCCCGAGGACCAACCCTTGGGGCACTCCACTTGATACCGGCTGCCAACTAGACATGGAGCCATTGATCACTACCCGTTGAGCCCGACAATCTAGCCAACTTTCTATCCACCTTATAGTCCATTCATCCAGCCCATACCTCTTTAACTTACTGGCAAGAATACTGTGGGAGACCATGTCAAAAGCTTTGCTAAAGTCAAGGAACAACGCGTCCACCGCTTTCCCCTCATCCACAGAGCCAGTTATCTCGTCATAGAAGGCAATTAGATTAGTCAGACATGACTTGCCCTTGGTGAATCCATGCTGACTGTTCCTGATCCCTTTCCTCTCCTCTAAGTGCTTCAGAATGGATTCCTTGAGGACCTGCTCCATGATTTTTCCAGGGACTGAGGTGAGGTTGACTGGCCTGTAGTTCCCAGGATCCTCCTTCTTCCCTTTTTTAAAGATGGGCACTACATTAGCCTTTTTCCAGTCGTCCGGGACTTCCCCCGATCACCATGAGTTTTCAAAGGTAATGGCCAATGGCTCTGCAATCATATCCGCCAACTCCTTTAGCACTCTCGGATGCAGCGCATCCGGCCCCATGGACTTGTGCTCGTCCAGCCTTTCTAAATAGTCCCGAACCACTTTTTTCTCCACAGAGGGCTGGTCACCTCCTCCCCAGGCTGTGCTGCCCAGTGCAGTAGTCTGGGAGCTGACCTTGTTCATGAAGACAGAGGCAAAAAAAGCATTGAGTACATTAGCTTTTTCCACATCCTCTGTCACTAGGTTGCCTCCCTCATTCAGTAAGGGGCCCACACTTTCCTTGACTTTCTTCTTGTTGCTAACATACCTGAAGAAACCCTTCTTGTTACTCTTAACATCTCTTGCTAGCTGCAACTCCAGGTGTGATTTAGCCTTCCTGATTTCACTCCTGCATGCCCGAGCAATCCCTCAGAAGGTATTCAACACTTTGGAGAGTGACTTCCTAGCAATTTGGTAGACGTATAATATGCCTACACTGGAAGTTGAGATGCAGTTACCAGTGTAGACAGACATACCCATGCTAGCTCTGATTGAGCTGGCACACTAAAAATAGCAGTGTAGCCATGGTGGCACAAGTGTCAGGAGGGAGAGGCTAGCTGCCCTGACTACATACCTAGGATCATACCTTGGACGGGATTGTATTTGGCATGGCTAGCCCATCCTGCCAGCCATGTTGCAACAGCTACTCCATTATTTTAAGTGTGCTAGCTTGATCAGAGCTAATATCAGCATGTCTACCCACACTGGAAATTACGCCTCAAGCTCCACTGAAGACCTATCATGACTGCTATTTAGAGAGCACTCTTAGATGAGACCATGTGTGTTATCTCAGCTTCTCAGAATGGAAAATCCTGACACAAAACAAGAAGGGCAACTCATTTGATTTTCATTCAGGGTTAAAGATAGTGTAACTTCCTTGGGAATTCAGTGGAGAAGAAAACTTTCCCAGCACTACTTTTAATCTGAGTATAATGCATACTATTGCAGTACATGGCATTATCCCAAGTTATTAACGTACACTTGGAGAAGACAAAGTCTATTTTTGTAAAAACAAAAATGGATGCATTGCTAATTAATACAATATATATGTATTTATGCCCTCTTTAGTGTCAGGGCAGTTCTGAAGGTGAGGCTGGGTGGGTCAGGCTCAGGTGAGGCCTGGGTGAGGCTCAGGAGTTTTCATGTCCACACCTGAGAGATGTGTGGGCATGAAAACTATCGTCTCATGAACCAGGATGAAGTTTTGAAGGACTCTAAGCTGCAAGCTTCTGCAAAGCAGCAATGCAGGCTCCTTGTTAAGATTAGCAAACTCTTAGAATCCAGAAAACAGAGCCCAGCGTGTCCCCTGCAGTATGGCTGCCTGGTGCCACACCACTAGCACCAAAACACTCTTTACAGTTTAACACAGTTAGTAAATTCAGGAGTCCACCACTGCACCTGCCTCCTTGTCTGCTTGACCATAGCTCTTGGACCAGGCTCAATAGGTTACTCACCTGCTTGCTCAGAGTTGCTCAACCATACACTGGCTTGACCTGGTTTCCTCCCCATCCTGTGACTGCAGGGCAGCATCGCAGACAATAGCTCATGTGGTGGAAGAGTGCCCAACCCAACATCTGGAGGGTGGTCTATAAGGCCTAGCCTTGATACAGAGGCACTCCTGTGGTTATAGACCTGGATGTCAAGCAACAACATCTGCATTTGAGAGAATGAGTGAGTGAACAACACAGCCCTAGAGCAGATATAGCCTGACTGAGGAGGATCAACTGTGTTAGAGGCAGATAACCAGTGGTGCTGGTAGAGTTGTTACAGTGGTACCTACAGCAGCATTCCTCCTGCACTAGGCGGTGTGGCTGGGACATCCCTGCGTGCTGAAGAGTTCCTGCTGTATTGATTCTTTGGGGTTGTTAGCAGCTGGCATGTTAGACCAGCCCTAGTTTACACCAGGAGTCCACCTTCAAGCATACCATCCCCAGGATGCAGGGAGCTCAGAGTTGGCTTAAGGTCACTTTTGGACCTCCCTTACCCATTTTGAGTTGTGGCGGACACTTCTTGGTGGTAGCCAAGTGTATGGACCATGAAGTTCAAACACTCCTGAACTTTGGAATGTTCAAGAAATTGGTCCATATGTTGTGGTTTAGGTCCATCTCCAATGATAATCTATTTGGTTGAACCACAGATGAAACTCCTGTTGACCTCAGTCGGAATTTTGGCAGCACACACCCTGAAGGAACAGTCCCTTTGTATTTAGTAAACATGAACTAATCCTTGCAGCTAAATTAAATGCATATTTGAAGCACCATTTAGACGATTCCTATGGAATCTACATCACAACTGTTGGGAGGATTTATAGCAGGAAATAAAGTTTATGGTGTTCTTCTGATGAATTAACACATGCATGGTATAAGATGGTGGTACAGTGTAATTAAAATAAAACATTTTATGCAGTTATTGACTAGCAAAACCCATGGCATCAGTTTTTTTAAAATATTGCCTAAACAATGTATCCTTGTGATCTTGCAAGAAAAATATGCATCATGCCACAAATACATGTCACCATGATATTGTTTCATATAAACATGTTCTAATAGTTAAAGTCCTTAAATAAAAAAAAAAACAAAAAACAAAAAAAAAATCCTACTCAAACTAAACCAAACCAAAACTACCATTTAATAGTAAGCATCCCTTGCTTTTCTTATTCATTTGATTCTGTTGTACCATCCTACAGATTACTACTGCTTTCTAATTATGATACTCGGATGATAGAAGATGAATGCTGTTGATTTCCCCTTTTCCTCTCCATCTTTTCTCCCCACCCCCAAACCTTGCAATGGTAATTCTGTCTTGTAACTTCTCTGTGGGAATCTGGCAAGTAGTGATCCCTCTTTACACAGAAGAAGCGAAAGATCAGAAACAGCCTTTCTTGAATCATATTGTTTGGCAGCCATGTGAGAGCTCCAAGTCTGAAACACTTCCAGAACCACAGCTTTTCACACAGTGTCTAGACGCTTGCAGGACACTTTTTAAAGACAACAAAACCTTTTCTTTGACAATCTATTCTGAATTCCCTCTCAAATCTGACCCATTGAAGGCGTTCTGAGTTCATGAATAGTCTGTTTCTAAGCAAACATTCTAAATGGGAAGAAATGAACTTGCTAAATATGACCCTCACTCTTTAGCCGGTGAATTTTCATCACTGTCTTGTCAAATAGTAATATTAATCCCACAGTTTCTTGGTGTGTGCTCAGATGTAGCAGAATATAATCTCGGTATTTAGATTGTAAATTCCTCAGGGCAGGGACTTTTCGTTCTTGGTTTATATAGCATCTAGCACAACGGGGTCCTGGTCCACCACTGGGATTCTTGTGTGTTACCACAATATATATAATATTGTAGAGGTGGGATAGTCTAGTGGTAGAACATGGAACTATTATTCGGGACTCATGAATTCTACTCGTGGTTCCACCACGGACTCAGTGCTTGACCTTAGGCACGCTATTTAATCTCTCTGCCTCAGCTTCTTTATTTTTGGTAGGATCATGTTTACCTACCTCACAGAAGTGTTGAGCATAATTAACTTAATATATTGCATTGTGCTGCCATACTTTAGTTGTGCTTGGCTGTTTGTGCTGCTGGCTTTTTAAACTATGTGAAGTTTGACTAAAGCATATGGGATAGGCACCTATTTTATCCAATCCAAATAAATAAATATAATGTAATAAGTGTAAAGCAACCTGAGATCCCCCTATGAAAGATGGCATCAAAGTACTGTTAAAAAGTCAGAGCATAAAGAAATTTCTGACGATGGATGTTTCACTTATTTTATTAATTATGCTAGTTAGTCAGTTTTGCCCAAGGATACAAACCCACACATTTCCCTTTGGCATATGTGTGTGTGTTCATGCAGGGGAGGGATTTGTAGAGTTATTTTATGCTGCTATGATGACAATGAATAGTTTATTTTTACAACTGTCTGCAAGCTTCCCCAAGAGGCCATTTGAAAACCCCAAAGTCATTTCCTTGCTCCTACTTAAATTTTTCATCACTGGCCATTTGTTCAGAGTTTCGGTTTTTTGACAGCAAAGTGATTTCTTTTGTATCGAGGAGAAAGTACCTTGTGTGTTGATCAAGTGAGGGAGTTTGTTCTGGTTTAAGAAGTACATAAAGCTCTTCAGAAAGAGCACTCCTCTCTTCCCATCTGATATGCATTCAACTAGAATTTGACTGCAATGACTTGTCCAGCTCCTTGGCCCCAGTGTAGGAAACTGCTTAAGTCCGTACTTAAGCATTTTGCTGACTCAAAACTATTGTCTTTAAGTGAAAAGGATTTAATTGCTCTGACTCTACAGACATATAATTGATTATTCAAACGTGAAAATTAAAGAAAATGAAAGCACGGGCAAAATTTCTCATGGCAAGAATTGGGCCTGG
The DNA here is from genome assembly GCF_965140235.1 of Caretta caretta. NCBI lineage: Eukaryota > Metazoa > Chordata > Testudines > Cheloniidae > Caretta > Caretta caretta. The sequence goes on along the minus strand of NC_134217.1, from coordinate 30,911,874 downwards.
AACTTACCATAACTTACAGTTTTGGAATGTTTCAGAGTAACATCCGTGTTAGTCTGTATTCGCAAAAAGAAAAGGAGTACTTGTGGCACCTTAGAGACTAACCAATTTATTTGAGCATAAGCTTTCGTGAGCTACAGCTCACTTCATCGGATGCATACTGTGGAAACTGCAGAAGACATTATATACACAGAGACCATGAAACAATACCTTCTCCCACCCCACTCTCCTGCTGGTAATAGCTTATCTAAAGTGATCACTCTCCTTACAATGTGTATGATAATCAAGTTGGGCCATTTCCAGCACAAATCCAGGTTTTCTCACCCCCCACCCCATTTGTGCTGGAAATGGCCCAACTTGATTATCATACACATTGTAAGGAGAGTGATCACTTTAGATAAGCTATTACCAGCAGGAGAGTGGGGTGGGAGAAGGTATTGTTTCATGGTCTCTGTGTATATAATGTCTTCTGCAGTTTCCACAGTATGCATCCGATGAAGTGAGCTGTAGCTCATGATAGCTTATACTCAAATAAATTGGTTAGTTTTGGAATGAACACTGAGGAAAATTAAAAAAAAAGATGAAAAAAAAAAAGCCCAGTTCTGCCTCCTTTGTCGCTATCTCTAAAGCATTGATCATATATGTTTCTGCACCTTAGCTCAGTGGGATGGGAACTAGCTGCCATTCTGGTAAGTGGTCTCTTTCATATTTGCTTTGCTTCAGAAACATTTCTGCTGTAAGTATGCAAGGCATTTAATAAGCCAAAGAAAGAAACTAGAGGAAAGGTCAGTTAGTTACTTTTACTGTCTGGCTGAGTAAATCCAAGTGCAAGTTCTCCACCTGCATCCAAACTAAGGCTAATGCATACCCTATAAAAAAAGCTGACCTTCTTCTTGGGAGCTGGCTTTGTTACCAAAGTAACTCAGAATAAACACGAGATAAATCACAACCTAAGCCTTTTCCTTGGCTAGACTGCCCTTAGATCTCCTACCATAGGCCCTGATCTAGCAGATTATTGCAGCACATGCTTCACTTTAAGCATATGAATGGTAGCTGAATTCAATGGGAGTATTCACATGCCTGAAGCGAGCATTGGATTGGCATCTTAATTCACTGCTCCCAGATCCCTACTATTCTGCCAGACTGCTACTCTCACTTTCCTTCTACCTAGGGTAGGGATTATTGAGCCATACCAGCCCAAGGAGATAAAAGTTAACCAGAAGCTTCTTGCAGGGTTCCAACACCTATTAGCAAGGTGGGGCAATATCAGAATCCTTCCATCCTACTACACCAAATGCACATATGAATTCATATCCAAATCAAGCAGGAATGGATGAGTGGCCCTACGGTACATTTGGATTCCCATGGATCTTGCAACATAGATTAAAACCAGACTGGAGTTGAGCACCACTGTTTAGAATTCTCAGCAGGTCCACTGGCCAAAATACAACAGAAACAAACAGTCTCTTTCCTGTGATATTTCCAGTACCAGCTGTCTGGCAGGAAGAGTAGTGAAAAGGAGAGAAGAGAAAAACAACGAGTGATGTCTTGGGCACAGAACTGTGAAAAGCCAATGCTGATGATATGTCTGTAGGCAATGGATTGTCCAGGTGGAGAAATGCAGACAGGCAATTATGTTGCTAAGGCCAAACAAGTGATGCATAGTTTACTGAAGTCTGCCACAATGTTGTTTTACTTCTGCCCCAGAACTCCATGGGTTACGCCTGCTAAGAGATGCGATAGCAATGATTTGTCTAAGCTATCATCACTCTTTCCTAAATTTCATTGTTCCACCCAATCTTTAATGTGAGCTCTTACTTATTCCTCTAGGGGAGAATCTCAAGGCCCTTTCCCCCCATTCAAGCAAAGCTCCCACTAAAGTTGATGGAAATGGTAAGGTGCCCTAGGATTTAGCCCACAGTCAAGTACAGGTGAGCGCTCAGCATGTATTGAAGGAGTTTCTCACTAGTTTAATGTGATCTTCATTTCAAAAAACAAAATACATACGAACAGGGATTTGGAATGGTCTATGTTGAATTAGGCCTGACTTCTTAATACCATCACCCACATTTCCAAATTGCTAGTGCTTTAATAGCATGTCCAAATCCTGCCATTGGATGCTCAAACTGGCATGATTAGAAAATGTACAAAGTAGGGATTTGCACATCTACACTACATGCTGATTTGAAGGTCCCAGTGCAGATTTTAGATATCTTGTTAAGATGCTCAGGTTTGAAAATTGTGCTTTGTATGTGAGTGAGTGTTAGTTCTAAAACATGACCTTTTAGAAATCACCATAAAACTATTCAGATTTTTATTTCTGCTATTTTCTCTGAGTCAGCAGATACACAACATTGATTTGCCCTACACAACATCTTCATTTCTGCTCAGTCAAAGCAGAATATACATACAGGAACTTTTTGTATTGATAATACATCAGATTGTTTATTGAACAATAAACATCTGATGTATTATCAATACAAAAAGTTCCTGTATGTATATTCTGCTTTGACTGAGCAGAAATCACCATAAAACTATTGTTGATAATGTATGATAATGATATAAATTATGTCATTCCAACACTATAGCACCATATAAAAATCTCAATCATCATCTTAGAGTCTGATTATATTAGCCTAAGAGATGCTCAAGAGTAATTTTGCTTTCAAAACTATTCTTGGCACAAAATTATTTGGGGGAATGAATGATACAAGCCATTTCATTAGGTGAGGACACTGACTTTGACTAACTGTTGTAATAGAATACTAGAATACTGTGTTCTATTGAGTTAAGTAGACTAAAAAGAGATTCTAGTGTGTCTGGTTTGTGGCAAAAATATATGACTAATAAGTAACGATCACTCGTCCCAACTGATGGTCTACAATATTTTTAGAAAAAAAAGAATTTAATCAGAGTCTGTTTTTATAAATGAAATAGCTTTAAAAGCTTTTAATGGTAGGATTTTCAAACCTTATGTCAGAGGGAACTTTGATTAATTAAAAATAAAACAAACGAACAACCCAGCAACACCTATGGCAGCCGAAGACTTCAGATGGCATTAGGATGGAATGGTGCACAGCCCAGCTTGTTGCTTAGGGCCATACACTGGACACTCATGGACTGCTATGACAGCCTTCAGGGACAACACCCACACCTAAATTACCTGGGGTGTTTTGGTGGATGCCAGAGAACGGGCCAGGAGGGATCCAGACTCTGTCATACCCATTACTGCAGGGTGGGTGAACTTCTTACTGGTGGAGGGGTTTGTAACCTGCCAGCCAGGAATACTGAAGTTGTTTTACACTGACCTTTTTCATGTTGGTATTTTGAATTCTGTCCAATTCGTTCCAATATTAACAATACCATCCCTCTGGTTTTGGCAGTACATCGCGAGACAGGCTTTCTTTGGGGAAACGGTGGCCACAAGTAGCATATTCTGGCCCACAAGCGACCACTGAAAGGAGGAGCAGATTGCAGCTGAGCTTCAGGATAGAGGAAGCCTGACAGCACAGGCATCATAACAAGGGAATACCCTGCGATCGGTTCCTGCTGGTGCTCTGCTCCATGGAGTGCAGGTGGTGTTCCCCACATATATTAGCATGATCTCTTTTCCAGAGCATCTGCAGGTCTCCTTGTTACAGTCAGAGTCATTTGGGGGCTCCTCAGTGGCAGGAGGCATTTCCCCTGCTCACTGTTGGGATGGTCTAGCTTACTCTTGAGAAGGGTGTAGTGTGGCAGCACAAGACAGCCTGGGATTGATTTGAAGCTGCAAGGTTTAATCTGCATCTATGCTTCCCAATTACAATATCACTACATCTGATCACAGAGTTAATGTAACACTTCTGGGTTAAGTACTGTTGATCAAGTATTCAAGTGTGCATTACTATTTATGAGTGCAATTTTTGCAAGCGTCAGGATAATAATATGGAACAGAAGTCTGTCCCCTTTCTACAACAAAAATAACTACTATCTACATCACTGAGCCAGTGTGAAAGTGCAAAAAGCAGAGGAAGAATTCTGCACTACTGCTCTAGAGACTTCCCTCTAGTTCCACCAGCCTGCCAAAACCAGTCATCAGTGTGATTGCCGTTGAGAGACAGCAACTCATTCTTGCTCATGTAGCTAGCAACATACTTCTGCTTTGGCTGCTGTTGCCCAGAGACACTGATAACTGATCCTAGGAAAACTGCTAATTCTACTAGAGTTATTATTTTAGAAAGGCACTTCTTAAAAGGTCTGATCCCTTTTCTTTATCAGACATCTATATTTCTTCTGACACAAAAAAAGGGTCTCTACAGTACCGTGTGTGTGATCCTCATCCCCATATTATCTGAGCAAATGGAACTCAGAGGGCATAAAGTTGTGACCCCAGACAAAAACCCTTAAGATATACGATCTAGTATTGTTTCCCACCAGAGCCATTTTACATCTGCTTGGAAGTCTTCTCCGCATTTTACTTCTATCACACAACACTCAGTTAGGACCTCTCTCTTTTTTTAGCCATGCCTGATGCCTTACCAGATACTGAAAACAGGCAGCTAACCCAGGTCAGTCATTTAGATGGCCACAGAAGACATTAATACTAGTGTAGCATATTCTAGGCCACAGGTGGGCAAATTATGGCCCGCGGGACCGTCCTGCCCGGCCTCTGAGCTCCCAGCCCCTCCCCCGCTGTTCTCCCTCCCCTGCAGCCACTCCACCGGGCAGGCAGCATTGTGCCCGCCCACCTCCCAGGCTTTCCAGTAAGCCTGTCCTGCCCCTCTGAGTGGCCTGGTAAGGGGACGGGGACAGGGAGCAGGGGGGGCAGTTAGGGATGGGCGTCCCAGGAGGGGGTGGTTAGGGGACAACGGGGGGGGGGAGGTTAGATGGGCCAGGGGGGCCTGTCAGGGGATGGGGGGTGGATAGGGGTCGAGGCAGTCAGGGGACAGGAAGCAGGGGGGGTGGTTAGGGGTAGGGGGGTCTTGGGAGGGGGGGTTGGATGGGTCAGGGGTTCTGAAGCGGGCTGTCAGGGGGCAGGAAGTGGGAGGTGGTGGATAGAGGGCAGGGGCCAGGCTGTTTACGGAGGCACAGCCTTCCTTACCTGGCCCTCCATACCATTTCGCAACCCTGATGTGGCCCTCGGGCCAAAAAGTTTGCCCACCCCTGTTCTAGGCAAACTATGATGAGGGACATGTTATCTTTTTCTCTCATTCAGATCTCCCAACACCTTTTGGGTCTCTCAGAACTCCTCAGATAGCATGATGAATAGAACTAAGCCACAGCCTCATCATGAGTATTAAATTAACAGATTCATATTTTAATGGCCATAGAGACAATTATGATCAGCTAGTCTGACTTTCTGCACAACACAGGCCAAAGAACTTCACCCAGTCATCTCAAAGTCAATTAACCAGTGACCCAAATGACCTCAATGGAGTATAGTTCAATCATATCAACAGTAAATTTTGCCCCTAGTCTGAAAAAGGAAAATTGGATCCTGACAGAACTGGATTATTTCTATGCCGACAGAGTATCTTAATACTTGGAGGATGCTTTTGCTGTCAGTTCTTTCCATACCACCAGTTAAACTCCAGCATGACTACCTCAGTTTATTAAGCACTAAATCCCAATCTTCTGAGGAGCTGGCGTCTCTCCTTCATGACACACAGAGAAAAACTCGATTTCTTGAATTAAGAGTCCCTGCCAGTCTAGCCTGAACAATCGAGGGCTTTCTCTCTCAGCCAGTCAACTAATTAACAAAGAGGCGTGAGTGGAATTTTTGAGGAAAATCCTGCATTTCATCTACAGGCTGTGTGGCTTAAAGAGAGCACATCAATGCGGCACAGCACAAGAGTCCAGCTACATCCCTGAAACTTTTAAAAGACAGTTTTAAAACACATCCTAAAGATTTTTCCTTGGTAGCTGCCTGGCCCTGTTCAGTTACAGTCCTGTTCCAATAACTATTGTGCTGGGCTGCACAAGAAACTTGGACATGGTAATTCTTAGAAGTTCCTCTGATGGCAAATTAGTGCCACTGCAGTTCTATAGAGTGGAGAAAAAGAAATCAATAGAAGCTGATCTCTTTATCTTGGGTCTATTTGACAATTCTTTTTACAAGATGGATCTAACTGATTGTACCATATTTAATCAAGAACTATGGAAAAATCGGGATAGGAAACACAGACAGCTGCATTACCATGTTGAAAGAACTGGATGAATGGATCTCAGCATGCTTGCATCGGGAGCACAAAATATGCAGTTTGTTAGTTTCCTGGCTACAGAGCATTAAAGGGCTAGCAGCCATGGGCAAGACTAGCTATTCAAAGTCCTTTCCTTTAACTTCCCCAAACACAGGGATCTGCAGTGATCTTCAGACCTCCTAATTGCATGATATGTTTGCAATTATTTCCTGTAAGAGTCTTGTCCTTTTCTCCTTCTCTTTCTACTCATTCTTTCTCACTGGCACCAGCAGCAAAATTTTGTGACTAGATAAGCTGCCTCTAAGGTGTGCATCACTTATTCCATCCACCACTTGGTGTGGATCTGAGCACCAAGACACAGAACTAACTGGTAGATGTGACATCCAGGGGCCTCAGAATGGCTCAGGGAGGGGCCGCTAAAAAGTTTAAAAGCGGTTTTCGAAGGGGGAAATGACTCCATGAAATATTTTGTTTCCTTAATTCTTGTGAATAGGTTAAATTTCATGGCACAAATAATAAAAATGAAGAGTAAAATTTAGAGTTGCTGCATCCAGTCTCCCAACTACAGAACACTGGATACCCTCTTCCACTACCCCCAATATTCCTGCACTCAAGTCTGCATTTTAAGCTAAGTTTATCAGGTCTCCCTTGGTAATGCTCTCCAAAAAACAGGTCTCTCTCTGATTTTATCCAGGAGGCTGTTCTTGGGTGCTATCATCACTCTCTATTTAGAGGGGAAACATGCCAATTTATTACTTAAAGATGTTTCACCTATCTTTCACCATCACATATAGTCCTCAACTAAAACCTCTCCAACGCATCATCAATAATCTACAACCCATTCTGGACAACGATCCCTCACTTTCACAGGCCTTGGGAGGCAGGCCAGTCCTCGCCCACAGACAACCCACCAACCTGAAGCATATTCTCACCAGCAACTACACACCGCACTATAGTAACTCTAACTCAGGAACCAATCCATGCAACAAACCTTGATGCCAACTCTGCCCACATATCTACACCATCACAGGACCTAACCAGATCAGCCACACCATCATTGGTTCATTCACCTGCATGTCCATCAATGTAATCTACGCCATCATGTGCCAGCAATGCTCCTTTGCTATGTACATTAGCCAAACTGGACAGTCCCTAGGTAAAAGGATAAATGGACACAAATCAGACATTAGGAATGGCAATATACCAAAACCTGTAGGAGAACACTTCAACCTCCCTGGACACACAATAGCAGATTTAAAGGTAGCCATCCTGCAGCAAAAAAACCTCAGGACCAGACTTCAAAGAGAAACTGTTGAGCTTCAGTTCATTTGCAATTTTGACACCATCAGCTCAGGATTAAACAAAGACTGTGACTGGCTAGTCAACTACAAAAGCAGTTTCTCGTCCCTTGGTGTTCACATCTCAACTGCTAGAAGAGGGCCTCATCCTCCCTGATTGAACTAACCTTGTTATCTCTAGCCTGATCCTTGCTTGCATATTTATACCTGCCTCTGGAAATTTCCATTACACACATCCGACGAAGTGGGCATTCACCCACGAAAGCTCATGCTCCAATACGTCTGTTAGTCTATAAAGGGCCACAGGACTCTTTGCCGCTTTTACAGATCCAGACTAACACGACTACCCCCCCTCAGATACTCGTCACCTATCTTAGTACCCTGGCTCCTTTTGTTAAGTGTTGTTTCCTCACGGTACTTAATCAGCAGCTCACGCCATACAACGGGTTTGTTCTGATTTTCTAATGAATTACAAATTGGTCAAATTCATTGATCTCAGTTTGATCTCCTCTCGGTAATTTCATTAATTGGCAGGATAGAACTGGCTTCCCTTTCACACAGTTCTTTTTTTCAGTAGAATCTATTAGTGCTAACTGCATTATTTTTATTTTCTTCCCTATGTTTCTTGTTCTCCTTCACAGTAGCAATCCAGACCCCAAATCTGCATGCTGCTTTGATATGGCCTGCCATAACTGGAAGCTGCTATTTCCATGGTAAACAATGGCAACCAGAAGTGACAATCAAGCACCGACTCAATAACATGTGTCATGACTCACCTCTTTCTCTAGCTTCCAATTCCTCACAGACTCCAGAAAGGATTGTTTTCTGCTGGCTTATCTTCATAATTAATGAATCCTTAGCAGACTGCTTACTGAGTGCCTACAGGCTGTATCTTTATTAATTGGGAGAGTTTTAGTTCAGCTGATCAGCCTTCTGACCTTTCCAACCACAATATTTTTGCACAGGATCAACACTCATCAGTACAATGGACGGAATGTTTTTCAAAGCTCTGTGCACTCGCTACTTCTTCCCAAGATTTAGCTTCTTCATACTCCTTCCTGAAATGCTCCCAGCCTAAGACTCGATTTTCAAAGAGCATGTGACTCCTAGCATGCAACTAGAATGACAGGTCCTGATTTTCAGAATTGCTGAGACATAGCTGAGTGGCTCATCACTCAGAAAACAGAACTGAAAATCAGAGGTTTTATTCCTGACTCTTCCATTAACTTGCTGTGTGACATTAGGCAAATCACAACCTACCTGTGCCTTCTCCACACCCATCTGGGGCAAAAAGTGCTTTAAACCCCTCCAGCTGACATGCTTTATATATGCTTAAAGTATTATTTATACATTTAGGTGCACAGCTGGCATGTGAGCGAAAACAAGTCACATTTCAGAATTCTTTCCAGCTGCTGGAATAAGGCATGTATTGATTTGGAATAATTCATGAGTTTAATTACATCCTATTTCTATAAATTATACCTCATATAGTACTTGATTGCAACTTAAAATAGCAGTTCACTAGAACATATATCCCCATCTGTATATACAGATGCAAAACTTGAACTCCTCTCCCTCTCTAAGAGCTCATTCACCACCCTGCTCTTGCAGTAACAATGACTAATGTGCAAGTGCATCATAACCACCAGGGATCTGATGCCTTAGGGTACGTCTTCACTACCCGCCAGATCAGCGGGTAGTGATAGATCTATTCGGGATCGATTTATTGCGTCTCGTCTAGACATGATAAATCGATCCCTGAATCGACACCTGTACTCCACCTTCGCAGGAGGAGTAAGCGGAGTCAATGAGGGAGCCACCACAGTCGACTCGTCGCCATGATGACGGCCAGGTAAGTCGAACTAAGATACTTCGACTTCAGCTATGTGAATAGCTGAAGGGGTTTGAACTAAGATACGCAACTTCAGCTACGCTATTCGCGTAGCTGAAGTCGAATTATCTTAGTTTGACTTACCTGGCCGTCCTCACGGCAGCGAGTTGACCGCAGCGGCTCCCCCGTTGACTCCACTTACTCCTCCTGCCGAGGTGGAGTACAGGCGTCGATTCGGGGAATCGATTTATCGCATCTAGACGACTCGATAAATCGATCCCCAATTGATCACTACTCGCCGATCCAAAAAACTTCCACTGGACTGCACCTTCATTTATAGTGAATCAGATAGGGGGAGCAGATGAAGCATAAATGAGGTAACATCTTTTTAGATTCAGATCTTGGTAAACCACAATAAAGGACAAAGAATGTAAAGAAATGATTGTACAGTGAAAGTGGGGCAGGTGGGGTGGTAGAAAATTAATAAATAGTATGCATGAAAGCTGCAAGGGCTCTGTAATGAGGTGTGCAGCATATTTTAGATGGAAGGGCTATGGGAAAATTGCCTCATTACCTTGAAGTTATTGTCTATTCTTTTAAATGTTTAACATTTGAATTTTTCAGCTAAAGTAATTAATTTTAACATTGCCTAAACATCTCTAAGAAACACTCTCTTGCCAGATCCTTTAAAATAAATCAATAAATCACCTTACTCATGTTCTGTTTTCATCCATTTAGAATTTATGCTCATTATGCTACTGAAGTAAACTTTAAGTATAATGCAAGCTTTGTATCTATCCTCCATAAAATCTAAGAGAAATTGTTCTTTAGATGCACGTAGGATTAGGAGATTGTTTCTTGGCAGGTTATTCCCATGCTTGTGTTCTTTTTTTGTTTCTCAGTCTTCCCCCTCTCCCCCACTCTCAACATTGCATTACCAAAACATACTCAGTTGATGGACTGTAGCTTCTTGGAGTTTTGTTAGCTTTGATATCTGCATGACATGTACCTTGTTACATTAAACAGTATCTGTATACAGATAATCAGCAGTGATTTACAGGATAAACAATGTAAATAGTCTTTGAACTGCTGATGTTTATTTTATGCAGTCATCAAAGCAAGCAGAAGGTTACACTTCAAGAAAACAGCAAGGCATCTCTCTGGCAGAACAGTGTACACCAGTGTCTCATAACTTTGGATTAGGAAACAACTCTGCATGACCAACTGCCATAAAGTGCCACCAGGGCAAAATTCCCGGTGACAGAACAGTAGAGTCCATACTCTAGTGCTAGAGGGATGGACATTAGAAAAGGAAGCATTTATATTATAATGAATTGAAATATTTTCCTATTCTTTAAATGTAATACTGTAGTGTGATTATTTTAAATCAGGACAAGGTAAATGACTATTTTAATGTCTACTATACTGTAAGCAAACTGAAGAGAGACAAGTTGTGGTGAACTTTCATTTCCAGTGCTTGAAATGTTTCTTTAGTCCCTTGGCACATCTTCAGGGACAAATACAGGGCTCAGACTGCTTCTACTGAAGCCAATAGCAAAACTCTCATTGATTTCAAATGTTGGCAGGAAAGTTTTGTAGTGTCCTCAGCTGGGGGGGGCTGCTTCCATACAGCAGGAAGACACACCAACCACGCTGAAATATACAAGTTTTCTGTGAATCTTATTGAACTGAAGTACAAATGCTCCTCTTGATCTCACAGCTAAGACTGATGACAGACAAGAGAGAGGTTTTGTTGAAATTGTAGCTTCCTTTTTGGAGGTTTCCCTCTTTCATTATTCTACAGCATCAATACAGGAGCTTTTCCCTTAGAACAGTTTTGATATCTAACTACCTGCACTGATAAGGTCATTTATGCCAGAGGATGTTTTCAGTGGAAAAGCAATGAGTTCTCTGAAGCCATACAATACAATGTTCTCCACTCTCCATCCCACCAGTAGTTCTAGAAATCTTTCATCACTGGGACATGAAACCTGGATGCTGAGGGCAGAAGGTTGCGACCGTATGCCATTTTAGTTAGCTGGAAAGAACAAAAACTGGTGCAGACACAGGAAAGTGCATAAAAATGGGAATATACAAAACTGTTCCTTTTAAAATAAATGATGATACTAGCATGGATTCTGTAATTCTATTAAAATATCGTAATGCATTTGTTTCAGTGCTAGGTTGTCAAAGACAGTTTGAGTCAGGATGTTTCAGGAAAAATGAACTCAATGCTGCAATAGATTCACTGAGACAACTAGGTGGCCCCATATGTTCCTTTCACCTCAAAATGATTGTAAGCATCTCCCCCCCCCTTATTCATAATACTCACCAGCCTCTGATGTCAGCCCCCAACGTTTCCATCTCATGGGGATAAAAGCTAAACACACAATTACTGCATTATCACTTGGTAACTAACATGTTACGAAAGGCATTATTACTCTGTTATTTTGCAGCAACAGGTATTACCTGGGATGAAATACAGTTAATTCAAATCAATACAGGTTGCAAGGTATCAAGAGTTACTGTACAGCACTAAATTTTCTCATGATGTTCTAGTGCTTCTATCACCTTCTTTTCTTCCTGTGCTCAGCCTAATTAAAGCCCTAAAGGTGGCAATCCTCCTTGAGAGACAATGCTCTTGTGCCCTACATTAGTAAGGGTTTCTGCTGCTACGCAAGATAAAAGTGAAAATTTCTTCAAATTTTCAGAATTTTGGTTATCCTGAGAAGACTTACACCTGACCAGAGATCTTGCTCTTCTGTTTTCCAGTAGGATTCTCTTAAATATCACATTACAGCAGAAACAAAACCCACTAATTAAGGAGGAGCAGTACGCCCTGCAGTCTAAAGAGATTCACAAGGACTTACAGATATGAAGTGTTTGGGGCCTGGCTCCTCTGTACTGCCTATATTAAAAGGCAGGTCTTTTTCTACAACAGTGCAAGTAGGGAATATGTTTGGCAATTCCCAAAGATGGCAAAGATCAGTAGGGCTCTACCTATCTGGTACTTAGAAGCCAGAGGTCTCTCCTTATGGATAGAACCAGAGATGGGGAGCCAAGTGGCAAATGCTCTTCAGCCCAAGGTTTTCTTCTTGTGGAGTTCCACCCAGAGTTCTATACTGTCACCCTTTTGTTCAATGTGCATATGAAGACCTTAAGAGAGGTAGTGATGAGATATGGTCTGAAGTGTTTTCAGTGCACTTATGACACCCAGCTGTATATCACCATCTTGTCCTGGATGAAATGTGCAGTTGAGTGTCTAGGCAAGATCGGGGCGTGGAAAACAGTGAGTTAGACGAAATTCAGTTCAGGTAAAACTAAAATGTTTCAGGTGGCTTAGAGGAAGCAGCCTGAGGATTTGGCTAAGATTATATCCCACTCTGCTCCCGATTAAGGGTGTTCATCCATCTTTTGTCAGCAAAGGTCAGAAACTACATTTGTGATTTGTGGGCACTGCTGGTTAGTTTCCAGCTGCCTTCAGCAACTATAACCTAAAATGCTTTCTTTCCTTTTTGGAATCTGGTCAGGAGGTTGCAAGCTTTCCCCACAGATGCAGATTTGCTACTGTGGTCCATGTCTTTGGTAATCTTCTAGATCAATGGTCCACAGACTCGCGGGGGTTCACAGACTATACCTAAGAGGTCTGCGAAAGATTGTCATTGGCATAGAACAGTGGTTTTCACCCTGGGGTCCACAGACTACATCTACGATTTACAAAGGGGTCCACACCTCCATTCAAATTTTTTTAGGGGTCCACAAATGAAAAAAGGTTGTAAACCGCTGCTCTAGATGCATTCTACATGGTACAGTACTGTAAATCCATTTGGATGCTGAAGCCAGTGCAGGCCCTTTCATTAAAAGGAATGTCTCAACAGGAGCCTGTGCCACCTGAGCTGGAATTCCCTTGGTAGATAAGAAAGGGACCTGCTAGAAGGCATTCTCCATGTAAGTCCCTCACACCACATGGTCCAAAATAGCCCAAGTTTGGTGACTTTCTGGGCATACTACAAAGCAAGTTTTTTTGAGCAAGTATTTGGAGTGCTTGGAAGTGGTCCAGAGCTTTTGTGGGGTCCTGGGAGGTGGGGAGATTTTGTTTTGCAATATTTCCCTTCCTGAGTGTGGGAGGGGTTTGAAATTATTTTGTTGTTATTGCTATGGTTGGTATTTTTAATTGCTGCAGGGCAGCTAGAGCCTGGGATAAGTGTCTAATGTTCTGAACAAAACATATAATTTCCAAACATTGTGCCCCAGTCCATTCTTTTAAACAATAATTTCACTTATAATTTCATGCCTCTTACAGATGCTACTTTTGTAACTATGGTAAACTGCAAAATTAGCTTTCACTAGAGAGTTAAGCACATACATGATTTACTAATGTGCTGGATCTTAAGAGAACATGTTTTAGAATTTACCTTGGACGATAATCTGGAGTCATCTATGGTGTACAGCCATACTTCATAAAAGGTCAGGCAAATGCGAACTCACTTACTAAATGCTTATTGCAGACTAATCAAAATGGGGAAAAGCAACTTAATGAAACCAAATCAGAGGCTTGATCATTAGTTTCCAACAAAGACAAACATACAGCTCAGCAAGTAACTAATTAATTGGGATTCTGATCTGAAAATTTACAGTTTACACTGGAGTGCCGTCTTGCCACACAATCAACCCTTTGCTACTACAATATTTTAAGCATGCAGCAGCAGCACATTACCTGCTCTCTTAAATACTCCACGGCATAGGCAAATAACTGCAAAATGCTTGGAGGAACTAATTCATCATTCGGCTCTGCTTAGTTAGTGATTAATAATTCCAACTAAACTTCCATTTTACAAACCGTGGGTTTTGTTAGTCTCTTTTGGCTAAACCTCTGGGTATAAATCATAAAACGTTGCTAATCCGAACCACTTGAGAACAGGCTTTTAACTCGGATTTATGGATGGGGATTTGCAATAAAGAATTAATCTTCATGAGTCAGCATCAACAGATATTACAGCAGTAAAAATATACTCCTACAGTCAGTGACCTAGAAACTGATTGCACTCACATCTGTATAATCTAGTGTAACTCCACTGAAGAGAGTGAAGATTTACAGATTTACAACAGTATAACTGAGATCAGAATTCAGCCCACTCTTCAACAGTTTGTTTTATTCCTTTAAGCAGCCTGTATTAAGAATGCATGTTTAGACCCACATCAAAAGGGCATTCTGTCTTTTCACTGACTTCAGTGGCATTTGGATCAGGCCCTAAAACTGAGGGCTCAAAACAAATGGAAAGGATTCCACCCTAGCTAGACAGTGAACGCAGTGATCCCAATCCTGCTCTCACTGAAGACAATGGGAAACCCCTCATTGATGTCAATGGGAGCAGAGTCAAGGCAAGTATGTCAGTCTAATATCTTGCAAGTCATTTAGCAACCAACTACAAATCACTGTATGAATTCAACCATACAATGGAGTTGTATGGAAAATACCTGCTGTAATGCACTTCACTTCCTATATCGCTAGGTTGAATTTGGAGAGAGGACGGAGGTGCACACACAATCTATTCATTTGTAGATTCATATCTGCTGAATGAAGGAAGATATAAAGACAAAGGCAGCTATCAAGTAGGCAAAATGATTAAAAGTGGTACTGCAGTGGGAGATGGGAGTGTTCAGCATATCTGAAAAATCAGGCCACTTATGTATATATAGTGAATATAGATTTAAATAGCTGACTTGAGGGACCTAGGTTTGAAAAGTTTGGCCTCTGTTAAGAAGGAATGCACAGGGCTATGGTAGCTGAGGCTGCATTGAGTGCTTGGAACAAGATTAAAACCCCTTCACACTTCAGATGTCACCAACTGAATTTAGTTTCCAACTTGGAGAGGAGAAGCCCTTGTGGCACCTTAGAGACTAACAAAGATGAAGTGGGTTTTAGCCTATGAAAACTGATGCCCAAATAAATTTGTTAGTCTCTAAGGTGTCACAAGGACTCCTTGTTGTTTTTGCTGACACAGACTAACATGGCGACTAGTCTTAAACTTGGAGACAGTTACTGGTCAGTGAACAAGTGAATTTTCCATGAGACTTGGGAGATTACTAAGTTTTTCCAGAGAAAACTACTCAGATCATTCACTTTTAAATTTTTGGACCAAAGAGTCCTACCTCTCCCCCCCCCCCCCCCCACTTATCAAGCCAGTGACCACTAACTAAGGGTTTCACTCACACATACACAGTCTCACCACAGACACAGGCCACATGTCTAATGGTTACAATTAAACAGCAGGAGGAGTAATTCTCCTTATTGGTCACAACCTTCTCCATGTATGCTAGGAAAAGCCAAGCACTATGTCAATATCTACCATGAACTACCAGTCCCCTGCCCAACCTGCCTCAAGGTCTCCTCAATTCCACCTCTGGGGAGGCAAATCGGGGCAGTGTGCTGTCCTGATGCCCAGCCCACATGCATCCTCTTTCTCTCTCTAGGCTTCATCCTTATCGCCACCACCCCTAACTCCACTGCATTTCTTTGACTTGCTCCCTATTCCGATAGCAGGCTGCTCATATCAATAGAAAGCCCATCACTTTAAGTTTATTTCTCCCATCCTGCATGTGTATGCCTGAGGCTCGTTTTACCCACAGGAGTCCTCAGGTGTTAACTTTCATTAGACTAGGGCTTCTCTCTGGAGAACAGCAGGAGAGCTGCCAGATAAAGGAAGTATTTCCATAGTGGAGCTACAGGTATTGCTTAACCAGTAACTCTGCCTGCAAGTCAACCTTCTCCTTAGCCCCCATTGCTGTTAGAGGCTTGCCACAAGGCAGGAGGGGACAAGGATAGGTATTTTTTCCACGCCATATGAAGAACCTACAGTAAAATGAACACGTGTCCATACAAATGGTGTCTAGTACTGTGCCCTCTAAGCTGTGCGCGCGTGTGTGTTCACACAGATCCGAAACCCTGCGCACATGGCGAAACACCGCGCACACAAACATTTGCACAGAAGCACAACAATTTGCACAGAAGAAATTTTTGGTGCACACTGCCTGTCAAAAATTAGAGGGAACATTGGTGACTAGTGCATAAATATACATTTTAAAATCATGACTGAGTTGAACTGAGCTTCTGAATTCAGCCTGTGAGTTCTGCATCAAGGTTACCAGTACTGATGAGAAATGAGAAGCAATCAAAATAAGTTCATGATGCATTCCAGGAAGGGCCAGATTCATGAAGTTCAGAGACCAAAAAACAAAACAAAACAAAACAAAAACCCAAACCTTTCCCATAGTCCAAGATTGATGAATCTAGGGCACTAGCTCTGGCCCATCTCCAGGTCCATCATATTGATTTTGTTCTGGAAAACTGACCTGGGCATATTTCCTAATGTTTAGAATGACGAGTAATTCTATATAATCAATTAGAAACCCAAACATCTCAGGATCATTATATTCCTGCAGATGCCAGCCAGTAACACATTTTGTAAATTGCCTCCTAGATCATGCAAACTGAGCAGGATTGATAAATGAGCTAGATTTTGCAAGGCTGCAGTCTTGAACAGATGGATTTACATATTCCACAAACTAATGTCAGAGACATAGTTTACATACTCCCAAATGTTATATGAAATGTTACCAAACAAATGAAAGAATATTGCTTAAAGTCGCCCAGTAAATTCCCATCATGTTGACTAGAAGATCATCCTGCCACTTATAACCTTTTTTTACACTGTTTTCTCTTGGTCCAAAATTGCTTAGGCTTCTAATTGTCGGTGTTAAGTGCCTCCTTATTTTAAAGCCTATATATCACAAATAAATCTACAACGAAACAGTAGCATGCTCAGTTCCATCACTTACATCCTCATGTCACTTAAGAGATTTTAAAATATTGTGCAATGCCATTTAATAAAAAACAAATCAGATTCTGCATATATCTATCAGCGTTTTATACTGCTGCTCATCAATGTTGTATCTGATCACCTTAACTAGAAAATCAATAGCAAAGTAGAGTCTCTGGCACTTCTCCCTTTATAGGGTCAGAACTGTGAGAGATAGGTCTCTCCTTGGGGAGGGGTTGGGAGAAGTTTAGGAATAAAAGCGGTGTTTGAAATACTTATGGCAGAGAGGTTTTCTCGAAGAGGGAGGCTTTGCCTTGTTTCCCAAAGACTCTAGATTTGTCTGAGCTCCTCAGAAAGATTGTTCCATAGCTGGATCCCCTTGGCAGAAAATGCTTTGTCCCCAGATCTCACATTCTTCGTCCTGGGCCTTGTGAGCTGCACTGTCACAAAGAAGTGCTGCTGTCATGGGAGTTCATAGACTGAAATTGGGTTTTGATATAACTGGGGCTTGATCCATTAATTGCTTTGAAAATCAGGCTGTACACTGGCATAAGAAGTGGACTGGAAGCTGGTGGAGAAACTTGAAGCCTGATGTGCTCATGGCAGCCTGAGCCAGGCAGAAAGCAGGCACTGCATTCTTTACCACCTGGAGCCTGTGCGTCATCTTCGCATTCAGCTTCAGATACAATGAATTACAGTAACCCAGCCCAGACATGACAAATGCATGGAACACTGTGGCCAGGTCTGCATCCAGGAGGAAAGGACAAAGTTTCCTAGTGAGCAGCAGGTGGAAAAAGATTTTTAAGGAACTGATGCTATCTGGTCATCCCAACATAACGAAGGGAGACTTTGATGAATGGGGGCTGTGCACTGTCACTGGAAGGTGGACACCATGTCCTGTCCAGTTCTTTGAATTGTTTCCCCTTTCAAACAGTATCACTTTGGTCTGACCTGGGTTCAGCTTGAGCCAGCCGCTCTTCATCCAAGAACCAATTTCCTGTAGGCATTCTGATGGTTTGGTAATGGCAGTGGTTGCATCAGTTGAGAATGAGATATGTAGCTGAGTGTTATCAGCATACTGGCAGCAGCTAAGCCCATGTGTAGGAGTATAGGCCCACATTAGGCATGAGTGAACTATGGTTTTAAATTGAGTTTGGATGGTAGTATGAGTAACAGGCCCAAGGAATGTAATCAAAAAGAATAAAATCATTACAAGGTTGTTTGTGTTAAACTTGTAGTGACCATTGAAATATCAGAGTTATTTAAGATTTGGGTTGAGGTTATTAAATTTTTTAAAAACTGGGTATCGGATGCAGTAAATTACTGGTTTGTTTAGTTTATTATAAAGAAATGCTTGGCTCAGTAGTTAGGGAGAAATATGGCAAAATGAGATAAGAAAACCTTGAAGAAAGAGCCCCAGTCATTAATCTTGTCTGCACTGGAACAGAGGATAGGGTTCAGCCCTAAGCTTTCATCTGGCTCTAGCAAAAGTCCCATAACCAGCTATGACTTAACTTGGTTTTTATACACGATTACAAACAAGGTTTTTCTGGGAGTTCTTTATGAGAGCTTTCCTTTGCCCATCAGGAGTCACGTCATGGTGGAAAGGTGTCTCCTGAGTCTGATCCGGTTGTAAGTATTGTGGCCAATGCTTGTAACTGTTGTTGCAAGGGTACAGAACAGAGGTGTGTGCATATGCTTATATTTGTGTTTTGGATGTAACAAACATCAAGTGGCCTTTGAACTAATAAAGGAATACTCGTGTGGAAACTTAGTTGTGGTAAACCCAAATGAACTTATTATGAAAATTATTATTTCCAACACCCTGGCATCTCACTATCTCTGCTAGTGGTCTGAAATAGACATTTGAAGAGAAGCTGGGATAGATGAGGCCCTTCAAGAAGGGGAGCATTTACCCATCACCACTCTCTGAGTTCTGCTGGAGAGGAACAATTGGAGCCATTGTAGTGCTGGGCCAAGTACTCCTGCTAAGCCACATAGGTGTGTTAGCACTACCTTGTGGCCCACTGAGTCAAAGGCTGCAGAGAGATCCAGCAGTTTGAACATGAGGATCTTACCAGTGACCATAGCCTGCGGAGGGAGTCTTTTAGTGCTGCTAGAGCAGTCTCTGTGCTGTGCCCTGTCTGAACTCTGATTATGAGGCATCCAGAATTTTGGCTGATATCACACATTGTCGGAGCTTGGTGGTTACTACTTTCACCGTGGATGCCAGGTAATACCAGCACAATCACAGCCAAGCTATGTACCTTTTCAATAGCAACTGTACAACTAGAATTCACATTCAACAGAGCTGGGGGAAGCAATCATTTTAGCTGTGTGTCAAACTTGGTACATTTCACAGACAAATTCAGGGCAAAATTAAACCTTGAGTGGTATTGTAATACAAATGAATAATAAAAAATGTCTGTTCAGACTGCTAAGAAGACCAGAGTTATTTTTCTAACAACATTTTAGGGACAGCAGAGTTTTCAGAAAACAGTGGCTTGGTTAAGTAGGGGTGTGTAACTATCCTATTATCAGCAGGCTAGATTGATTGCAATCCTTTAAACAGAGTTTACAATAGAAAAATGTGTCCCGGAATATTCATTCAAATCAGAAGATAATTCTGATCTGCCCAGATCAGCAACACTTGTGTATTCACTTTCTGCAAACATTTGAGTTGTTCGACTGATCTAGCACAAATATAGGCATGAAATGAGTCTCGTTGTAAAGTATTAGGCTATTCACTGAAGGCAGATTCTGAGTTGTATTCAACTAACATCTGCAATTCATGCTGCATTGGCTAGTTAGACAATTCATCCAATCAGGTAATAGAAAGAATACCATGTGACTATTCATCACTTCATACATTAGGAGTATTTGCACAAACTAGGAACAGATCCTCTGCAAACCAACAATTATTCATTGTAGAAATGTGTGCATAACTCTTGATAACAAAGAAATGTGAGACTGTCAGGGTTTTGGCAAACAATTCATGCACAGAAGTAAAAGCAAAATGTGTTGGATAAATTAATTACTGTAAATAGTTTACTAAGTCTGATTTCATATTTCAAAATAACTATTTTCCTACCTCTTCCAGGGCCCATAATGAATCAACCAGAGGCTTGATCTTCTTCTCATTGTACAGGGTTATGAGTTTGTCCATTATACCCTTAATTAGGCCACTTCGGCCCTGTTTGAAAAGTAGATTTAGCAGAGAAAATCCAGCAATGACTTTATTCTCTTCATACAGCTTGATAGGGTTCACTTTCTCAACCTGCCACCACTGGAAAGGAACAAATGACATGAAGGTTACAAGAACAAACTAACATATAGACAAAAGGGTTCACAATGCTACAATGTATGCAAACAGGTTACATCTCGCATGGGAGAACAAACAAACATAGAATAAAGGTTCTCTGCAAACAGGACACAGCACTTGATCAAAAGCCCACTAACTTCAAGGATTTTAAGAAAAAACAAAGCAAAAATACAGAGGCACTGTTTTGCTGACAGCTCAAGGGCTAGGGTGAAGGAGAGAGGATTCATGACATAAAAGTGTGAACAATAGCAGCAGAAAGACACAGTATGAGAAAATAGCTGCACAGAAAACTGAACTGTCCGATGTAGAGTAATGGGCATAAAATACACTTGTTTGGTTTTCGTGTCCAAATTCCAAAGATTTCCAGAGCTGTCTTAGCCACAAGGTTTACACAGAGAAATGGGGTAGACAGACATGTAGCCTATGAAGGTCAAATGCAGGGTTTTGGTGCAAACGCAGACAGCTGGGAGGATGGATAATCCTGTGACTAAGGGGCAGGATTTAGGAGTCTTGAATTCTATTTGTGGCTCTGCCACAGTCTTCCTTTGTTACCTTAGGGAAGCCATGTAACCCCTCTGTAAAACCCCTTAGCCCTACTCCCTCTGTAAAACCCCTTAGCCCTACTCCCTCCCTATCCCACCAAACATACTATGTAAACCTTACTGCTGCTCTTGCCTCTCTGTCTAGCTCCTGCTGAAGTCTTGTACATTGAAACTTTTGGGAGTTGTGTATTATCTCTAATGACATTATTTTGTCTACTGTAGCCCCAGGGCAATCTTGTAAGTGAGATCTCACATCTTAGCGAGTTTTATTCTAGTGGGCAAAATTTTAATTAAAAAAATTCTTATGGTTTTTGGTAACCTAATTTTCACAGGGTTAATTAGATTAGTGTAAAAAAGCAGTTTACATTTTTATGAACAATTCAATGCCCTACTTAATATTTTGATTAAATATTCCCTTTGATTGCCTTTTCAGTTTCCAGAGGTGGCATTATTCCCTCCAGTACCCATTACAAAGCAGCTATTATTGACTCATTCTGGTTTAAGACTTTGTAACATCGGCCTGGACATGTTGATCAAGGCTTTTGTTTTAGCCTATAACTTCCATACAGTTAGTTATCACGCTAGCTCCAGAGAACCTGGTTTCAAGACAACTGCAATGTGCAGCACACTTAGATTAAAACCTTGGTATCTGTTTATGGAACAGTATAGCCCTTCCTAGTGGATTGCATTAGTATCCTAGAACAAGTCTCATTCTCTGGGCTTCTCTTGGTTTCAGATGGAGAACCAGTAGCTCGAGGAACCAATGTAACTGTTGCTTTCTTCCAAAACCTACAGTAGCTGCTCTAGATGGGACCAATGGGAGCCAATTGCAATTTCTACCAGGGCTGTCTACTCTACCAATTGAAAAACATGTGGTGACCCGTCTCCTTGACTTATTCACATGTGCAGCGCGAAACTTGCCTAGTCTTAGGCTCAAAAACAAACCAAGGCAGCAACAGAGACAACAGAATAACTTAATGGACATGTTGGTCTTGCATTTCCCAATTGTCCCCATTATGTCAAACTAGCAAGACCAGGTTGTTTCAGCACCCACAATATCTTTTTCTGTATGTTCGTATGTAGCTATTTTCTTTGAAGATAATACAGATTTTTAACGGTGACAGGAATTCCTTCAGACTATTTCAGGTCTATGTTTGTATCTAATTACAAGTATCTTTGCACGTTTTAGCCCTTGCCACTATGTGAGATAGAGAGGTAAAGTCTCTGAGTGTCTCTTATTGGGGATTTTGATATATCCTCATTTTAGCTCCATAGAGATATCTGAAGTTAATTTCTTCTGGGAAAAAGAGTTGCTGGTATGAGGTGTTGATGAATTTTTAGCAGACAAATTGTGTGTGGTGGGTCTCTGATTAGTAGCTTGTGTCCTTGTTTCTCATATCTGAAGGAATCACTTTCTGAGCTGGTTGAACTTTTCCTTGCAAACAATTTAATGACAGATTTGGCCTTTTTTATGTTTGTGAATTGTCTGAACAGTTTTGTTCATTACTTGTAATAGGCCAGGGAATAGTTGGTTAATACTTCAGCTTTTAGTTTGTTCACATCAGTGAAAAGAGTAAGACAGCACCATAAGAACATTTCAATGGGTATCTATCCTTCAATCATGGGTTGTGATTGCAGCTTGTGTAGACACACCCAAGCTAGCATTAATCTAGTTAGTTGGGGTACCAAAACAGTGAAGCCATGGTACCACACGCTTCAGTGTGGACTGAACAAGCCCATCCAGAAACCAGGTAGTTACTCATGCACTGCTGCGGCTTCACTGCTCTGGTGTCTGAGTAAGCTAGATTAAAGCTAGCTTGGGTATGTTTACATGAGCTGTAGTCACACTGCAGTGTAGACATACCCTGTATGGCTCAATTAATTCCTAAGACTCTTCTGTACACCTGGAGATGACAGAACATCAGCTGAGCCCTGTGACCCAAGTAGATCCTTGAATTCACATCACTGTACATCCACATTAGAGAAGGAAAGAACCCCCTGGGAGTACAGTTGTATAGTGGATATAACATGCTATTACCAGCTCAGAAAATAAACTGATGGTTTAGTTTTGTCTAAGATATAAAATGACTTTATACAGATTATTGGCAACTCAAATATTTATTGCATACAGAGCAGACTCCTGTCTAGCTGTCATACCAAAAGAAAAACATATCAGTCCAAGCTACATTTACCACTCTTCATTTGCACTAGTGTGATGTTATATACTGGAGTTAGTAAATGATGAAATGGAGACAAATTAGGTTGGTGTTGGTAAAGATGAACTAAGCTGCTAAAAATAATGGGTTTAGGAGATAAATGCTAATAAGTGCGGTATAACAGAACCACAGGAGCACTATACTTACTGATTTTGCAAAGCTAAAGAAGCTTTTTGTTTCCCCAGTAACCATATTAGATGAACCTGAAAAAAAAAGAGATCACGTACATGTAAACACCCCTTATAACATGCCAATGAATGAGGCCATTTAATTGTCTGCATTAAAAAAATAAAAACATTTCTATTTGTGCTTTGGAAAAATTCTTAGTTTTTTTTTCCAAATTGCATAAGCTACAATGATGCCCTTCCTTTTATCATTGCTACAGCAATCAAAGAAGTCAAGTTGATAGCATCCTACACATTTCAGAAACAAAAGAAAGATTTGTTCATACCAAATGACAGATAAGCTTTCATTATTTCTGAGATCAGAAAAACCACCAATTCAGCCTCTCAAACAGATGTTCATAGACAAGCAGACTAGATAATATTAGGTATTTTGAGAGCAAATCTCTTCCTCCCCATTACAGTTTCCTCTCTACCACTATAGTTTAGCAGCTAGGTGGTAGCTATAACCATATAGACTTCCCCTCTCTCAGTCTTCAGAGATATGTAGTATCTAACTCTCCTCTCACAGAGGCTGGGGATGTTGCTGTTTCATTAGCAGTAAGTTATGTGGCACGTAGGCAGAGTTATAGGGAAGCAATTTCTATTATTAAATACGCTGAGTGGCCAGTGATACATGCTCAGGCTCTAAAATGTGAGATTTAGAAGTCTGGATTCAGCTTGCACTGCTTGGTGTCAGACCAAATGAAGCCATTCCTGAATGACTCTCTTTCTATAGTTCCATGCTTCATACTACGGTTACTTCTGCCAAACTGCTAGCTTCCTGTGGCCTGAGGAATAAGACATCCAAAGTCGCCCCCCAAACATATTCCATCTATGTGGCCAAGTGATGTTCAACTATCTGAACCACAGAGCCATTTCCGCCTTTGAATATTTTGAAAAAACAACTTGCTTTGTAGCAACTAGCTTCTCCTAATTTTTTAGCCTATGAATCAGATCCTCAGAGACTCTTGAAAAGAAATGATTGAACTGACCAAGTGTAACATGGCAGATAAATTCTTCATACTCCCCAGGGAGAATGTAGTAGCTTGGATTTTTTAAAGGGTGTCCCCATGCTGCTAGAAGAGGTTGGCATATTGGTATTTTTGAAATAAACTTCTAATTGTTTTGTTTTTACTCACCATATAAAATGTAAGTCCCAAGTGGTTTGAGAAGACTGAGGCCTTTTCCAGTATTTTCTCCACACAGACAATCCAGAACGATATCTACTCCTTCTGCTGAGATTCTAAGACAAAAGGAGGGTAAATTTCACACTGCATCAGGACTCAAGGCTGCATTTCTTTTAACTGGTCTACTATAGGGTTATTGTTTACATAGCACCCACAGTTTGAAAGGCAGTTTAGAGAGGAGTCGGAAGAGTTTGTTATCTAATGTTAAGATTTGCAAAAGCAACTAGTGATTTTGAGCATCTCAGTTACAAAGTACACAACTGGAGCCATTTTAAGAACACCTAATTCTCCAAAAGTGCTTAGCATTCACCCTCTGAAAACCAGGCGTCTCCACTTGGGTATGCAACAATGGAGACACACAAGATCAATAGGAGTACTTGTGGCACCTTAGGCTGCAAGTACTCCTGTTCTTTTTGCGGATACAGACTAACACAGCTGCTACTCTAAACCTGCCAAGATCAATAGTCTCTTTTGACAGGTTTCAGAATAACAGCCGTGTTAGTCTGTATTCGCAAAAAGAAAAGAAATACTTGTGGCACCTTAGAGACTAACCAATTTATTGAGCATAAGCTTATGCTCATTGATCTTATGCTCAAATAAATTGGTTAGTCTCTAAGGTGCCACAAGTACTCCTAGTCTCTTTTGAAAAACTTGGCCTAGAGTCTCAGCCCTGCCACACACAGACATGTTAAGAGTATCTTACTCCACAATCAATCTCATTGAAGTTAATGGGGCTATTTGTGGAGTAACATACTACTCAATGTGAGTAAAGATGTCAGAATCTGGCCTGAACTAAACATACATATGTG
Source organism: Caretta caretta (assembly GCF_965140235.1). Taxonomy (NCBI): domain Eukaryota; kingdom Metazoa; phylum Chordata; order Testudines; family Cheloniidae; genus Caretta; species Caretta caretta. The sequence goes on along the minus strand of NC_134217.1, from coordinate 30,886,509 downwards.
AGATGGGAAAGGAATTGTGTCAAAGAAAGCCAAGTGTTTAGTAAATGATTGGTTACCTTTACACTATTTTTGTTTATTTCTTTCTTCTGGAAAAATGAATGAGGAAGAAGAGTATAGTGGAGTGGTCAGAATGCTATAGGTGGTACAGATAATTATGGAGGAAAGAGAAGTTTGGCTTAATTGAGATTTGACTGGGATAGTATATTACAGGATGATAAAAATATGTTTATCTATCTGAGCAACAGTGTTGTAACCAGAACAACTGAGGGAAAGAAGCAGAACATGAGAAGGTAGAAATTATATATTGTTAATCTCTGGCACAGAGACTATGTGAATGGGGGTACAACTATTTTACAGGGCAAGATGGGAATCTAAAATAGGGAGGTTATGAAAATAAATCAAGAAGTGTTTATGCAGATCAGAGAGGCCTGTGAAAGACTAGAGCATGGATCATGGGAATGAACAACTGAATGTAATAACAGCATTGGTCTACTTCATAGAAGATATCGACCATGCAGCAGAAGTGCTGTGGGAGTGTTTGCTCACAATACAGCCCAATCTTCTTCATGTTTCATTCAAGTCAACAGTCTCAATTCTTTTCTCACACCAGTGTAGATCAAGAATAACTTCACTGAGGTCAATAGTTACACTAGTGGGAAGCCAGTGTGAGATGACAATCCAGTGCAAAAATGCTACTGAGGTGACTAAGGGCTGAGTCTATCCTCAGACACATGGGGATGTATTGGTGCTTATAAAAACAGCTGTTAGATGTGAATTTCTTCAGGGAAGCAAATAATTCTACATGATACACTTCGATTCATCCCCCATGCATATTCAGAGGGAAACTTGAAATCTATAGTTTCCACACTAGAAACAAATATTACATTTGTAACTCCTGATAATGATAGCAGGCACTCACAGTTGTCATACGAACCTAAATAAGTTAGGGTACAAAAAGATTTATAGTGCTGGTGCCAGATAGTAACTTCACTTGGAGCCAAATTGTATACAATTCACCTGTGTACATGGAAGGAATCATCCATGGGTGGGGCTCCTCTTTTTTTGTGGAGGGTGGCACAGGGTACCATCACTCCTGCCCTAGTCTCTGTGGAGACCCCTCCATGGGTTTGGGTATCCATGCATAGGCTGGTGAAATGTGTATTGTAGTAAAGAATACAGCCTTGAGCTGTATTGTCCCCTCTTCAATGTGAAAACTACTTTAAGCATTAAAGGAGCATCATGGAGGCATTCAGAGGCTCGGGGGGGGTGTGTGTGTCAGGGAGTGCCCAGTGGGGTTGGAGGCACCCTAGATGCATAGGGGCAGAACTGGGGCATCCTGGGCTCCATTGCATCTTGCACATTAATTTGGAGGATTCAAAGGCGCGTGGAGGTGGGGTGGGGGTCAACCCCTTGCTTTATGAACAAGAGGGCAAATCCAACCACCCAGACAGAAGAATTCAAAAAAAAACTCAGTGTGGAATCTTACAGAGTTTTTTACCACCTACGCAGTTTCTCTCATGTAGAGGTACAGTCTAGGCTTTAGTCATTAAAACTACAATGAAAACCACTGTGCTAACTCACTTTTACACAGCAAACCCCACAGGGGCTGCAATTCAACAGTTTTGACCCTGTCTCCATAGATCTTAAGAGTTTTCAATTGATGGTTCAACATGGGCCTACCAGGATCCTAAAATAATTCGGCCAGCCAGTACAGATGGTTATAACAACCATGCTCTAGCCTGGATAAGAATTGAGGTTGCAGCTGAGGTTGTTTAACAGTGATCTAATGTCATACTCTAGTTTACATAATGTCCTTATCTAGCTAAATAATGCTTGTTCCAGCATAGCTCAATCTGTGTCCCCTCGCCCAGTCATGTTAGAATTCCATTTAGCTACAACCAAGTTTAAGAGAGAATTGTCCATTTGGTAGAAGAACAATCGACCTCCTCATCAAAGGCAATTCATACTGAATCTGAGCCCTAAAGTTTGTGCTCATTCGGGCTTTGCTGCACAGACTCAAACAGCGTACGCTCTTCAGCCTGGCAAGGGTTGAATAGCCAAATAGATCCTTCTATGGAAGGGCCTACACAAAAACTGAAGCATACAAGAAGGATTTGTGGGTATAAATTTGAGTGTGAATGGGTGTCACATGGCAGGGGAGGTCTGCTTCTGCATTCATCAGGCAAAATAAAAAAGGGGAAACGGGTCATTTTCTATCTCACTTCTCCTTAGATAGTATGTTTTTAAGCATCAGAACATGGACAGAATTCCGTTTTGGATTTTTGATCTATGAGGTTCCTGCACTGAGTCAAACCAAGCTTAGAGAGAAGTCAATAGGAGCCATCCACATGAATCCAAGGGCAGAATATTGTTACAATTTGTGCAACAGAGGAGTTGAATTTTTATATGGTTCCAATAAATAACCTTGTTTGCATACATTTCTGAACATAGCTCAGTATTTACTGGCCAAAAAAACCACTATCTTTTTTCAGGTGCAAAATATAACCTGACAACGTTCAGAGCTATTTTAAGAAAAGAGAGAGAATTATTAGTTACTCTAATGGTGCCAGTAACAAAGTCTGGTTTCACATTTCTCTGCACTAACTAAACCTGTGAGCTCCTGCCTCCAGTTTGACTAAAACCTGCTGCTATTTTACTTTATAACCAAGTAAATATCTCTAGTAGTTGTAAATAATTGACCAGTTCTCTTTAATTAAACAATTATGCTAACCACTGGTACATTATTCTACCATAATTATACCCTGGGGACTATCAAAGGCATAAGGTGCAGTCAACAGTTTCTACTCCCCAAAAGCAACTGTTAGCTTGTGATGACCCTACCTCTTGCAATTGCCTAACTGCAATTAGACAAAGTCGGAGAACAGAGAAAGCTTTATGACCTATAAAGAATCTTTCATTTTCCTCAGAAAAGAGAGAGAAAGAACTCTCAAATGTCTGCTGGAAACACATGACAAAGAGCCACAAAACATAAGACTTCTTCCCTTAGTAGTGTAACAGTTAGACACTGCTGATATGTGTGGGCCAATAATTTCTCCAGGTGGGTAATATCTTTTTTAGCTACTGAGCTATAGAGTTCTTCTTCAGGTCTGCTCAGCTCTGTGTGCTCAAAAACTTGTCTCTTTCACCAAACAGGCCTTGGACCAATAAAAGATATTTCCTCACCCACCTTGTCTCTCTAATATCTGTGGACTGGCACTGCTAAAACAGTGCACACAATTTTCTCTACAGTTAGGCAGTTTGATGAGCATTCATTTGTAAACACATGATACTTAACGACAGGTTTCAGAGCAGCAGCCTTGTTAGTCTGTATCCGCAAAAAGAAAAGGAGTACTTGTGGCACCTTACAGACTAACCGATTTATTTGAGCGTAAGCTTTCGTGAGCTACAGCTCACTTCATCGGATGAAGCTGTAACTCACAAAAGTTTATGCGCAAATAAATTTGTTACTCTCCAAGGTGCCACAAGTCCTCCTGTTCTTTTTAATGATACTTAACGTACCCTTTCAGAAGTAATCAGGGCAGTGAATGTATCTTTATTGTAAACATCATCCCAGTCATTGTTACTGCAGGATTTTGATATAAAGCAGGCTTTGAAGTAGAGCCACTGCCCTCTGGCAACCAAGCCGTCTATCTACTAGAGCGGGTCAGGGATTTTCCATCAAAATGTTTTTTCCAATGGAAAACCCAGTTTCTGCAAGATCAACGTTTTCCATTTTCTGATTTGAGACCAAACCAAAAATTCAAAATATTGGAATTTCCCATGGGATGGACATTTTGACTTTCCACAGCTCTCCACCTACATTTCAGTGACACACTCATCACCCTGCCATCATAGTCACAGCAGTCTTCCTAAAGAGGAAATGTAACATTTTGCATGTATGTTTTATCTTCCATTCCAAATGGCCCCAAATCACAGTCCCTGTGGACTGATCATAGGGGAAAATCCACTAGTAGTAAACCAGAGTGAAAGCTACAAAGTGCTGCCATGCATTTTAATGGACTCCGTGTAGCAAAATTTCTCTCCACTATAACTGGGTTCCACTGTAATAATCCCTTGGAATAGAACAATGATCACCTACCACAATAGGGAGTGGGGCATTCCAAGGAGATTGTATCTTCCTCTGGTTGAGCACAGGAGAAGTCAGCATCCCATGGATAAGGAACGGGAGCTGGTTTTGAATTCTGATGAAATTTTTCTTCAAAATTTCAAACGTTGAACAGTGAAAAAATTCTGTGAACATTTTCTCCCCGTTTGTTCAAATGGCCCTAGTACAGTGGGAGGTAGCTGACTCCTGGTCTGTTGCAGCTGCTCCCAGAGGGAAGTGAAGAGGAGCTGGATCATCATGCTACAGCAGCTCCCCACTGGCAGTGAAAATTCAGCCCCAGCAGTTTCCAGTGTGGGGAAGTGAGGTCCTATCAACAGTCCAGGGCTGAGGAGGTGGTGCTGGGCAGATACCCTTTGCCAGACAACTCTTCTCCTGATCTAAGGAAATGTCGTGTTGAGTGAAATTTTCTTCTGATATAAAAAGGCCTTTGTTATGGTCCCGATTTAACTCCCCCTGAAGTCAGGGACAGTCTTGCCACTGAACTTAATGGGAGTTAAAAAGGGTGTTAAGGGGGTGATACAGAGCACTCACATGCATACCCCAGCATACCAACTTCAGCTGCCACAGGGGTGTTTAGCAGTAGTCAGACTATTCAACCCATGTAGGATGAAAGAGTGATGAATACTGTATCCAGCTGACAATGCAGAGAATACTTGTGGGAAGCACAATGTAATTACTCACACTAGAATTATGTCAGGATATGGGGATTAAACACCCTGATCTTACAGAGGAGTGCCACAGGATCTTCAACAGCCACTCCTCCAAAAGTTCCCATGGTTTCCCCCAACACCAAGCTGTGGCAGCAATGACTTGAGAAGGAAGCATGTCACCAGTCGAATACCCAACACTACTTCCTGCGGCCTATGTTCTTTTTGGGGACATCCCATCTATGCGCTGAGCCTGCGTAGTTTATGAGATCCACTCTGATCCCAATCCAAGGTGATATAAGCTAAAAACTTTGCATATATTTTGATGCAGCATCCCTTATGGAGAACCCACACAACATGCTACTGGAGTGCATGCATGTGCAATGGACATAGAAATTTCTCTTGCTCCCTCCAGCTGACTGAGATAGTGCATCAGTGCAGTCAAGACATCTTTATTTTTAAAGTAGAATTAGAAAACAGCAACATCAAATATTTGTTTCTAGAATTAGAGAAGATTTTCTTTACTTTCTCTACCAAATATATCCCTTAGCAGCCAACACTAATCAGACTAACCCAAAAAACTGCAAGCATTTGTGAAGCACTGAAGCCTAGGTGACAACTTCAGGAGGTCACCAAATGACTCTAACCTTAAAGCAAACAGACAAATTTTAAGTATTCACAATCCAACCAGACACCATAGAACTCAAGATACTAGTGGTTTGCACAATATAAGAACCTAGATAGACAGAATCACACAAGAGAATTCCCGAACATTTTGAAGAAATTGCACCAAATCTACTAAAAACAACTTAGTGAACAGCAATAATAAAAGACTATCAGGCTACAGGAAAATAATATGAGATTAAATCCCCCCCCAGTCAAGTTCTTTGTTCTCTTTCATTTAATTCCTTTGGCTTGTAGCAGGCATCTAAGTGAACATGCTCAATAAAGCCCATGTTGGATCGTAAAGGAAGAGGGAAGTACTGATTTGCTATAATTATCTTTTCATTAGAAAGTTAGAGAACATCTAGATTAGATCTGTGATTGTTCCAAAACCAACCTGTTTATTCAGTTCTCATAGATATGCTTAACTCACTGTTTTCATAGTAATTTGCTAGCTACTACTTGATAATCAAAACAAAATCCTTACCTCTTTACTTCTTGGACATAGTCTGCATTTCTGTCAAACAGGTGAGTTACTGAATCTTTGATTGCTTCATGCTTGAAAGAGGAAGCTGTTCCAAAAACAGTAACACTGGGGATCGTTGAGCAGAGCTGAGCAACGGCTTGACCCTGCAAATATATTGTTATATCAGTTCCACGGACAAAGTCAGTTACTTGATTTCTGCCTGCCAATTCACTCATAATACAATAAAATCCCAGGCTGGCCATATGCAGTTTTCAAAACTTTCTTTATCCTGGTTAGACATTTCACAGTCACACAGTAAAACAGATGTAAACCCACGCATATCCAGAAAAATATTCTTTTGGGATAAAATTAGTTTAGCAAGTGATAAATTATACTGGAAAAACTACCACACATATATCCCTTTCACAATGGTGTTTTGAAGTGAATTCAGCTATTGTAAAATGTTCCAATTAAAGGGCAGCATCCACTTAAAATGATACTTTTGCATGAAAGACATTTACATACTGACCTAAAATGATGATTATTGAAGGATTACCAGAAAAATATTTCTATTTTTTTCCCAGTTTGTTTACTATGGGCATTTGCCAGTGTCTTAGGCCAGATTTTTGAGTGTACTTTGGGGGAAATCCACAATGATCAGTGGATCTTATGCTCACCTGTATGATGTGCATCTTTAGGCTTTGAAAGCTCTTAAACACTTGAAAGCTCTTAAATAGCTTGTGTCACTATAAACATGTGAGCAGTGGAGGACTCATTTACTTAAAATTACATTGGGTGCACTGAGTAAGAGCTAAAGTTTCACTGAGAGTCAATGAGACTTAGGATTCTAAGGCCCAGATCCTCACAAGATATTTAGTTTCCTACCTTTTATTGATTTAATTAAAACCAGTGGCAGTTAGGCACCTAAGTACCTTCGGGATCTGGGCCCTTATGAACAAGCAGATATCACTTTTTCCTGGTACAGTCATTTTCCTCCATTTGGGTGGGTTTTTCACAAAGCAACAAAACACAGAACAATGGTTATTATTAGAATAGGATATGAAATTGTAAATGCTGGTGTAGTACCTGAAATTACTTAACTCGTGTATGAAGAAATTAACATGGTTTTAAGTTAATGGTATCTCTTAATAAAGAAAGGAGGATTGGAGAGAATACAGTAGAGCTTGTCAGAATTTTGAGTGTTTCTTTTTCCAATTTTGGTCTTTTTGTCAAAAACAGCATTTTTAGGAAAAATTGTAGACTTCACAGAAATTTCTCATTTTTGCAACATTTTCTGATGTCTTTTTTAAACATAACTTTTTACTGAATTTTTTTAATCAACTGTTTATAAAGTTATTTTTCTTGCTTTACAGAAAATACATTTTCTGCCTGAAAACGGAGTATTGAGAAACAAAAACTTCTTAACATGACTTTGACAAAAGTTTCATGGAAAAATTTCCTGAAAGTTTCATGGAAAATGCAAAACAGAAAACTTCAAAATGTTGGGGTTTTTTTTTGCAAAATCTTCCTATTTTCAGCCAGCTTTCTGCACAGAAAAAGTATGCCCTTTTTCTTATTATACATATCATTCATCATGGATAGTTCTCTGAAAACAACTGCTCAAAGAGCAATGGCAGTCAAAAAAAAAAAACAAAAAAACAAACCAAACCCAAAAAAACCGCTAACAGAATGTTAGGAACCATTAGGAAAGAAGACAGTAAATATCATAATGCCACTATATAAATCCATGGTATACCCACACCTAGATTACTGCATGCAGTTCTAGTCACCTCATCTCAAAAAAGATACATTAGAAATGGAAAAGGTACAGAGAAGGGCAAGAAAAATGATTTAAGGGTATGGAATAGTTTCCATATAAAGAGAGATTAAGAAGATTGACTTTGCAGCTTGGAAAAGAGACGACTAAGTGGGGATATGACAGAAGTCTATAAAATCCATGAATGGTGTAAGAGAGAAAGTAAGTGTTATTCAGCCCTACGTATACCACAAGAACTAGGAGTCACCCAATGAAATTAATAGTCAGCAGGTTTAAAACAAACAAAAGGAAGTACTTCACACAATGCAGTCATCCTATGGAACTCATTGCCAGGGAATGTCGTGAAGACCAAAACTATAACTGGATTAAAAAAAGAATTAGATAAATTCATGGAGGATAGGTCCATCAATGGCTATTAGCCAAGACTCGCCTCTGTACTCAGACCTCTTCAATCACCCCTCAGTTCGCTGGTCTTCCAGATGCCCTTTATGGTCACTTATGCCACCACAGGTTATGATGAAACCTGCTTGGCATAACGAGTGGTCAGCAATGACAGTCATTAATCATCTCGTTACCCAACCATCTGCCCACTAGGTTTTGACCTGCCAAGGCACCTGTGGTCATCCGTGAACCGGTTTCAAACAGGACAGGGCAATTGTGCAGCCACTCTCTTCAGATGGGGTGCAGTCAACTTCAGACTATGTCGCATATCCTTGACGAGTGCCTGCTGACTTACATTGACGGGGGACTACCGGCTCTTCACTTGGCTGATGACGATGCTATTAAACGACAGGACACACTGCACACATGCTGAAGAGCCAAGATGGTCAGGGATGCTCTAGTTGTCCCTATGCCACTGACTGCCAGATGCTGGGATTGAATGGCAGGGGATGGATCACTTGGTGATTGCCCTGTTCTGTTTGTTCCCTTTGAATCATCTGGCGTTGGCCACTGTTGGAAGACAGGACTAGATGTACCATTGATCAAACCCCGTATTGTCATTCTTATGTTCACCATTTACATGTAGATATTCATCTTACTAAGGCTGCAGTCAAGCTACGGAAGAGTAACTATCACTGTCAAGGTTCCTTCCCCACTCTGAACTCTAGGGTACAGATGTGGGGACCTGCATAAAACCCCCTAAGCTTATTTTTACCAGCTTAGGTTAAAACTTCCCAAAGGTACAAACTATTTTATCTTTTGCCCTTGGACTTTATTGCTGCCACCACCAAGCGTCTAACAAATATATAACAGGTAAAGAGCCTACTTGAAAATGTCTTTCCCCTCCCAAACCCTATGCCCCCTTTCCTGGGGAAGGCTTGATAAAAATCCTCACCAATTTGCATAGGTGAACACAGACCCAAACCCTTGGATCTTAAGAACAATGAAAAAGCAATCAGGTTCTTAGAAGAAGAATTTTAATTGAAGAAAAAGTAAAAGAATCACCTCTATAAAATCAGGATGGTAAATACCTTACAGGGTAATCAGATTCAAAACATAGAGAATCCCTCTAGGCAAAACCTTAAGTTACAAAAAGACACAAAAACAGGAATATACATTCCATTCAGCACAGCGTATTTTATCAGCCATTTAAACAAAACAGAATCTAACACATATCTAGCTAGATTACTTACTAAGTTCTAATTCTCCATTCCTTTTCTGTTCCTGGCAAAAATATGAAACAGACAGAGAGAGACCCTTTGTTTCTCCCCCCTCCAGCTTTGAAAGTATCTTGTCTCCTCATTGGTCATTTTGGTCAGGTGCCAGCGAGGTTATCCTAGCTTCTTAACCCTTTACAGATGAAAGGGTTTTTCCTCTGGCCAGGAGGGATTTTAAATGTGTTTATCCTTCCCTTTATATTTATGACAATCATCCTCTCAGTTTTACCATTTCCAATTTAAAGGAGAACTGACAACAATGGGATCAACCTAATTTGACAAACTGTGTTTTGGGACCCTAAGGTACAATGAAAAATATATGTTTCCAGCCATGTGCTTGAGCTTAGAGATTTTACATAATAGTTTCCCTAAGTTTTTGTCTCTAATAAGCAAACTTTCACCCTCTATATGATTATCCTCACTAGTCCTTCCATAGAAATACTATAAGTAATGTTGACAATCCTCTTTGCCCTTGATCCTTTGGAATAGAATTTTGGCACATGCAACACAAAAATAAATACCATACTGAAAAGGAAGTTGACTAGCACACTCTTTGCTACTTGTATTTGACATCTTTTCCCCCAGGGTGGGGGGCATAGCATGTGGGTTCTGAAGAGCATTAATTTTATGAAGTACGGTCTGGGGGCATGGCGTTAAAAATCTGTATATCTTCTTTAAAGATTCTGAAAACGTTTGGAGGTGCCTTGGGCTAATCCTGTACCACAATTCTCCTTCTACTGGAAAAGTTCTGCAGCATGTTATGCCTACCTTAAAAAAAAAAAAAAAGAAGAAAGAATTATGGTAGGTTGCAAATGTTCGATCTTGATAAACAACTAGGGCAGTTTGGTGCTGCTATATCAGGGTTTTGTAGCTCTAGTGAGGAAGTCACAGTGGGAGGCATTCAAAATGCATGATCAGGCCTAGTGTACCTCCAATAGCCAGACCACCTTGCTAAGCTTACAATAGGAGATAAGTGTGTGAGAGACAAATATTGCATTTTTAAACATGCCTACTCCACCTCTTTTATTAGTAACACTATACATTAGGATTGGATGCCTGTTAAATGAGGGATGAGGAAGGACTTTCAAAGATATTTCATGGTTGAGGTTAGTTTGTGTCATTTACTCAAACGCCTTTTTAAGATAATTTTGCCATTTTACAGCAGAGGAGTTGAGCCCCTGTAATCTGACCAGTGCTTTTTTTTTTTTTTTAAATGTATTCCTTTTAGCATGATCCATTAGAAAGTATGAAATATCTTGTAGTATTTTGAACTGGTCATGTTGCTTAAGCTCTCCTGAGCTATGAAATACAATTGCAGCCGCTGCTTCTGGCTGACATTCACAACATGATGGTCTGAATTTAAGAAAGAAAAGTCACGTTGCTCTTTGGTAGAGCCTGGAACAAGGAGCAAATGAGACACAAAATGAATCCTGATTCTTCTCCCACTTAAAATGAGACTAATTCAATAGTTACTCCTGGTCTAACTGAAAACTAGAGCAGGTTGGAAAAATTAATTTTTTTCTTCAGTTTGCTGATTCATCACAATCAAAATATTCTGTGGAGACAGCTCATTTTTAGGTAAGTTCCTCCGAAACCCAGGCAGATTTCAAAACATGCCCAGGCTTTCAGAGTCACAGACCCCAAATCTTCCAGGTTTCCCTGTTCTGGTAGGCTGAAGGGAAGCTGGGAGCCTGAAAGCTCTGGGTGTCCCAAGCTCTGGGGCTCCCTGCTCAGTTATGGCTCCCAAGGCATCCAGACTCGTGGCTCCCTTTCTTCCCACCAGGAAGAATTTATTCTGAAGTTATCGACATGAGACATTTCCATTTTTCTGTGTCACACAGAATTTTGAATTTTTTTAAATTTTGTTTTCAATAGGAGCAAAACCAAAATTTGGACGTCTTGAAATCCCCTGTGAAATGGAATTACCATTCTGCACCCAGTACCACTGAAAGCAGAATAATCAGGCTGGAAGCAGAGCTCTGCAAAACGTTCATATCAAGCTCAGCTTTTGCCTGATTTCATTACAATCTTTCTCCAGGCTAGGTGAGATGTTTGTAAGTGTTTCTAATCAGCTGGGTCAAGTTATGAGTGAACGCACTCTATAAGCAGAGGGGGAAAGAGTCTGATGGATATTCACTTCTATCAGATGGTTGTGACAAGAAAGCAGGCACAACTATGTGTAGTATTTACTAAGCTTTTTATTATTATTCACAAGCAAGATGTGGAGAGTGAGTCAGAACAAATTAACCACCCACTCTTGCAAGGCCTCTGTATGTAGGGCTCCCTTTGAAACCAAAGGGCTCATCGGCTTAGGCCCAAAATATACAGGACCCCTTACAAACTAAGGTCCAGATCCTGCAAGCAGCTCCTTGTGGATGGAAGCTCCTCGGCTTGGGCAGAATTCCATAGACGTCAATGGAGCTCTACGTGGGTGCAGGAGTCTGCTTGCGGGGAGCTATTTGCAGGATCTGTGCCTTAAACTGTCTGAGTTTTACATCTCTAGTCACAGTGGGCTTTAAATGCTCTGAATTAACATGGAAAAATGGTATTTTCTTGAGGCTGGGGAAGAAGATATTGGATAAACACTGAATTGCTTACATTTGGAATTGAATATAGAGTTGTCCCTACAGTTATTTTGTTAAAACAGATGTACAGAAGACATATTTATAAGCCACATTCAGCCTCTGATTGCGCCTGTGTAATCTCACAGAGACCTGGAGGCAAGAACTGGCACTGTGAGTCTAATAATGATGTCTGGCTGAATTTAGCAAACCCTTGCTGTATTTCTAGCCAAAGGTTGGCGTTTGTAAACTGCCTGCATGATTAGTAAGATCATTCATGGATAAACACACTTATTGTTCATTCCAAATAGAACTCCTGGTGATATATAATAAATATCAGTAATCAGCTTTTATTTACACTAGGATAACTAGATAGCCCTGTGAGCCTTGGCATCCTTCCACATAAGGATGAATGTAATTTTCACTGGAAGTCCATTCAGTGGTGTTTTTCAGGAAAGGACATTATTACTACTATTATGGTAACTCCTAGAAGCTTCAAGACGGGGACCCTGTTGTGCGAGGTATTGTATAAATATACAGCAAGAGATAGCACTGGTCCCAGAGACCTTATAAACTAAGCAGACAGCGAAGCAAAGGTGGGGAAAAATGGAGGAGGATGCCGAAACACAGAGTGGGTAAATTACATGCCTGAACGTCACCCAGGGAACCTGGGGCACAGCCAGAAACTGAACCCAAGCCTGCTGAATCCCACTCCAGTGTTTCAAAGCACAGGCCATCTTTTCTCGCTGCCATTGGCCATTTTTGCTTGAGAGGGAATTCCTCATCCCTCAGAAACATAGGGAACCCAGTTCTTTTACTAGTCTCCAACTCACTTCCGCCTTCAACTGGCTATATTATTTTGAATCCAATTTTAACCCTCCCGCGCCCATGCCAGAAAATTACACCATGAGCTTAGAATGGAAACAAGATCTGGCTTTTGTACCTTTCTCTTTGTAGCCACACTTCTGCGATGGGACTGGTTTCATTTGGTGCCATTTTCCATTTTGATGCCTCCTAACAGACTGGGCCAGTATGAACCATGATGATAAATGGATATTTTGTGAAGGATGCTAATGAAGTCAAACTCTGACCTTCTCATTGTTCTAGAATATACTTAGTTTTCTGCGTACAGTCCCTTTAACTTGGGAGGAAAGGGGATAATAAGTGTTCCTTGAATCAAAAACACTGAATACTGAAAAGGTCAAACTATTATAGTAGAAAGCCATTATATACATGATGCAAAAATTCCCAGAGTTTCACATTTCCAAGAGAGTGCCGGGCCATTAGGAAAATGCATAAGAAGAAATGATGTGTGCCAAACCTGCTGCAGATTGGATGGTGCACCCATTGTAGATACAAGCCTGACCAAAACCCCAGACTACAACATCCCTCTGACATTTGTGGGTGTTCCAAGTCCAAACTGGATAAAGATACCTTTATAGTGGGCTGAAATAAGAATGCTGAAGAGTCTGGAGCCAATTCTAAGAAGGACTCTTGTGTAAGTTTCTCTTATCCTCCTACTCCTCCTTCTCAGGACAAATGACCTTAATTTAATATCCTCTCTCTTCTTTTGGCGATGTAGTTCACACGTACATCTGCGACCCTCCATACCAAGATATAGGGCCAGATCCTGATACAAGACCCTACATGCTTTTCCCAATGAAGTCAAGTACCTGTGGACTCAAATCTTAAGTAAAGACAAGTAGAATTTGGTTGCATGCCAAAAGCAGTGCTGTGGCTATGCAAACCTCTCAAATCTCCTTTCTAATCCCTTAACTCATTTAGTTTCCTTCCAGTATAGTTCAGATTAAAAGTTCATGTTTATGAGGTTACACATTTTAATTACAAATACCTGAGGGTCCAGTCCCGGGCCCCTTGCAGAAATGGGATGTGCATGGAGGACTTCTGCAGAAACTGGAGAGAACAGAGTCCTCCCCTCTCCTGCACTGGAGCAGCAGTGAAGCTACTTGGCAACTAAGCCTGGTGACGAATTGCTGCACATTCTCTACAAGGAGCACAATTTGGCCAGAGGAGTCACCCAATTGAGGATATGCCAACCACAGCCCATATCTCCTGCTTGCTAGGATAGTTCCACTCGAGAGAACATCTTTGTAATGGATGCAGACCTGAGAGGGCTTCCAGTCCTACCTGCTCCTTGCACAGCAGAACCACATCAGCAGCTTCACTGCTGGTTAGCCTTCTGCCTGCTTCCTGGATGTTGTGGGGGTGGGGAAGCAGGCAGAATTTCACCAGAAGTAATCACTTATGCGCTGCTAAGCCAGCCTAGCACTTATGTGATTAAACATGCACGACTACAATACCCCCCACAATAAAACCAACCCAACAACAAAAGACCAAAGCCACCAACCACTCTTCCCCTCCCACCCCCGAATTGTTAATATTTGGAAATAAATCCCGATGCATAGCCACAAAACAGGTTCTTGTTTTCTGAAACTGAGAAAATAAAACATGGAAATCCAAATCTCATTTGACAACTAATTTTACCTTTAATAGGACTTAGCAGCCTTTGAATAAAGTGATCAGCTGTTTCATTGAAACAATCAATGTTATGATGAAGTATTTTCTTGAAACAGAATTAATCTTATTTCCAAAACCTGTAATTTTTACACTGCTTATCATGCAGAACACCACAGTTAGAGTCTTTAGAGAAATAAATGACTCAGATTAAAGTGCTTCTATGGAAATATAAGAAATCTCTCATAATATTGTACTTGGCATACAAGCAAGTTTCAAAGATGGTTTGATGGATTTTATTTACATGAACGTCAATTTATAGAACCAATATGTTGGGTCGCTACAAAATCCAGTAGAAATGGCAATATTGTGTGTGAATGTTTTAAGGTCCAGTTAAAAGGCCTGTTTTTTTTTTTTTAAAGTTCAGCTACTCACCTGCAGAGTGGGAAACCTGTCGTGTTTTGCTAGTCATACAGGAGAACCAAAAAAGTGAAATTTAAGAAACATAAAATTGAAATTGACAGTTTAGTTCCATTGTTTATGAATTTCACTCAATTTAGAGAAAAAGCATGGATGATGAAAAGTAAATTATATTTTTAAGTAAGTTTATTTTAACAATCTTAAGGTGTTACTGGGACCACAGGAAAGTTGGGTTTTTTAAAAACAAACAAACAAAACAATAGATTTTTATCTTGACAACATCCCTTTTGATCAAAATGGGCCAGATCTGCAGCTTGTATAAACTGGCATAGCTACATTGACTTGCTAACTTGCCCTAGCTGTGACTCTGACCCAAAATACCTTTAGCAAGATTTCTGTGTATGAAATTTGTTTATTTGATTAGATATAAATTGAGTCCAGCTTTAAAACCTGAGTCAATAAATCATCTAAAAAAGGTAATGCACAGTACATCTAATATCTCAGAATGAGCAGCATAAAAAAAACCAAAATATCCTTCCATTAGTCTAATTTTTGTCAAGTCTAGAGATACTGCTCAATTCTTTTAAATCATTCAGTTTCAACCTTGTATTAGATTCCTGTTTGGGACTGAATGTGGATAGAACCTACTATTCATTATCAGATTTTTTCCCCCTGGTATATTCATATTTAAAGGTGGACATGAAGCAATGCCTATATTCAGGATATGTTATGGGATACATGTGTTAAAACATTCTGAATAGGACGACTGTGGGCGAGGATTGTATAATAGCCTCTCAGCATCTAGAAGGAGATATCTGAGGTGCAAGGAGACATCAACCTACACAATAACGCACTTTAGGTGTCAAATAAGGTGTCATTTTCCAATTAAAACAGGGAAACTGGAAGCCAGTAGAAAAGGCAAACATTGCTGAGTAGTGAAATGGAATATGAGAAGTTCAAACTCATGAACAGATTTGGGACAGGTCTGATTTTAGTTACACCAGAAGAAAGTTTTTTGATCAAAACAGGGATCATTGAATGATAATGGCCTCTTTTTACCCAAAAGCAGGCCTATTTTTTAGCAGAAATTTGCAAAATGTTTCCCTCCCCCCGCCTGCAAAATTGGCCAGTTGTGTTCAATTTAAAACAAAGCGTGTAAATCAGCACTGCTCTATTAACATCAAGGGAACTATACCATTTTACTCCAGAACAAAAATGCAAGTCCCTATGTGACAGGATACAAATAAATAATAATAAGGGCCGCCTGCCTTTCACATGACTCAACAGGGGATTTAAGGAAGGGACTTGTCCTCTGGGGAGGGATGGCTGAAAAGGCTTTTTCTGTGGCATCTGGGGACTACAGCTTGCTACGGTCAGGGGAATTGCTTTGTTTTGTGTTACTTCTTGAGTTTGTGTGTTTGAATAAACTGTACACTGAGGCAAGGACCTCAGACAGATTTTTGCATGGCACTGATTCTTTCCTGGGCTGGTGACACGTTTCCCCACACTTTAATTGAGGATTGCCATTTCTTCATGAATATTTTGCACCATTTCTGTTGCTAACAATATGCCACTGCTTACGTTTGCCGTACACTCCTCATTCTGCTTCTCACTTACTTAAAAATAAGATATTTCCCCTCCCCCCCAAAATAAAACCTTGTAGATTTGTACTAAGGCTACAGAGGCACAGTTATCAATAGCTAAACCAAAAAATGCCATCATTGCTCAGGTAGATTGGTTCGCTGGGAAAATGTGTGCTGCCGTGTCTGCCAATTAAAATGAAGAGTACCTGACAAACAGTAAACAGAGCTGTCATTATGACCTAAAAGCGCTGTCCTACCAGTTTTATCCTTCAAGTTCAAACGTATGAGATTGCGGTCCGGAACCTACTCATGCTGCTTGCACTTCCTCTGATGTTAAACCTGAAAGTGAAGGTCACATCACAGCTAGAGGGTTGCAATCAATGTCTCTGCATGAGCGTAAGTTTAATTTTAGCTTATGTGAAACTGAAATACTAGTGCAAGAGAGTCACTCAATATTAACGCCTAACAGTATCTGGAGGTTAAGTGATGAAGTGGTGCAATTTACACACTTATGGCTTTCAGCAGGCATGCAAAACATGGGCAACGCACATATAGAAGATGGAAGGGGAGGATAAAACCCCAGAAAAATAAGACTATAGGGTAAAGCAGGGCCCTGCCCTTCTGCTTCCTTCTCATTGCCCGCCATAGCCTCTTTGTGTGCCAGTTACACTAGTTTTGTATGTTTACTGAATGCCAAATTATGGCCAACTAGACTCTTTCACCACTAACACTGTCCTAGTCCCTGGGTTTAGCAGGGGGCCCTGATGAAATATATGGTCTAAAGCATATATACCATAAATATATGGTATAAAGCGGTCTTGTAGTGTCATGCAGGTCGCTACCAGACTCCTCTTCCAGGCTCGCTCTATTCCATGCGTCTCTTCCCCCTGGATCCTCTTCAAGTAAGTTTCAGAGTGGCAGGGGAGGGTCCTGTGCCCAGGGAAAAGCAAAGAGAAGGGCTGGGACCAAGGCATGAATGCTCAGCAGCTGTGCCAGGTCTATTTTCTCAATAGGCCAGGAGAGGAGAACCCTTCTGCCAATAGGCTTGACCCTACTCCATTGTAGTCAATGAAAGTTTTGTTATTGACTTCAGTGGGAGGAGGATCAAGTCCAATAGGAGGAGGATTCCCATCCACCTGTTGGCATCCACAGCAGAAGATGCCTGCTGCTCCTCTTCCCTGACCTCTGAGGAAGGGCAGAGAAGATCCCTTAGTCTCCCTAGAGAACAGAATCTACAGAGAGTGTGAAGAGCAGGGGGAAATAACAGAGAGGAGAGAGAATGGGCGGTAAACTGGGACAGGTGGGACTCTTTTGCATTTTGTCTCAGGCTCTATAACTCTTGGGTTGAAGCCCTGTCACCTCCACCAGAGGAATGCATGAATTACACCAGCATTCGTAAGTTACTCAGAGCGATTTTCATGGGAGTAGCTCTTGTTTTAACCAAGTCTGCAGGAACAAGCCTCGGCCTCACTGAAAGCACTTCCTACGGTAATACCTAAGAGCTCACCATGGTCACATTGTGCAGCTCTTTCTATGGATGTAGAGGATGAAATGCTGTAATTTGAGGTCTAACCATACTAATCTATGTAATACATCATTTAATGTGGGATTTTTCAAAAGAGCTCAAAGTTGAGATAGTTCCACTCCCATTTAAATTATGGCCAATAAGCAAAGCTAGGCTAATGCTGAGTGCTTTTGAAAAATATTACCCTTAACAAAATAAAGATAAACAAATCATAGCTAGATTGATTTTTTTAAAAAAATCTTTTCTCTTTATGTATCCCGTACGGCACTATTCTCATAGCACTTCATTTTCAGCCTTCATTTTGAAGTCCACCATTTTAAGGGGTGCAACTTTGCACTCAGTAATGCAGAGGCACAATTGCTGTTACTCAGATGTCGAAATACCCACAAGAGCCCGTTTCAAACAATTAGATGTCTAAGGGTTTGTCCACGTGGAGACAACAGTTAATTCAAATTGACTAAAGGTATGAATTTGAAGTCGATTAGTTAAATTACATTAAACCTTTGTGTGAACACCCTCTTTTAATTGTGAAGGAGAGTGACCACACAGAAATTTAATGAATCCACTTTGGTCCAGTTGAATTAACTTTCCTGGATGTCTCCATTTTGACAAGCCCTACATGGCAAGGGCTGGTCTCATTGGTGCTGAAAGTGGGGAAAACAAGTTTTTTAAAATCAACGCTGAATCTCCCATAATCCAGAATTAAACATTTAACCCTATTAAATTGTTTTCAAACGTTCATTTCTTGTGTGACCCAAGAGCAAGAGAACTCACTCATGCTGCACCTGAGCACTAATGAACCTTCATCTCAAGTAACTAGCTAATTGCTTTATATTGAGGAAAAAAGTCCCACTGGGGTTCATGTTACTATTCCATTTGTTTGCCAGATGAGCATTTTTTGTAGAGATATGGCAATGCTATCCTGGCAAGCGAGTAGGGGGGGGTCAACTCTGTGCTGAATCAAACACTCATAGCCATTCCTAGGGTGATAGAAGCCGCACCATGAGACTTCTCATTCAAAGACCACCAGAAATAGAAGACTTACCCTTCTAGGGTCCACGTGGTATAATTGGACCTGCATATCGTGATTACATCCTGCCACTGTTTTTTTTTAACCTCCAGAGAACTCTCCCTTTTTTACCCCCAGCATGGAGATTCATCCATGGATCAATAAAAAGATGTTGCTTTTTGGGGCATTAAGAAGGTGTGTAATGTCTAATTCAGCAAGGCTTTTAAGTATTTACCCACCTTAAAACTCATGAATAGTCCCATTGAATTCAATAGGATTTCTCATGTGCTAAAAGCTAGGCACATACCTAAGTACCTTGGTGAATGGGGGCCTAAAACAGGGAGTATGGCAAGCCCTCTCCTTGGAGTCTCTTCATTGCTTTGAAAGTTACTGATCATGACTGACTGGGCATCCTACAACATGCCATACACACACAGTATTTTTCCCAGGGAGTTTTCACTCCTCATTTAGGCAACAACCCTGAGCCAGCTTCTTCCAGCTGGCCCATTACAATTGGTCCTGCTTTGAGCAGGGGATTGGACTAGCTGACCTCCTGAGGTCTCTTCCAACCCTAATCTTCTATGATTCTATGATTACATTCCTCACACCCAACTCTGCCCAGACTAGCAGCAAACTGAATTCTCCCAACAAAAAAAAACCTGGAACAAAAGCCCTACTGCATTTGTCTGTCTCTCCCCCTCAAGCATTCCTACTTGGGTGCGGTTTTCAATAGTCCCCCAAATTTTAGAGGCATAGTCAAACAAGCTCCATCTTCTTCCAAGCTGTGGAGAAGCTAGAAGGCAAGTAACTCTCTTCCAACCAGGGTCCTTCCCATGATGAAGGAATAGGTAGATTATATACGAGCCTCCTTCTCAGATTGTGTCCTGATTGGCCGAGAGAGGAGACAGGGCTGCCCTGTTCTATGCTACAAAGCTCCTGGTTCCAGGCCCTAGAAAGACTAGTAGTAACCTTAGATTTTCCAAAAAAACCCAATTTTTACCCTGTGATCACTTGCGGTCTCCCAGTATCTGCCTGTCTGCCAGAGAACTCCTGGAATGGGGGTTACGTGGCCCCCAAGCTTCCCCCTCTGACTTTAAAGAGACAGTATACCCAATCACAGTGAGCATATCCCCGAACAGATATTAGCAGAAGGTCAGCTGCTATACTAAATATCATAAGGATTTCTTTAAAAAAAAAAACAACAAAAGAACCAAACAGGCAGAATATACACAGAGGTCAGTGGGAGTTTTCTCTGGCTCCAGTCAATGAAAGGGTGCAGGATTTTTCCCAGAGGGAAATCCAAAAATGAACAGGCAAGAACTTAACAATCAACAAGTTTTCTTATATAAAATGCCTGAAGTAACTAGAATAATGAACTAGCGTTGCTAAGAGAGGAACAATTGCAAAGTTCTTGTACCACAGGGGTCTATTGTCTCATTAAATTATTCAGGAATTTCTATGACATTTAGAAATCAACTGGCCAATCTTTTCACTTGCTGTCAAATGTTAATGGGCTTTGCATCTGTTAATACAAGAGCACAGAAAATATCTTTTCTCAAACTGATTTGAATGCTGGTTTTCCTGTATTATTAAATGAGGAACTTCCTGGGAATCATTTGCTCAATGGATACTGTTACATTTTCAGTGTTTTCAATACATTGAGTATTAGTATTGGGCCCACTGGAATCGGGGTCTGTCAGCACATTCACCGTAAGACTCAGCTTCAGTTAGTGAGGTGGAAACCCCCCAACCAACCTCCACAGTGAAGTTTTCCCTGTAAGGTCTGAAGAGACAACATGGTCTGGATATGGGACTGGGAGTCAGGCAAGTCGATTATTTTCTGGCTGTAATCCTCCATGCGCTGCCACCAACAGAGCTGGCTGGCTACAGGGGGGAATGCACAACACAGCACCTGTGGAGATATAGTAACCAAAGCCCATCCCTGCAGGCCAGCTAGCTGTGGAAATCACTGTGTGCCTTGGGGGTGCAGTATCTTCTGGAGCTCCCACTGGCCCATTGCAGATCTGCAAAGTCCTGCTTAACCTCTGGCCTCCTTGCCTGTAATTTAATCACAATGGGCAGAGCTGGTGATAGACTCCTTCCCTCCCCTCATAACAGCGAGTCAGCATCTCCCCTGCCCTCAGCTCCTCTAGTGATAGACCCAGAGAGCACTGAACAACTGTCAGGAGAAGGACAGGGAAACAGCCACCTGCCTAACAGCAGCAGATACTCACAGGATGAACCCAGCACGCAGACCATATATATAGGAGAAGACGCCTCTGTGTGAGGAACAAGGGAGAGTTAATGGAGAAAAGGAGGGAGAGAGAACAGAAACTGATGGGGGGAAGGAGGGGAGAATGGAGAAGGCAAGGAGGAAATGGAGAATTGATAGAATATAACAGGAAGGATTTATACATCTGCATTGGGGTAGCTGATGGGTGTAGGAGGAGATAATGGATTTGTTGTTTCAGAGGGACCACACTTTGGGATTCTATGCAAATTTGCATATTAATTTATACAGAAATGTCTACATGGAAATTTCTTTCATGCAGCTCTGGTTCTGTGCCCCCCTGTACAATCTAGTGCCTTAAATGAAAGTTTCAGTCATAAGTTATTACAGTGACAGCAAAGTGCACAGTTTCACTTAATATGGAGCCCCATGTTATTTTAACAGTTCCAAATTCCACACTAAAGATTAATATTAAACAAAGTGGACCATAATTCCTTAGTCCATACTGCACTGAACTGTAATAAGATTATAAATTCCAGACATTTACTGGAGTATTCCGAGAGGGTTGTTCATTGCAAGCAGGATTATCTTTGGCTACAAATATTTTGTGTAAAGAGCTGATGAATGTATTCCTTTAATTACAGCCTATCTTTTAGAAGACTATGGAAGAAGAGGTAAAGACATAAAATCAAGGATAAGGTGTTTGAGGGCTGCCAGATGGTAGAAGACTATGGAATATTAATTTAGAATAAATAAAGACAATTTTGAAGGATAAAGGAGAGAACTCCAGTTGAGAAGGCAGAGATCTACTGCAGTTCCTGAGTGGATAAACTATATAGTGAAAGCACCTTTAGTTTAAAGATACAAAAATTCTACTGTCTGTCTTAATTTTAAGCACATACTTAGGTGCTTTCCTGAATCACAGCCTACATGATTTGTAATACAGACCTGCTGACTCCTTGTTTGCTGGTTGGCTAGTGTCGTGTTCCCCTGAATCCATCCAGCTGGTGCTTTGCTCAGGCAATGTGTACTTTGTTGCAGGTGTCAGACTGTAACACTCAGTAGCCATTGCTCACTCCAACTCCGCTTGACTTTTGTAATTATTGACTTCAGGCCTGGCCTTAGAAAGTGCTGCAATGTTTCTCTTTGCTGTGGAAGATGTAGAACCCCCTTTCCAGGTTGTGCGCAGAAGCAGAGAGGACATTCTGTGTATATCACCTACTCCTTAAACACAGATTTACAGGCAAAATTTCTACCCCTTAATCAATATCTGCTCTTTTAACTCTGCCTTCCCACTTCATTTTTTTTTGTTTGTTTATTGGGATAGCCTCTTATTTGGCTTAGAGCTCCTATCTAATCAATCCTTGAATACGTTTAATATTAGATAGAGATGGGAAACATAAAAACCCTCACAACACGTTGGGAAGTTTAGATCTGAATCCAAACTTCGAGACTCAGATCCCTTTTGTGTGTTAACATACATCAGACCATTTCAGTTATTCATATGACAAGAAGAGTTAAATGCACCAACTTACCACCCCACCTCCTGCAGAGTGAACCAGCACAGACATGCCTTCTCTTAGGTTGGCCACTTCAAAGAGCATCATGTAGGCAGTTACAAAGTTCATAGGAAAGGCAGCAGCTTCAGAAAAACTCATGTCATCAGAAATCCTGTAGACAAATTCTACTGGGGTACATACTACTTCAGCCCATGCGTTGTAGTTTACGAAAGCCATTACTCTGTCTCCAATCTGCAGTAATAGAAAGAATGACATTGGGATTATTAGGATAGTAAGCATGCGCATCAGAATGATTACAAAATGCTATAAACCATTGAATCCATGAATAACTGTATTAGAATATAAGTGACATGACCAGAAGTTCTCCCACCAACCTTTATGGATGATGGGTTGTCCACAGAACTGCTTCTGCCACACTGATTAGGAAGAAGCAATTATTGTTGCAGCCCAGCCTTGGGCTCTTTAGGATTTCAAGAGCCTTTTTGGATCAGTTAAACTTTTACTTACAAACAAAAACACAGCTCTGCTTCAGGTCTTTCTTTGCTGGTTTGTTTCTTTGGTAAAAATTTAAACCAGGATTAAATTTGCAGGCAATAGTAACACTGGAAAGGCAGCTAACATAGGAGGACCAAACTACAAAGTGACATCAAAAGATTTGAGCAGTGGGGTGTCCAAGTTGCGAGGGGAGCTTTGCTACTAATGAAAGCAAGTCCTGCATGTGGGAGCAGGGCTAGAAGGGCACCAACATAAAGTGAATGGACATGACTAAGCAACCCCATCTAAAAGGGAGTTTATTTTCACCTGGCCTTCCTAATCTTAAGAATTTTTCACAAGTATTTTTCCAGGCAATATATTTGCTGCATGGGGAGGTGTGGACATAGGAATGGGAGGCCTTCTATTTTAAGAAATAAACCACAATATGAAAGTGTGAGTACCAGTGATTTAGCCTTTTACTTTAATGCTAGCATTACCTATTTACTTTGTATTTATGTTATTCTAAGTAGATATTTAAACTGCCTTTGCCTGCTGGAGATAATCAATATGTGACAAGGATCTTAACTACTGAGGCTACATTCTGCCCTGAACTACATCAATGTATTTCCAGAGTGACTCCTCTGAAGTTAGTATAGCTACCATGGGTTTAGACCTGTGTGACAGAACAGAATTTGACCCTATAACTTTAAAATAGGACTTCAAACATCAACCTTGTGTCCTTCGGTTCTTATGCCAGCTTCTAAATCAATCAGCTCCTGTCCACAGGAATTAAAGGAGCAATGCAATCTTCTTTTTTCCTGCAACTGAAGACCCAATTATGATAGAAAAAAAAATATATATAAGGTGTTTTTCACTTGTGTGTGTGTATATATCTGTATGTATGTATGTGTGTATATATACACACACACACACACACACACACACACACACACATACACTCTAGTGAAAAATGCCTTCTATCAAATACAAAATGGAGATAAGATAAATTTGAAGATGGAGTGAGATTATATTAGCCACATTAAGTGCTTCTTGGGCATTGGGCTGAAGTGCAGGCACATCAGTTTCATACATTTATCTAGTGGCTTTGATTGCAGTTTCAGATTCTGAGAATTCAGACAGCAATTCCCCATAGATAGCCAAGAATAATAATATGCAGATCTGAAAATGCAAGGCAAATTCTCCTCACTTGCATGGGTGTAGGAAAACTTCAAGAAGACTACACCGGGGTAAGTGAGAACAGAAATTGGTCCAATAGGACAACTCATGTGACTAAGGTGAGGAAAGTTTTGCCCCTCTGCATTTAGTTCTCCTTTGCTGTCATGCTTACAAAAGAAAACTTGATGATGATTAGGCAGCTGGTGTGCTGAGACAGCTGCCTGAGAAAACCTTTTTATAGTACAAAAGCATTTTGGCCTCTCAAGATGTTTTCATCTCTTTGGCCTTGGGATACTGTAGGTTAGTTAAAATTTAAAGTGCTGGGGACAGTTCTGAAAGGTTTATATCTTGTCGGATGAAGTCGGTGAACACAACCGTCATTCCAATTTCACTGAAATTCCTCCTCCTTTCGAAACGGTCCTTCATATTAACAATGTGTCACCAGCAACAGTTCTGCTGTTTCTCTTCTACTGCTCTAAAGGTGCCTACTTTTTAAACATACAACTTCTGCATAAGATTAGTTGGCACAAGACTTTAGCACTTTACAGTATACACTCGATTACAAAAAAAAATAGTTACAGAACTGAAGGGGTAGAGCACCGAGGTCCCTCCTGCCAGTTACTGAAGATGCTTTTACTGTATTTTATAGCATTTAACCAGCACGTCACTTCAGCTCTCTGCAAATGAGCACCGCCACCGGAATTAAGAGCTTCTTAAACGGTAAAGGCCCGATCCTGTTTCCTGTGAAGTCAATAGGAATTTAGCTATTGATTTCAGTGGGAAGTAGGAACAGGCCTTTCAACTGCTGTGCTAAATGACGGTTTTTATTCAACGTAGAGAACATTTTTAGAAACCTTTATCAATGAGGGTTTCCATTAGAAGCCTGGATTTGTCATATCCTCAGGCAATGAAGAGACCCATTAAATTCCAGTTTGGCTATGCCAGAGATGAAAGGCTGAGTTTAGTTGCCGACTAATGATCATGGGCCGAATCCTGGACACATTAATCCTGCACAGCATGGAGTCCCAATGACTTCACTGGCGTTGCATAGAAATGGAGTCCACTTATGGGGAGTGGTGTACAAGATTTGGGCTTTAACTTTTGGCCTTTTTGACCCTGCACACAGGGATGCCAGGTTGTAAAATATGTCTAAAAATTACAAAGACTTGTTTTAATTAGAGGATGGTTCTACCAGAGTGAGCATGATTTACCCTGTTCATATCATGCCCTTGATCATGACTTTTAAAGGAGACCCAGTATAATCAGTCAGGCATAATGGTATTCAAGCAAACAGTCATATCCTATAGCTGTCTGATTTCCATTTCAAAAGGATTAGAGAAGTTTAGACCAAAAAATGCAGACAAAAATCTAATCCAAAGCAGAATCTCATCATACTAGTTCTATACACTGGATTATTTTTCCTCAGCTTTATACAGAGTCTAAGTCTTTTTTTTTTTTTTAAAAACGCCATTAAGAATGCTAGATCTGCACATCTGAAAGCACACGTTTCAAACGATGAAATCATTGTTTAAAGGAAAAAGGTAGTTGAAAAGCTGTGATTCTTTGAAGGAAAAAAATAGTTCTAAGTAATACTAGCCTCATTCCTAATGAGACCCTATTAGAAACCAAATGGACCATGGTCTGTCATGTGACTGAGCACTGTTCACAAAGCTGGTGTGGAAGAACAATAATGCTGCCTAATACAGCTCTCTTTATGCAATGTCTACTTAAAAGAGAAAAAAATACAAGGATCAAAAAAGGGGGCGGGACTATTTCATTACATTGACAAAACATGTTGCTGAGATAAGAACGATAAAATCATTGACACATGCCCAGCAGCCCTACTTCAGGAGATTCATACCTCCATGTTGCATTGGTTCAGCAGGATTTGCACGTAAATCAAGAAAATACTGTGGGAAATTAAAACAGAAGGTTTCAGCTAAGAGAGGTGTTTAACATAAATGATGGAAAACAGAGTGGGATGCCGTACATTTTACACATAATACAATGCTTTAAAATACCTGGTGCCAGCTATGGGATGAGATCAGATGAGATCCCTGTTATTTGTCATTTAACAGTGTACAACTAGGGGTGAAATTCACCCTTCCCTGCATGAAGGGTGAGTAAATTATTATTAGTCTTACTGCAGTGCTTAGAGGCTCAAAGCAGAATGAGGGCTCCGTTATTTTAGTCATTGTATAAACACAGCATAAGAGAGACAGTCCCTGAATTTACAATCTAATTTAAGTCAAGACCCAACAACTGAGACTAAGCAACAGCGGGAATGTACAGGGGAGGGCAGAGGAGGGTAACAGTGATAGGAAATATGGTTACGCAGATGGACTATGCGTAAAATTAGCAGATTTCTAGTCCAATTATTTTGACTCTTTTAACATATAAATAAAAAGGGAATATAAATTATCTCAGCCATGTCTGCTGGCTTCCTGCCTCGTCATTACTAGTTGGCAGCGTATCATAAGCATCCTGGCAGAAGTGAGTCTTTAAGAGGAATTTGGAGGAGGTGGCAGTAGTAGCTTTATGGATTAGTTCCGGCGGGGCATTTTCATGCATAAGGGGCAGTAAGGAAGGAAGCACAACTTACCTGTAGGAGGAACAGACGTGTGGGTAATGGAGGCTGTCACCACTGGCAGAGTAGGAGGCAGCAGGGCAGTATGATTACATGGGTAGGTAATGAAAGAATGGCCAAACTGTGAAGATTTCTCTGCCCACTGCCTCCACAACGCTATTATATCCCAGAAGGTCCCACATGAGACCACCAGGCACATCAATGAATTTCACCCCTGAGAATTGATATGCAGTGTGTCTTATTGTTTTCTATAACAGGAATTACAGCTCAGTAAGAATGCAGTCTCATTTATAGCATTCGTTACACTCAGTGCCAAGCTCAGAATCAGAAAAATCTTGAAGGCCTGTGATCATGTTATTAACTAACTTTGGCGAGCTGGACCAAGGGGAAAACTAAAATGCAAGCTTCTGGAATGCAACAATGATAATTAACAACAGTTCACACTCGTATAAGGTTTTTCAGCTTCAAGGTGCTGGGCAAACATTGAAGTCAGTTTGCTTTGCAATAGAGCTTTCAGAACAGGAAACCAGAGGATACATTAAAACTTATTTCGACTTCTGCATGTTAAAAGGATACTTGCCCCGAAG
Organism: Caretta caretta; assembly: GCF_965140235.1. Lineage (NCBI taxonomy): Eukaryota > Metazoa > Chordata > Testudines > Cheloniidae > Caretta > Caretta caretta. Next base: position 30,859,025 of record NC_134217.1, on the reverse strand, counting down.
TGCCAATCTGGGCAGATCTTTAAGCACAATATAGCAGCCTAAAATCTTTTTAAAAGGAATTTCTAGAAATGGGATAAACTGATTAAAAATAAAAAGACTCTCGATGCACTAAAATGCAAGAAGTAATAGAATTTTTCCCCACTAAGGAAGAATCCAGTGAGACGTTGTTGAACAGAATGTATACATGAGGGTTTGGATAAGCTGGGGAACTTTTTCCATGAATTTAAATGTCGCTCTTGGGAATTTGATCTCATTATGATTAAATTAGTTCTTCACTAATCAAGGTTCAGATAAGTGTGGTTTTATCTTAGCTTACTAGACAAGAAAATTGTTCTTGTAGGAAGTGTCTGCTGCTAGTTAATGGCCCAGTTCTGTCCCTTCACTCCCTAGTTATTGGATAGTTTCTTACCCTGCATTGTCAATGGGGCTACCTGCAGAGTAAGGGCTTGTCTATGCTGTGAGTTAGTGTGTGGGAACCCAGGGTATAAATCTATGTTTCACACAGGAATACGGCAAAGCCCACTGTAGAACTTCTGGTGCACTGTAGGAGGGTCCACAAGCCCAATCAGTGTGCAGCAGATTAGTGCACTGTAGAATCCTGCCCTGGCTTGTTGATCACTGACTCACTGGGTAGTTAAGCTTTCAGATACTACTCAAAGGGAGCAAGGGTGGCAGAATCTGGCCTTAAATCCTTTCTTCTCCAGTCCTAGTCAAATGCTGGGTCCTTGATCACACTACGAGATAAAGGAAATGTTACCTCAAATCCTGCCACACTGTCCCCCAGAGCTTCTATGATCCCAGAGCACTCAAATCCAGGAACGAGTGGTGTCTTGGGAGGATTGTCGATATTCCCCTGCCGCACCATCAGATCAATGAAGTTTAAACCACTGTAAACACAAGAGAAAAACAAAATCAAAACACTAACATGGGGCTAGGAGAGGGAGAAACTCAGCCAGGACAATGAAAGATGCTGAAGGCTTCCATTGTTTTTAATGCTGCATTGTTCTCCTGCACCTGGGTGGGCAGGTGTGGAGCAGGTGGGCAGAGGGAATTCACATCTTCTCTCATGGAACAACTTGGCTCTAAGTCAGCTGTCTTGGAGGTAGGGCTACTAAATCTGTGATTACACTGAGCTCCTATGCTTAGAGGTTGCACGGGAGTCATAACTACTATTTCAGACCAGAGATCACTACCACCTGGATCAGAGTCAGATCAGTAAGCTAAAGATCAGAGTCAGATCAGTGAGCTAACGATGAAAGGATCCTTCTCTTTACTAACCCCCTGAGATACCTCATGACCCTATACAAGACATTTTGAATTCTTGTGAAATGTGCATAGATCTTTCAGTATTAAAAATATGTAGCTCTGTGAAAAGCAGACTACTTCTGTAAATGAGGATGGTTAGGCTATTCAAGGTACATAAAGCACGTGCAGGGTTGGCCTGGTTAGGTCTCAGCATTACTGTTGTACATCTGTGTGTGAACCAAGGGACATGTCTACCTAAACATTTACTGTGGGGCATGCTGGAGGGTAAATCTATATCACGTCAACATGCCGCACCTTAACTGTCCATATGGATCCTGCTGATGAGCACTAAAAGTTCCCTAGTATGCATTGATAAACTGAGGTTTATTTCAGAGAAAGGACAATGCAGTGATTGGAGATATTCTTTAGGGACTTCAAAAATGCAAACAGTGAAGTGATATTTGTTAGGAGTTTGTATATAATCCACTGTTACATGCTATAGATATTTTGGGCCAGATGCAACCCTGGTGTAACTGCACTTAAATTACTGGTGTTACACCAGGGAGGAATCTGCTGTTATCTCAGCAAGGAACAAAATAGTTAGTGAGAATTTATTAAACATCAAATGGGATGTTATCATCAATAAACTACTATAGATGCTCTTGCACCTTATCATTTTTAAACAGTCTTTGCAAAAAGATTGATTTAGGTCTTTGAAATCTTATGTAGGTGGCTGCTCAAAAGAATCATTGATGACCTTTCCTTGTATGCTCACTTTTGTGAAAATCATGAGGCCTCCTTACCTTGTCTTTGTGTCTCATCTCATTTTATTAAAATAAAATACCTTTAAAAAAAAACAGGGGAGAAAAAGTATTTTGTTTACCCAGTGCCCCATTGTATAGATTCCAGACCCATCAAACACCATGCACACATTTTGAAGACTCCTTACATTCATAACTAGCTAGAATATACTACAGCCCTAGTCTATTGTTTCAGAGCACAGCCCCGTAATTACTGCCAGCCCGAAGAGATGTACACTGAGGCCCTGTATTCTGCAAAGCTATGCACATGAGTCATCTCTCACACGCACATAAAACCATTGACTGGTCACATACAAAGTCACCCATGCGTAAGTGTTTGCAAGATCAGGGTTTTCATCTGGGTACTAACAAAGACATGGACAAACCTGATAAACTTAAAACAGGATAAAGACAAAGTGACACCATGAAACCAAGACAATTCATGGTGAGATCTAGGTCACTGGAAACTTCAGTGGAAATTCCACCTAACGTAAACATTGCAGGCAATTGTGGATAAAATTTTAAAAGTGCCCTCAACCCACCTTTGATTTGTGCATGAGAAAGATTATGGGCCACTTTTGGAAAATACGACTTTGAAAACCAAAGTTGCAGAATTAACATGTGTGTCTCCTGACTGACAAAATCATAGGGATGTCATTTTCATGACATTTCAATGGGAAGTTTTTTTTATCCCAACTGAGCCCATCTCCTCTCCTGGACCCCCATGGGAAGCATTATTATATCCTTTCTACAGAAGGGTTAATGAAGCTAATCAGCTTGCTCAAGGTTACATATGAAACCCGCAGCAGAACATGGAACTGAATGTTGGTCCTACGATCCCCTAAGCCAGTACCCAAACCACTGGGCCATCTGTCCTCCCAGAAGACCCAGGGGAAAGATAAAAAGACACTTGTACACAGTGACTACACTAAGCCTACAGTGAGAATGGTTAGCAGGGGTACAGCACATTGCAGGTTCAAGGCTTAAAAATGATTGTGGATAGGCTGCATCTGATCAGAAAACTATCAAGGCAATTCATATTCTGTAATGTTATGTATAGGGTAGGAAAATTCTGAATGATAAAGAGCTTTTGGGACTAATTAAGAGAAAGACACTCACAATGATCACCATTTTAAAAACAATTTACACACCTGGAAGGCAACATTTCTCACAAATGTTGACTTCATTGGGGATCATTGTCTAGAGCTTTCAACAATTCGAGTTCTTTACAAAAGTTATTTAATTAACCTTTCTTATGTTCTCCCATTAAGTAACTGGGGGTGGAGTTGTGATGTAAGAGCAAGCCGAGGAATTGGGGTTGTGACATTAGAGCAGGCAGGGGGCACACAGACAGACCTGGCTATGACTGTGGCTATTTGAGAAAGACATATGATTTTATGTATATATCATCACACCTCAATGCACCAACCCGTATGCACCTACTCATTCTGATGGAATTACTTGGCAGACATATTTTTTTAATGGGCATGTTTTCAATTATGAACCTGACTACACAACTCTAGCAAACCAATTCCTTGCCTTTTATCTTTATCCCCAGGAAACAGCAGCAGCATTAATACAAAAGTTCATATCTATTAAAATTAGCTTGTTACTAGAACAGGATTGGGAAGGAACACAAAGGTGTAGAGTTTAAAAAAAAATTAAGGCTATCAATCACAGTTAACTCGAGTGATTAATGCAAAACAAATTAACTAGATTAAAAATATTTGTGATTTATTGTTTAACAATACAATTAAAACTGAAATTATACAATACCAACTTAAATTTATTATCAGTATTTTGGTATGTTTTTCTACATCTTCAAAAATATTTGAGTTACAACAGAGAATACAAAGTGTACAGTGCTCACTTTATATTATTTTGTATGACAAATATTTGCACTGTAAAGAAACAAAAGAAATATATTTTTCAATTCACCTCATACAAGTACTGTAGTGCAATTTCTTTATCATGAAAGTGCACCTTACAAATGTAGAATTTGTATTTTTTTACATAACTGCACTCAAAAACAAAACAATGTAAAACTTTAGACCCTACAAGTCCACTTAGTCCTACTTCTTGTTCAGCCAATTGCAGAGACAAACAAGTTTGTTTACATTTACAGGAGATAATGCTGCCCGCTTATTTACCATGTCACCTGAAAGTGAGAACAGGCATTCACATGGCACTGTTGTAGCTGGCATTGCAAGCTATTTATGTGCCAGATGTGCTAAACATTCATATACCCCTTCATGCTTCGACTTGTAGGTCTTTTTTAAAAATCTTTTCTATAGTGCAAACATTTGTAATAAAAAATAATAGAAAATGAGCACCGTACACTTTGTATTCTGTGTTGTAAATGAAATCAATATATTTGAAAATGTAGAACATCCAAAAATATTTAAATTGGTATTCTATTATTGTTTAACAGAACAGTTAATGACAACTATTATTTTTAATTGTTTGACAGCCCTAAAATAATTGTGGTATTGGGGTATATAATGACAGATTTTGAATTTAATTTAATTAATAGCTGAGCAATCAAGTTTGATTTTGGCCCTGATATTTAAATACTTCAGTCACACACTATCTGGCTTCTTTCCCCCCATCACATTTTTATTCTCCTGTATATGACTTGTTCATGTATATTTTTGAATGTTCTTGGTACTGTGTCAGGAGAAGTACTTTGGCTTATCTGTCATTTATCAAAAAGGGCATGTATAATATATGTCCAAATAGTGGCATCTGGGCAAAGTTTCATTTCTCTGACTCATTCCTGGCCTGATTTGAAACTCCATTTTCTATTTCCATTTCATAAGGCCACATGTACAATCCTCATCAACATCAATGAGGTAACTCAGAGAAGAACAGGGCTTGATGAGACAAGCAAACTCATTTTTAATCTTTAAATAAGCTTAAGATAAATTTGAATGTGAGAATCCAGAGGTAAATTGCTAATCTATTAATTATCTGTGCAACATTAGGGCTCATGGAATCCCTCATCAAAATTCCTTATGCCTGCTCTAATTTGAAAGGGACAGGTTGGCTTCATTGTCTGGCACGAGAGAACAGCCTCCTCAGTCTTTTCTCTACAAACCTCTGATATTTGAAAGCAGTGGCCTCCATTTTATTAGACGTGGATGCTTTTGCTGTAATTTGGACAGTGGCTAAAGGGCATTCTAAGAATAATCACACAAATATATAATCACTTTCCCTCTATGAACAATGGGATACTAATGCTGTTCTATATTACTACTTGTATGACAATCCCTGCTTATGATATATGTAGGAAGGAGAGGTGGTCTTGCATAGGGGGTCAGTGGAGGTGTTGCTTTAGAGCTACGAAGTTCAGATCCAACCTTCCTCAAAGGTTGGGGAATGCAGAAAACTGTTTTTTTAGCATTTAGGAGCTGACCATAGGGTGAAATCTCTTTGGTTAAAAACCTCAGGTAAAAGGAATATTAGCATAATTGTAGAGGATATTACAGGAGATTGAAGACACTTCAAGTCTGCAGGGACAATTCATTATGGGCAATTTCAATTTCCCCAGTGAACTACCTGAATGGCACACTGGGGACATGGTTTGAAGATGAACTATTGATAAATAAGTGATTGCTTTACAGAATAGCTTGTTTTGGTGTCCTGATGGAAGGACAGGATTCCTGACTTTGGCTTAAGAAAGATACAGTAGTTAATTGAGGCGGACTGTAGGTAATGCAGTGGGAAAGTGATCGGCGCATAGTTCAGTTCTGTTCTAACTGTAGTTTTCATTTTAAGTAAAAGTTTGGATGCAATTGGAATCTGAGGAAGAAGGCATAGAATGACTCGGGTAACTAATCCCCAAGGATAGAGCATTCAGGCAAGGGTTCTGCTGGACTAGCCTGTGAAATAGCAGTGATATTAACAAGAATGTCAAATAAGCTGAACTTCATGGGCTAAATCACCCCCTTCTTGATTGTTCCATCATTGGGCATGGGTTTGCCCACCATAGAGTCAGTGATGTATCTGAATTCCGAACCCAGGGCCACTGCAACTACTCTGAGGTTCCACCTTCATCTACTATATGGGAGTGTGGCATTTGTTGGCTCCCTAACATGGGGAGTTTTGTGTCTGTATTACTTTTCCCTGATAATCTCTGCAGGTCTGGGGGTGGAGACATAATTTGTTTTCTTTACCCTTCTCCATCCAGTGCAGGGCTGCCCACTCCAGGTCTCTGAATCGCCCAGTCCCTGGCCCCTATCTAAACACAATGCCAATGCTGCAGAGTGCCCTCTATGTCCCAAGTTGGGCTGGTACTATCTTATGGATCTGATTTTCTTGCTTTCTCTGGTGTAACTCAGGATTAACCCCATTGAAGTCATTGGGTTTATATCAGTGCAAGTAAGGAGACAGAGAGGCCCTGTGGTCCAGATCCTCAAAGATATGTAGGTTCCTAATTTACACTGAAATCAGTTGACATTAGTAGCCTAAATACCTTTGAGGACCTGGACCCATACTCCTCCTCCCTTTGCCTGCATTATCTAAAACAGTGGTGGGCAACCTCCGGCCCGTCAGGTTACGCTGGCAAGCCGCGAGACAGCGTTTACATTGACTGTCCACAGGCTTGGATGCCCACAGATCCCAGTGGCTGTGGTTCACTGTTCCGGGCCAATGGGAGCTGCGGGAAGCGGCATAGGCAGCCGGGACGTACTGGCTGCCACTTCCCACAGCTCCCATTGGCCGGGAACAGCGAGCCGTGGCCACTGGGAGCTGCGGGCAGCCATGCCTGCGGACGGTCAATGTAAACACTCTCTCGCGGCCCACCAACAGACTACCCTGATGGGCCGCGTATGCAGGTTGCCCACCACTGATCTAAAATGACTCCGGAACGCTCAACTTCTTTTTTTAAGAGGAGAGCTCATACTTCCCTTTTATTTAGAGAAACACATGAAATATGAATAAGACTAATCTTTAAGGGTACATTCGACACCATGTGCTACTCTGTTAAACATGGGGTTTCTTTTACTTGCTTCTAATTTAGGAGACAGCTCTGTTCTTCCACAAATGCCAAGGCGGCAAAAAGGGTCACCTCTGCCTCCCATCTACGCATATGCATCATGAGGAGTAGCAGTAACAGCTACCATGTCAAGATGAAAAATAAATAAAGGGAGGCAATTATAGGAGATCATTACCCATCTTCTGCTCACTGCTGTATTTGGAGTAGGTTTGTTCTAGCTGTTTATCTGATCTTGAAAACAGTATGAACTCAGGCATTTTGTTAAACCCAGACAAAATAAACAAGTAAATATAGCCGTGCCGAGCTGCTCCATCATTACCAATCAAGAAATAATTATAGGGAATATGCAAAAGCTGTGATTCAGCTTGGGCTCTGACTATTGCTCCATCTCTTAGTCACTGAATGAGGCTAACGTATGACTCATCACAAATGAAAGAAACTTTCAGGCAAATCATTGATATTTCAGGACTTCAAAGAAAAAAGTTATTCATCTGGCTTCGAGCTAATAGCAACTCTACAGTGGGTCCCAAGTTTCTCCTATTTATAGTACTCTGAAACAGGAAGGTAAAATTTAACTGTTTTGATTGCTGCAACGAGTATGTACAGACTGTACAGGTACCTGTGCCTTTTCTTGTGTTTTCTAACTAGTATTTAGCAAAAGCTGTATGGTTGGTTTGATTCTCCCTCCCTTCCCCACAAATCTCATCTATAAAATCCCTTTTGCTTGAGGCAGCTATCTTTACACTGACATCATGAAATGTATTACTCAGAGTAGGCAATGCTAGAGAAGTTCATCCTAGATGCATGCTGCATCTTATATTAGAAAGAGCTTGCTACACTGGCCACAACAGGCATTTTCATCATTTCCTCAACCAATCTCCCAACCAAACCCATGCAGCCAGCACCATTTCTACTCCCTGTTCTCTCTTTACCAGCTACAAACACAAGGGTCAATGACCTAATCCCTTCCCACTAATTGCTCAAAACAAGCTTTGGCCACTTGATCTCACTCCCTCTACCCGCTTCCAGCTGGGAACAGACATTGGCTATGGTAGGCTACATGGCCTTTTACCAATCTGCACGTTCCTCCACCTTGAGCTGTGCTACAGCTTCAAAAATATATAGCGTAATAAGTGATCCAAGCGTAACTACAAAGTAGTCATTTAGTTGAGTGGTTCCACTGATACAAAAACAATGGGTGTACACCTCCAACAGTTTATTAACAGTAACAAAGCCCCTGGAGCCTATTGAAAAGATAAGTATTATTTTACAGTGAAGTATTCACTACACAGGTAACTACTTTTATTTGTAACACCTAGAGGTCTGCAGTCTTGATGAAGAGGAAATTCATGTGCCGACATGGAAGTAAGTCCCGTCAATCACTTATGCATTTTAAAAGGAACACAGACACACACCTCATTCAAAATGACAAATGTTAACTTTTAAATATTTAATGATTGAAAAAAAGCCAGTGAAAAGACATTACAGCTCTGATCAATATAAACCACCAAGTAAGTTTCACTATATTCAATATATAGTCAACATGGACTTGTTGTCATTTATTTCCCATAGTGCCCGTAATCTGCAAGACACTTAAAAAAAAAATAAAATAAAATAAAAGGGAGGCAAAATCTCCTCCTGCATCTATATTAATCATTCAGGTTGCTGGATAGCTGACCATAATTCACTGATGCAAGTGAGGGGGAAAATAAACTCTCATCAGTAACAGACCAGCTGATTCACAAAATTATAATATGGAAAAGCTAGTGTCTGTCTGACTGAGGTCTACAGTCAGTGTGTCTGTTTTGCAAACCTATCAGAACACAGAGGGTTCAGTGATACCCTTTGGATACACTAATAAAACAAAGTCATTACCATAAACCAGTGTCACTTTCAGTGTCGATTGTTTCTAAAATAAACAGCTCAGCCATCACCTTCACATTTATTTTCCACAAATGCCAGAGCATTTAGATAGCAGCAGATTACCACTGTGTGATTACAGTGCTCTACTCCTCTGACTGCATGCACAGAGGACCTAACTCCCAATGACATCTGGTTTTCTGCATAACAAAGGCCAAAGAATTTTTCGCAGACTAGAAGATCATAGTGGTCCCTTCTGGCCTGAAAAATCTGTGACTGCAAAATGACAGGTTTCAGAGGAACAGCCGTGTTAGTCTGTATTCGCAAAAAGAAAAGGAGGACTTGTGGCACCTTAGAGACTAACCAATTTATTTGAGCATGAGCTTTCATGAGCTACAGCTCACTTCATCTGATGAAGTGAGCTGTAGCTCACGAAAGCTCATGCTCAAATAAATTGGTTAGTCTCTAAGGTGCCACAAGTCCTCCTTTTCTTTTTGTGACTGCAAAGGAAGTTCTGTGCACAGACATATTCTAGGTTTTGGCCTCTATTAATTATAAATATGAGACTTAAGAACAGAAAAATCCAGTTTAGATTGTCTGAAAGACTGTTCTTAACAGGAAGGTTTGGACCAAACATTTCTAGATCCTGACTGGTCACTAACCACCCACCAATTCCTCACAAGAACTTTGGGGCTGGTGCAGAGTTGTCTTGATCTGCTGCCAGTGCTCAAAGAGAAGTTTGAAAAAAAACCCGACAATGATAGTGTCTAGTGAGGGAAAATAATGGCAAGTAGCAAAAGGAAAGGTCATGCTGATCAGCAGTATAGCAACCAATCAGAGGCACACCAACATTTCTCAGATAAAAAAAAACAACCCCCCAAACGTAGCTGGCCAAATATCTCTAATTCTTCCAATCAGCTCTGAGAAACTCAAACATTAAAAGCAATATTATTCTCTTTTTTGGCATTAGAAGTGAAACAACAACCGCTTGCACCACAAACACCCATGGCTTTGCCTTTATCCTTGGCTTGTCTAGAGAAAATATATTTTGATACAAACTGTTCTCAGTATAGATTTGCTCTCTGGAGCTGTCAAATGAAAATAAAATGTAAGCTGCTGAAGTTAGAGAGAGATATGGGAAAGATGACCTGCAATGGGAGAGAGAAAAAATGCCAAAGCAGCTCAGAAGTGGGGTTGCGAGAAAATGGTGAATGAGGGAAGTTAATGAAATAATTAACCACCTTTTGACTTCAAATGGGGGAGAGACAAATCAAACAACCCCAGAGAGCTCCAATCTGCAATTTCTGACAAAGGGAAACTTAGGACAGCCTGCAAAATAGGAACACCTGAAGCTAAACTTTACAGATAAAGGGTCAGCACAAAAATCTGCTACACTAAACACTGCAAAGTCACAGGCCTGGGGGAGGGGTAACCAATTTAATAGCAAGCACCCTGGTGGATTACCATTTGCTGCCTGTCTTCTCTAACAGGAACTCAAAGGAGCAGAAAAAGGAGTGCTTCAAAATGCAGAAATCACTACCCAGAAACATACACAGACATGCATGTCAAGTTACAAGATGCTCTACTCCTAGAGGCTCCCTGAGACTGTCAGACCCAAGGGGAGGGAGAGGGATTGAGAATAAAAGTGGCTTTCAAGAACATATGGAAATGGCCATTGAACCCTGTTCCTGGGCAAGAGGGCTATGTGGTTATTTACCTCTCTTTCCTCTTTGACCCCAGCCCCTTTCCCTTCCCCATGCATTGCAAGGAGAGCCTTCCCCCTCTCCTGCCTTCCTGAAACTGACACGGGCCCACACCCGCCCCAGACACAAGTGCAACCATCACGATCACAAGATGCTGCCGAGGGGATAGGGAGTGGGGGGTGCAGCTGCTGCCTACGGAGGGCGGGGAGGGATGGGGGAGAGGCAGAGAGAGGCGATACTGGACCAGGCTTTGACTCGGATTTTGAGCTCCCCTTCCTGAGGCTCCGGCATGACTTTCTTGGACACCCTGAGCTTGTTGAGCCCCCCGAAGCCAGACAGCAGCACGGCTCGCATCTCCTTGGTGTCCCCTGCCCGCAGGCTGCCGCTGCCCTCGGCAGCTTCCTTGCCTCCCTCTTTCTCGATCATCTGCTCCGTCTCGTCCGCTTTCTCCGCGCCTTCCTTGGCCATGGCGGCGGGCTGCAAAGCTGCGGCGGAGGAGGGGGCTGCGCTCAGCCTTTGCCTCCTGTTGAATGTGGGTGATGCTGGGATGTGCAATGGCTGCAGCTGGTTGAACGGGGGCTCTGGTCCTTCCAGCCCTACCGCAATGCACAGAGTAGCTGCGCAGCACGAATCACCAGCCCCGCAGGTAGCCCCCGTGAGTGCCTATCCCAGTTAAATCTATGACGACGAGTTGATCTGGCGCCAGGTACCCGCGTACCTAGACAGCTCCCGGGCTGCAATAGTTTGACGTGGGCAGAAGGGGTTGGGGGGGGGGGGGGGCGGCAGGGAGATTGTTTGTCCGGAGATTCTCTACCCATTAGTAGGTGACCTCAGCCCAGGATATATGGGTTTACTGCGCATTTCTCAGACAGCCTGACAGCGGGCTATGTAGGGCTGGATGTGGGTAGGTGTGAGTCAGCTATCCCTCCCTACTGACCTGCCCAGAGAGCGCTAGGAGAGGGGCAGGGGCAGTATTCCCATAGGATTCCTCCCCTCAGATCATACTGAAATGAGAGTTGGGGGGAGAGATTATCCTGCCCCGTATTGTCATTCTGGTGGGTATAACACACTGTGCTCCCTTTCCCTAGTAAAGTGGTTTGCTTGCCTAAATACCTGAAAAAATAGAGGTCAAATACAGACCTAGATAAAATTAAGCATGCTACCCAAGGACAGCCCTTTGCAGTGAATACTGCCCACCAGTTAGCACTTTATGCTTTTGTGGCATTTCACTTACAGCTGCTCTTAATTCTGGCGGAGAATCTCCAAGCTGTGTAAACCCCATTTCACCTTCTAACACAGACCTGTGCATAAATATAGAAATAAAGAAACTCATCTAAGGAAGAAAACCTGGATTTATGCAGGAAATAGCCCGACTTGATTATGTAAAGAGTTGTCACTTTGGATGGGCTAGCACCAGCAGGAGAGTGAATTTGTGTGGGGGGGTGGAGGGTGAGAAAACCTGGATTTGTGCTGGAAATGGCCCACCTGATGATCACTTTAGATAAGCTATTACCAGCAGGACAGTGGGGTGGGAGGAGGTATTGTTTCATATTCTCTGTGTATATATAAAGTCTGCTGCAGTTTCCACGGTATGCATCTGATGAAGTGAGCTGTAGCTCACGAAAGCTCATGCTCACATAAATTGGTTAGTCTCTAAGGTGCTACAAGTACTCCTTTTCTTTTTTCATCTAAGGAAAACACCTCAGACAAAAGAAACCACTTAGAGTGGATCGGTGAGTTTTGCATGGTTTATATTAAAGCCCACCAGGCACAAGTGGAAAATTTTCAAAAATGCCAAAGTGACTTAGCAACCTGAGTCTCATTTTCAAAAGCAACTTAAGCACTTAGGCCAAGCTCCTCCAAGGGGTTTCCTCAATGGAAGTTAGGAGCCTAAATACTTTTGAGGATCTGGGCCTTAGGAGCCTAAGTCCCATTGACATTCAATGAGACTCAGGCTCTTACTGATTGTATCCAACATGAGAAGTCCACCACTCACACACTTAAAGTTATGTACATGTTTAAGTGCTTTCAGAGCCTAAAGCAACACTTCATACAGGTGAGCATACAACCCACTGATCATTGTAGATTTCCCCAATATATTGTAAATAGAAAAACATCCATGTTTTAATACCAAAAGCTACCAATTTTGTTCAGTTAGCTTCAAAATGTCTCAATTCATACCAGTGATGGGGGTAGTACAGTGGTCATATTGTGGTACAAAGTTTGTCAGGACTCCGGCTTATGCATTCAAAGTACAGTCATATTCCTTAACTTCTCAAATGCACATCTATGTGTCTCTGACTGTATATTTAGCACACAGTATTTAAAGAATGCAAAACAGCTTTAAAAGATGCTAATATTCAAATTATAATTAATGTGTTGGTATAAGATATTGGCACTCATGTACTATAGCAATGAGTGACAACATAAGACACTAGGTAGTCCTACTCCAGAGTTATTCTTTTCAGGAAATGAAGAGAGCATTGGTTAAGGCTGTGTTTCAAAAATCTCTGAAAGCAGGACAAACTCCTTTTTTCCACACTCCAGTAGATGGATTTTAGTCTTCAAATCCACCTCAATAACTCTTCAGAGGATACTTTTCAAATAAAATATTTACTAATGTTTGCCGAGGACCTATTTAAAAATGCTCCTTTTAGAAATTCTGATCTCAAAGTATGTTAGAAGTGGTGAATTAAGGTAGCTGTAATTGCAATTGATTATGAATTAATCCATTGTAATTGATGCAAATACAAACATTAACTAATGAATATACATGATAGGCGTACATGACAATGGTCCAGATCTTCAGAGGTATTTAGGCATCTAACTCCCTTTGACTGCAATAGGAATTAGATGCCTTAATACCTTGGAGGATCTGAGCCAATGTGATTATCAGGTCACAATGAGGCTTTGCTTACATGCCGGGAATATCATTGTATTGCATGCATAGCTTGCTCCTTTTTATCCATCATGCATTTCCCTTAAGGGGTATTTTGTAGAGACATTTTAAATGTAGCCATATTTTGCAAGTCAATTTAATGATATTCAGGCAAGTGTATCTTTATCCATGTACCCCAGAGACCAGGAAAGGGAACATTACCAAGGGATGACAAAGTGACATACCACAGGGGAGGAAATCTGCTCATCCTGAATATCAGCACTGGGAGGCATGTAACCATTTTAGAGGCCAAGAAGCTCCCCTCTCTCCATTCTGCTCCCTTGGTTATAATTTGAATACTTCCTTTTCTATGCTAGCTGTAGTTGGCTGGATAGATGTTGTAAAATAGAATACCAAGTTCTGTTACTTTAGATTCGGCCATTGTAATGAATGACCAGGCAACTAACAGCTAAATAAAGAATATCATACATTATAGTCCAACCGATTCACCCAGCTGACATTTTAATACAATTTAACTCAAATGGTAAAGTGTAGGATGAGTGGAGAAAATAGAGCAGATGGTGTATATCAGCTCAGTGAAATCCAGTATTAATGGAGAGACTTTGGGGGCAGCTCCAGCTTCTTTGCATCACTTTGGTGGTCTAAAGCAGCCACACAGCAAATAGATCTGGCCCCTCTGGGGATTGCCCTTACCTGGAGGAATCCTCTGGCTGTGTAGGGCTGCAATGCAACACTAACTTATACTGGGGCCATGTTAGTCCCTGGTTTGCCTAGATAATGTAAGAACATAAAGCTTCCTTTTTGTCTTCTGTCAAGAGTAGCTTGTCCAGACTGTTGGGTGTAGCCCAGAGGTTCTCAAACTGTGGATTGAGACCCCAAAGTGGGTCACAACCCCATTTTAATGGAGTCACCAAGTCTGGCATTGGTCTGGGCCCCAGCAAGTCTGAAGCCCAAGCCCCCCCTGCCCAGGGCAGAAACCCTTGGGCTTCAGCTTTGGCTCCACCTCCTGGGTGGTGGGGCTCAAGTGGACTCAGTCGTTAGTCCTCCCTCCTGGGGTTGTGTCATAAATATAAAGGGAAGGGTAACCACCTTTCTGTATACAATGCTATAAAAACCCTCCTGGCCAGAGGCAAAACCCTTTCACCTGTAAAGGTTAAGAAGCTAAGATAACCTCACTGGCACCTGACTCAAAATGACCAATGAGGGGACAAGATACTTTCAAATCTGAAGGGTGGGGGGAACAAAGGGTTTGTCTGACTGTGTGATGCTTTTGCGCGGAACAGATCGGGAATGCAGACTTACAACTCCTGTTAAGTTAGTAAGTAATCTAGCTTGAAATGTGTTCGATTTCCTTTTGTTTAATGGCTGGTAAAATAAGCTGTGCTGGATGGAATGTATATTTCTGTTTTTGTGTCTTTTTGTAACTTAAGGTTTTCCCTAGAGGGATTTTCTGTTTTGAATCTGATTACCCTGTAAGGTATTTACCATCCTGATGTTACAGAGGTGATTCTTTGACTTTTTCTTTAATTAAAATTCTTCTTTGAAGAACCTGATTGATTTTTCTTAAGATCCAAGGGTTTGGGTCTGTGTTCACCTGTACAAATTGGTGAGGATTCTTATCAAGCCTTCCCCAGGAAAGGGGGTGTAGGGCTTGGGGGGGATATTTTGGGGGAAGATGTCTCCAAGTGGGCTCTTTCCCTGTTTTTGTTTAAAATGCTTGGTGGTGGCAGCATATGGTTCAAGGACAAGGCAAAGTTTGTATCTTGTGGAAGTTTTTAACCTAAGCTGGTAAGAATAAGCTTAGGGGGTCTTTCGTGCAGGTCCCCACATCTGTACCCTAGAGTTCATAGTGGGAAAGGAACCTTGACAGGTTGTGTAGTAATTTTTGTTGTCAGAAGGGGGTCATGATGCAATGAAGTTTGAGAACTGCTGGTCTAACCCTATCTTGTTTGCACCTCAAAACAGATTAAGGGCTATCTTACAGTATGGCCATTTTACAGCATCATAATGTCTGGCTTACGGTAGAACAAATGTTTTCCCCACATCAGTGACGTAAATCTATGTGTTCTAAGGCTTAACATAATGTAAAGCTAAATAGATATTCTTGAATTATATGAAATGCTCTATTCTCTGTTACATGTTGATTCATAACCACTTTTGTAACAATATTAGATTGCATCATACATTGAGGTTTACGCTAGGAAGTGATACGAGTATTATTCTGACTATTTATTATATGTCTTATGTTAAGTGGCCTGTACTGCTCCGAGCCAGTTTACACTGGTTTCATATCGCTCTTGTGGAATGCCTATGCAAATCATCAAGAGCCTGATCCAAAGCCCATGAAAGTCAAAGGATATGTTTCCATTGACTTCAGTGGGCTTTGGATCAAGCCCTAAAGACACAGATATGTGAAGGTTTGGAACTGTACAAGAACTAGCATAGAAATTAGAAGGTGCCCAGAATTTTGTCCATAATTTAGCATTTATACAGATGCTACAGACATCCCCTAGAAAAATATCTGAAGTATCTGAATGGCACAGACACTTTGATAACATATTGGTGGACATGGTATAAGAACCTGAACAGAACAGGCTGATTCTTTGATCACCACCTTAACCTACAAGTCAAGTCAATGATATATTTTCCACTGTCATTCCTTGTAACAGTGGTGCTTAAAAGGGGTACTTTCAGAAAAGTTTTAAAAATGTAATATATTATCTGTGGATAAATTCTGACAGTTTGTAGTCAACCATCTCTATGCTGTATTTATTCAGGACCATTTTCTGCTACTGTTATTCATAGTGTTCATACTCTGCAAGCAGTCCCGTTTAAATCCATTTGATAATTCAAGGGGCACAGTGCTATTCATCATAAATGTTATCCTGGGGCTTGGGTGCAGTTGATAGGCATTTCATTCAGTATACCTGTAAGAAGCAGTTAAGTTTCTTTCGGAGTAAGATAGCTGAAACGATAGGAGCCACCACCCAAAACACATGCAAGGCCATACACAAGGCCAGTCAGAATCTGAGCTAAGTGGGTGGAGGAGTTACATTGGGGGTTGAATGAAAATGCAGAGGGTTGGGTATTTTTTTAGTGGAGGGGGGTGTGTCACTGGACGCAACCAGAAATACCATACAAGCAGCCAGAGAAAGTAGCAGAAAGGCAAGGGCTGCCAGAGAAGCTCTTGTAGTGTGACACAGAGAGAGCTTTTGGGTAAAGTGCTGTCTGGAAAAACAGGCTCGGAACAAAGAAACTGTTTCCTACTGTTTGATTCCTACTGTGTTCACAGAAACAGGACTGTGTGTACATTTTTTTGTAAATAAACAGGACTGCACCAAAGAAATACCTACGTCCATCATCAATTTCTCCCCATGATGGAAACAACCTGCAAGACCCTGAATATTGGTCAACAGCTCAGGTCAAGAGGGGTAACATAAGGATGGCACAATCTGGCCTTAATCCCTTGATATAATGGGTGGAATGAGATCTCTTTAGTTCATGCCAATATCGTTTTCTTTGTTGCATCAATGAGTTAAATCTCATTTGCAGTCAAAGCACAGAGGATTTTTTATTTTAAGGAATTGTATGTTGCAAACTGTGGTAAATAATATAGCCATCTTCAGCAGACATAAATCCACTGTATGTTTAGGGGGCCTACTTTGTCTAAACCTTGGCAATTTTTGAAGTGAATGTTCTACCAAAATAGAACATTTTCCTTTATAATGTAGTTTTAAATAAACTGCCCAAAGCTTGGAGACACAGAAAAAATAACAAACCACACAATTCTCTTAGCTTTTCCATTTTATTTCTAAATGGGCCAATTCTTCATTCTACATCTTTTCTGTCCTATAAAATGTCCATTGTGAATGATGAAAATTGCATTTTACTTACAATGCAGTATGTGTCTGTGTAACACTTATTTTTGTCAATTATTATAACCCATTGTCCATAATTGCATCTCTTATCAGTGAAGCGATATCAGCAATTATTTCCCATCAGTGTAACACATCAAAACAAAGGGAAGGCAAGAGAATATTTAACAGTAAAGTTTATCAGGTTTTGATATTGAGATCTTACATTTCATACATTGAATTACACTCAGAGGTTTTTTTATCTTAGCTGGGAGATTTTTCTCTTTAGCGTAAATGTGTATGAATTCTTGTATGAATCAGAGGTGCAATTAATCAATTCTCTGTTTGTAGTCACTGCAGAGAGCTATATTTTCTCCTTTAGTGTAAAAAAGCAGTTTAAAGCACCTCGGAGTCATTTGGAATAATGAAAATGTGTTGTATTTTAAATTAAGAAGGAAAAGAAACCAGAGCTTTCTTGCTGTGGATTTGGCAAGTCTAAGTGATGTCAGAATGACTCATCTGATTATTGTATTTTCTCAATAGTCTTGTACATAAGTTTTGCCCAGAGAACACAGTGATGTGTACAATTGAAATTAGATAGATCACTTTTAAAAAACACTTTTTTTAAAATATTTTGTAAGGATGCTTTTGTTTAAGGAGGTAAATTATTCCCTCCTACATATGTCTCTTCTGTTGCTTTTTATTCTTTACAATAGATCTACAATGGAGATGGCTGCTTCTATTTAGCAAAATATGACAGAACCAGGTATCATGGTGATGAAAATCATGTAAGTACATGCATAGATAGAGCTAATCCCATTTTACCTGTCAACCTCTACTATCCAAAAGTGGGATATGCCTGTCTTTTATCCTTTGCACTGAAATATACCCATGAATCAAAATCTCATGCAGTTAAAAATATGCCACATCCTCCATTCTATTTGGCTAAATGGTATTACACTGTACAATTTTTTAAAAAACAGAACAGCTTATCATATCAAAACATCTTTACTTACATGCTGTTGCCTGATACCTGTACTTCTCTGATAACTCTGTGTTATACAGAGGAAACATACATGCACGCTTTACAAATATATGTTCACTAGCTGGATTAACCTCTGAGTGCGTTTAGAAGGGTGCATCTAGACTGCATGCCGCTTTTGGCAGCGTGTCACATACAAACTCGTGCAACCCCCCCCTAAAATGGATATAAATAGTGGTGTAGTTTGTAAGGCCAGCCTTAGGGGAGTAAAGACACGCCTGAAGGGCTCTCTACTCACTGGGGCTATGCCTTCCTGTCTACGATGCTATTTTTTGCAGTGCGGCGTTCCACTGCTGGAGCCTTTCTGTGTCGCAGTGAAAGACTCCAGCATGGGGGAAGGCTCCAGCAGCATGGAAAGGCTCTGCCAGCTCCCCACTACTGGAGCCCTTCACCGTCACAGGGAAAGACTTGGGTACATCCTTGCTGCTGGAGCCCCGGGGAAGACTGTGGCAGCAGGGAAAGGCCCAAACTTTCCCTGCTGCCTCCCCCCTGCCCGAGCATTTTGCTGACACATGTAGCTACACACCGCAGTGTGGATGTGACGTGCTTTTCACGGTGGTGGGTAGCTATCCATACACCATAAGCTACCACTAGTAGTGAGTAGTACAGACGTAGCCTAAAGGGCAGGAGCAACAATTATAAGCAGATTCAGTCGTGACGATAAGGACGATGGGGAAATTGGCCTGAAAAGACATGGCATTGCTAATTTAGCCAAGCATGGTGAAATTTTGTTGAAACCCTTGAGCATCCTGTCTTTGCGATAGAGTCGCTGCATTGTCTGGGCCTAATCCCTTCATCTCTTTGTGCCTCTGTTCCCCCCGCCCCCCGTTTATCCTCAATGGGGATAAATGATGCCACACAGGTATGATATGAAAATTAGTTAGTGTTTATACTGTACTATGGATCTGGTGCTATCTGGGGGCTAAGTATTAACTACCTCTTTGAATTCCAAAGATTTTTGGAGTTCTTTCATATCTTGTTCTTCTAGGTATTCTGTAGCCATGTACCACTGGTTTTGCTACAGTCGCTGTGGATGTTGGTGTACTCTTCTTCACATCCAGATAGGAGCTAAGAAGGATTTTTGTTTAGGGGATTGGATTGCTCTGAGAACTGGTAATCCACTATGGAGTTTTTTTACCTTTTGGCTGCTGGGTTAGCTCTCGCCAGACTAGTGAAAACAAAAGCGGTCAGAGTTTGATAACAAATGAGCTCAGTTTATGCCAGAGTGGACAGGGGCCTACATCACTTCTAAAATTGGCCTCCTTTTTAGTGGTTTCAGCAGTCTGGTAAGTTAATTGACGTGAACTAAAATTGAATGATTATGAACTATTCCTATACACAAAGGTGACCCCTTCAGGCTATGGTTAATACATGTTGGCAAGGAATCACATGGAAACTCGTATTATTACTACATGCCCTCTACCTGTTTATGATACTTCTTTGGACTGCCACTGTACATTTTGGACTTTTAGGTGTTTTATACATTGCATCTCTGGCTATATTTCACCATACAGAAAAGTAATTGAAAACTGACATTGTCAGAAATGGAGCTAGTTTGCTGACAGCAATGCATACTGCACGCTGAAAGGAGAAGACTGAGTGTCACCTTTTCTGCCTCGCTGTCTTTAGGGATTAGGTGTGTTGAAGAGGTGATGGGTTTCGTTACCACGGCATGTTGACATCTGTACTAGCCAAATAAATGTCAGACAATCACTGAGTTGGCATTAGTCTAATTTTCACAGCATACACAGAGAAGTCAGATAAAAACAAAGTACTCTTGTTTGAAGGTTGCAATGAAACAGTACTTTATTTCTTAGAATTCAGAAGAATACCACACAAGAACCCAATCACAGAGAGAGACAATACAGGCTGCTCCCTAAGGCAGAGACGGACAATTTACCCCACCATTTTCTAGGCTCCCTACTATGCTCAGAAGGGAAGGAAGAAAATGCATATTCTTTCTCCACAGAGGGATTTACTGCCTGGTGTCCTAGGTTGATCTTGAATCCTCCATACAACCTGAGCCAAAGAGCTCACTAGTGTCATAATGGTATTAGTGAGAGATACTGAGGTAGAAGGTCATCTAATAGCAGAAGAGGAGAACAAGGGTGACTCTGGCTGTGTGTCACTGCAAGATCATTCAGTACCGAGGACATCTTCATTGTTGAGAAAGTCACTGCCAAAAGCTTCTGCACCATAGAGGCTGAAGCCATCGGCACTGGAGTTGTCAGCACTGAACGTGTTTATATCAGTACTGAGAGGTCAGTACTAGGAGCAATGCGGACTATGGCTTCAGGCAGTACCTTGGGTACTCAGTGACTGGTCTATGCTGAGGTGTAAGAAGAACTCTATTTGGACAACAAACTACTTTTGGCTGAAGATCATGAGGGGAAACAGCAGTCTGATGAGGTCTTTGCCTAATTTGATTAGGCACCTGAGAGAGTGAACTAGCCCAGTCAAGGTACCTTTTTTGCCTTGGAGTTGAGCTGCAGGTCAGGCAGTGTCAGGTCCTGAGGCTGTCTTTAAGACAAAGTTTAAGATGGGCCTCTCTCACTTTCTGTGTCCTCTTAGAGAAGGAGCAACAGATTGAGCATGGACGTGCCCCTCTCCAAGGCAAAAAAGACACCTTGACTGCCCCTCATTAAGCAGGATAGCCATGTCACAAGAAGAGCAAGTTGTGAACCCTGGGGACTTTGTTTCAGCAGATAGATCTGGGAGATCTGATCGAAAAAGGTGATTTTTTGTTTTTGTTTGTTTGTAAATGCCAATGACTGTATAATAATATTATTAACTACCCTTAGAAAAAATGCATCGTGCACAGCGAAGGACACTGCAAGAGTTCCATCTCACTGCCATGGGTGGGAAGGATGAATTAATTGGTGCTTGGGCTTGCTCTACCCTTTATGTCCTTGGGTGTGTCCTTGGATCCTAGGGGAATGAGGGCATGTAGGGTGCAGCACAGCTCCAACGGACACTGCCGGCCAAAAGAAACCAATCTCACACATATGGGGCACATATGCACCAAAGTGGAATCTAGTAGACAAGCACTCAAGGACCAATCACTCGTGCCTTTTGGAAAGGTAGGTCTTTATATCCAAATAAGAAGCTCCGGTAAGGCATGCTAGAGACCTATGAATAGCAGGATGAGAGTTCAGATGGCCGAGGTGCTGCAGCGGAGAACAATCAGAGAAACTGAACAATACTTTCTTGAGTGCTGCCCCAGGTGCAGACTGTATCAAAGAAAGTTTAGTTACCACAGCCAGTGTCTGCAGGAGACTTCAAAAGCTGTATATGAATAACTGAACAGAGCAGCTGTTACCAGGACTCCTGAATGGCCAGGCAATGGCTGAATTATGTGATGAAAATAGACAGTGAAAAAATGAGACAACTGTCAAAATCTGCAAGGCTATGTCTATGCTACAGCTAGGAGGTACGATTTGCAGTCCGGGCAGACTGACTTGTGGTAGCTCAGCTTGAGCTAGCATGCTAAAAATGGCAGTGTGAATGTTACGGTGAAGGCAGTGGCCCAGGTTAGCCATCCAAGCTCAGATGCAGGAGGTTGGGCGGGCTTGGACTTGGGTGGCTAACATGAGCTGCCGCCAGTGCCACAACAGCAACACAGCTATTTTTAGTGCTCTAGCTCAGGTTGAGCTAGTGCAAGTCTATCTACCTGTGCTTGGAATTTCACCTCCCAGCTGCAGTCTAGATATACGCTAAGGATACTCAAAGAATTTAGCAAAAGTTCTGAAGGAAAGTCTCACATCAGTTACAGCTCATATTGCTAGATATCCAAAAGTGGGACTGAGCTTTACAAAGAATGCATATTACAAGCTATGGATACATGCCCACTTGTGCCAAGACAATGATATATAAGTTGCATTGTATTCAATGGGAAGTGTTATCACTATAATTCCTAGTACCCTTTAAAAATGAAATAATATTCATTTAATGTGAAGAATTGTGAGGTTTTATTCTTTGCATCATAAATTTAAAGGCATCTTTATCTTCTTCAGGCTACAGTACATATAACATTGAGCAGTCATTCATATTACATACTCAGATGTCTGTATAAGCACATCAATCTTTTAAGATTCATTACTAGCTTATCTTTTTGCTAAGAACATCTCTGCTCAAGTGTTTTGTATTTCATGGGCTACAAGATGAAATGCCAATTCTACTGGATGAAATGGAAGAGCCATTCTAGCCTGGAGCCTGATGTGAAACATAGTAGAAATTGGAACATTCCTAAAGAAGAGAAATCAGCTTCTTTAAGAGTCAGAGCAGTAAACCACTACACTTTTAGTCTTGATATTCATTGAACACAGATAGAGGTGAAATGTCCTATTTAACGTGATAAAGTAAAAAGTTCTGGCCTGTCATACACTTGCATTGCAAACTTTATACTAACTTTATTTATTTAACAGCTCACATTCTCAAGGCATTTTGCCTTTAGGACTAGTCTATTATGCAGGAATTGTACCACTGACCTTTATTTTTTCAAGCTTCTCTTTCTTAACACTGTAAATATCTTTCAGAGGAACAGCCGTGTTAGTCTGTATTCGCAAAAAGAAAAGGAGTACTTGTGGCACCTTAGAGACTAACCAATTTATTTGAGCATGAGCTTTCGTGAGCTACAGCTCACTTCATCAGATGTTTACCGTGGAAACTGCAGCAGACTTTATATATACACAGAGAATATGAAACAATACCTCCTCCCACCCCACTGTCCTGCTGGTAATAGCTTATCTAAAATGATCAACAGGTGGGCCATTTCCAGCACAAATCCAGGTTTTCTCACCCTCCACCCCCCCACACAAATTCACTCTCCTGCTGGTGCTAGCCCATCCAAAGTGACAACTCTTTACATAATCAAGTCGGGCTATTTCCTGCATAGATCAAGGTTTTCTCACATCCCCCCCACCCCCATACACACACAAACTCACTCTCCTGCTGGTAATAGCTCATCTAAACTGACCACTCTCCAAGTTTAAATCCAAGTTAAACCAGAACATCTGGGGGGGGGGGGGGGGTAGGAAAAAACAAGAGGAAACAGGCTACCTTGCATAATGACTTAGCCACTCCCAGTCTCTATTTAAGCCTAAATTAATAGTATCCAATTTGCAAATGAATTCCAATTCAGCAGTTTCTCGCTGGAGTCTGGATTTGAAGTTTTTTTGTTTTAAGATAGCGACCTTCATGTCTGTGATTGCGTGACCAGAGAGATTGAAGTGTTCTCCGATTGGTTTATGAATGTTATAATTCTTGACATCTGATTTGTGTCCATTTATTCTTTTACGTAGAGACTGTCCAGTTTGACCAATGTACATGGCAGAGGGGCATTGCTGGCACATGATGGCATATATCACATTGGTGGATGTGCAGGTGAACGAGCCTCTGATAGTGTGGCTGATGTTATTAGGCCCTGTGATGGTGTCCCCTGAATAGATATGTGGGCACAATTGGCAACGGGCTTTGTTGCAAGGAAAAGTTCCTGGGTTAGTGGTTCTGTTGTGTGGTATGTGGTTGTTGGTGAGTATTTGCTTCAGGTTGCGGGGCTGTCTGTAGGCAAGGACTGGCCTGTCTCCCAAGACTTGTGAGAGTGTTGGGTCATCCTTTAGGATAGGTTGTAGATCCTTAATAATGCGTTGGAGGGGTTTTAGTTGGGGGCTGAAGGTGACCGCTAGTGGCGTTCTGTTATTTTCTTTGTTAGGCCTGTCCTGTAGTAGGTAACTTCTGGGAACTCTTCTGGCTCTATCAATCTGTCTCTTTACTTCTGCAGGTGGGTATTGTAGTTGTAAGAAAGCTTGACAGAGATCTTGTAGGTGTTTGTCTCTGTCTGAGGGGTTGGAGCAAATGCGGTTGTATCGCAGAGCTTGGCTGTAGACGATGGATCGTGTGGTGTGGTCAGGGTGAAAGCTGGAGGCATGCAGGTAGGAATAGCGGTCAGTAGGTTTCCGGTATAGGGTGGTGTTTATGTGGCCATTGTTTATTAGCACTGTAGTGTCCAGGAAGTGGATCTCTTGTGTGGACTGGACCAGGCTGAGGTTGGTGGTGGGGTGGAAATTGTTGAAATCATGGTGGCATTCCTCAAGGGCTTCTTTTCCATGGGTCCAGATGATGAAGATGTCATCAATATAGCGCAAGTAGAGTAAGGGCTTTAGGGGACGAGAGCTGAGGAAGCGTTGTTCTAAATCAGCCATAAAAATGTTGGCATACTGTGGGGCCATAATTCCTGCTCCCTCTGCACTGTGTAAACACAAGCTCTATTAATTTAACTGGGAGCAGGAGCAGGTCCTTGTTCTGATAATACTGTATTTTAGGTGAATTCAGCCTGATCCTGCAAACCCTGAGTAGATTTGGGGACAATTTTTATACCTTCAAGTCAGGGGCACTTCTATGGGTACCCACATGGCTCCACAGTATGCCAACACTTTTATGGCTGCCTTAGAACAACAATTCCTCAGCTCTCATCCCCAAGCACCACACTGATGACATCTTCATCATCTGGACCCATGGGAAGGAGGCCCTTGAGGAATTCCACCAGGATTTCAACAATTTCCACCCCACCATCAACCTCAGCCTTGTCCAGTCCACAAAAGAGATCCACTTCCTGGACACTACAGTGCAAATAAGCAATGATCACATAAATACCACCCTATACCGGAAATCTACTGACTGCTATACTTACCTACATGCCTCCAGCTTTCATCCAGACCACATCACATGATCCATCGTCTACAGCCAAGCTCTAAGATACAATCGCATTTGCTCCAATCCCTCAGACAGAGACAAACACCTACAGGATCTCTATCAAGCGTTCTTAAAACTAGAATATCCATCTGCTGAAGTGAAGAAACAGATTGACAGAGCCAGAAGGGTACCCAGAAGTCACCTACTACAGGACAAACCCAACAAAGAAAGCAACAGAACGCCACTAGCCATCACTTACAGCCCCCAACTAAAACCTCTCCAGCGTATCATCAAGGATCTACAACCTATCCTGAAGGACGATCCCTTACTTTCACAGACCTTGGGGGACAGGCCAGTCCTTGCTTACAGACAGCCACCCAACCTGAAGAAAATACTCACCAGCAACCAAACACCACACAACAAAAATACTAACCCAGGAACCAATCCCTACAACAAATCCCATTGCCAACTCTGTCCGAATATCTATTCAAGGGACACCATCATCGGACCTAACCACATAAGCCACACACCATCGGGGACTCGTTCACCTGCACATCTACCAATGTGATATATGCCATGTGCCAGCAATGTCCCTCTGCCATGTACATTGGCCAAACCGGATGGTCTCTACGCAAAAGAATAAATGGACACAAATCAGACATCAAGAATTGCAACATTCAAAAACCAGTAGGACAACACTTCCATCTCCCTGGACACTCAATAACAGAATTAAAAGTGGCAATTCTTCAACAAAAAAAATTCAAAAACAGACTTCAACGAGAAACTGCAGAACTGGAATTAATCTGCAAACTAAACACCATCAAATTAAGCCTGAATAAAGACTGGGAGTGGATGAGTCACTACAAAAAGTAATTTTCCCTCTGCTGATACTCACACCTTCTTGTCAACTGCTGGAAATGGGTGACATCCACCTTGATTGCATTGGCCTCGTTAGCACTACAAAAGTAATCAACTATTGAGAATAGGTCACTTCTACCTTAATTGAATTGGCCTCGTTAGCACTGAGCCCCCACTTGGTAAGGCAACTCCCATCTTTTCTTATATATACTGCTTACTGTATTTTTCACTCCATGCATCTGATGAAGTGGGTTTTAGCCCACAAAAGCTTATGCCCAAATAAATGTGTTAGTCTCTAAGGTGCCACAAGGACTCCTCGTTGTTTTTGCTGATACAGACTAACATGCTACCACTCTGAAACCTGTCACCCAAATGTATACAGCATTGGGTTCTTAGTGATGTACCTTTAAAAATACCATCTCTATCTTGTGCAAATGTACAGCATATCTCAGACTTTGCTGACCTGGCTAGAAAATTTTAAGATTTGCTTGTATTCATCAGATGCCAATGGCAACCTATATACTGAAGCAGTTGTCATGACAACTCAATTAACTAAATAAACATAGCTGTGTGCAGTAGCAGATCCAGTCCTGTGCATCATCTCTACCTCAGCCCAAGAGCTCTGAATAGCTGTGCACAAGAATCTGCGCATTTTACTTTGGGCAGCAGGAATATTGATGTACCATATAGTGTTGCCCACTGTGACCGAATTTGTCTATTTCCCCTGACATTATTAACGGGACCACAGCCAGAGTCCATCTTTGGAGGCACTGAAACCCAGGTCAGGTTATTGTCATCTTCCCAATTGCTTCTCCGACTCTGTCCTATTGATTTCAGTGGGAGTTTTGCCTTAGCAAAGAGGAGTGGGCAAACTGTCAGCATCCTCTTCCTGCTGCTAGTGCAGAGTTTGTAGGACAATACTTTGCACTAGTGGGTAGTTAGTGGGAAATGCAGGCATGGCCTATTGCTTTACACCAAAGAAAGGAATATCAGCATTATTTTAACACCATTTGCATTACTACAGTTAAGATGGCATCTTCTTTTCCCTTATAACTGTTTTTAGTTCAAGGGATTCTAATATGCCTGTAAAAATAATCTGAGGCTGAAATCTGACATGTAGTACTAGGGCTCACCCTGGGAAAATGTTTTCCTCCAATAGTTTTAGATGTGTACAAATACAGGCCCCGCTCCTCTTTCCACTGAAGTCAACGGCCAAACTTCAGTGAGAGCAGGACCAGGATCAGATACGCACAAGGCCAAGATTTTTTTAAATACATGTGAAATAAATACAGAAATTAAACTATTTAGGGCTCATTAATCTATCAGCACTTTATTTTTTGTAATCCAATACAGGCATTAAAACGGGACAATTTCTGATTCAGAAAATCAAATAGTAACGTTTGAAAAATAATTTAAACCAACTGTTTACACTGATGTGCCAGTCCCACAGCTCACAGTTTGCTGCTTCTTCCCTGGTATAGCGATATATACTGCTCCATGAAACTCTTCTCAGAGGATGAAATTAAGTTGTCAAAATCATACGGAATTGCAAATGTAGGTTTCTTTTCAAAAATTACAAGAGCAAGAAATACAGCAAAGTGTGCAGTGAGTCCCCATATCCTAAGTGATGTTTTACGCTCAGGGTCATCATATACAAAACTGTGCAGCCAACTTGCAACACCATCTGCTCTTTTATAAGGCAAGGTCATGTACTTTAACGGATCGATAAAGTACTCCAGTGGCACCAAAAACACATCACTCACTTCATCTGGATTAGGTCTGGCCTGGAATGTGTCCTCTATAAATCCTACAACTGGCGTTACCAAAGAACCCACCTGAAAGGAAGAAAAAACATGAACTTGTTTGAAATACTTAGAAGAAAATCCTGTTTTTTTTCAAATGTTTTAGAAAATCTATCTACAGTATAACAAAATCATCACTGTTGATAACCTATGAAACAATCATACTTGTGAAGCCGTTTCGGGCCCTAATTCAAAAATTACATAGTTAAGCATTTATGTACTTTTTAGCATTGATATCAATGTAACTACTTATGTGTTTCAACTTACGCAGGTGCTTATGCACCTTGCTCATTTGGGACACACATCAGTGTTTATATTCTCTGCACACTGCTACCAATACAGGGCAACAATCACACACACAAGTGAGTCTGATATTCCATACAGTAGAGGTCACTGATAAACTGTAAGGCATTCACAAGCAGCCTATTCGTACAGATTATAAATATGAAAACCTGACACATACTGTTACAATGAAAGCCAACCATCATCACTTGTAGAGTCAGCAAGGAAATGTTATTGTTCCAAACACAAGGGTCACAATCTGCTCTCAGTTACTCTAGTGTAAATCTGGATAGACTATTTATATCCAATCACTCTGGATTTATATCAAGGTAACAGAGCAGAATAAGACAGGTAAGGGTGTTTGTAGACCAAGATCCATCAGGTAACCAAGTATATTTTTATTCAATTGATTACATTACACCATTTTTATATCAACCTTAAGAATTCTCAAAATGAAATTGGTTGAGACCCTACAAAAGTAGATAGTGCTGTAACAGAGAGCACTAAAAGTTAACATTTTTGGTATACTCAAATGTATATTTCAAATTATTATAATGCATAATGATATATTGAATGATGCACTTATCAGGAAAATATTTAAGAAAACTGTTGTAACAGCTAGACTTGTCCTTTCTATGAATTTTTGTGCTTTAAAGCTACCTTTACCTAAATACTTCAAGTTTCAAAATATTACATAATGCATGTTTCCACTGTACTCCTAGGAGCTACTACTTTCATCTTCTTATCTGGCAGGATAAAACTAACAGTAAGAAGACTAATATATAAATAAATAAACACAAATTAGAGCATTAACAGAAGATAATTGTGACCTATACATAAAAATATGAAAAAACTTGCTTTGAAAATGTAGCACTTTATATCTTTTCTCTAGTATGTGAAAACTGTTCCCATGAGAGAGATAGCTAGAGCCTAGAAGCTTGAAAACGTAACACTGATTTACACCTCAAAAGACATCTCCAGAACAGAGGAAGTATACTGGCTGCATTCCTGTTACAAAGTAAAAGGTCACTCATTGCTACAGGTTTGAAATGTCAGTGATAAGCTTATAGAAGTGAAATGCAATTTTCAGCTTGTTTCCTCATAATATTCAGAGTTGTTTGATTCTTTTTGGTACACCTTACTTTATCAATTCCAGGTACAAGCCTACAGATGACCTCCACCTGCTCTGGATAGAGTCCCACTTCTTCCTTGGCTTCCCGGAGAGCAGTGGCTATTTCATCTCTATCTGTTGGCTCACTTTTACCTCCTGGAAAGCACACTTCCCCTGGTGATCTTCTCAACTGGAAATTAAAGGAGTATTATTAAGTATCATGAGTTTTCTGATTTCATCTTAAATCCTTGTGTCCACAAAATTACTCCAAATTATTGTAGATCCTTCTAATCAACAAGGCTGAGAACTGGAACAAGAGCTCTACAGGTGAGAAGAGAAATGCATAGTCAGAGCTGTATGAGGAAGCTTTCTCAACATCTGAACATGGTGTCTATATCTTCCCAGTCTAGGTCCCTCACTTTCAGCATCACACAAAAGAAGAGGCATTTTTATAGTAATGTGTTACCTTTTATCATCATATGCTTTATATTGTATACTTTCCTTTAAAATTTATAACCACATTTCAAGGCCTTTTGCCATCTCTGCCTCACATAAGAGATTGAAAAAGCTCTTTGGAACTATCTGTCACTAAAATGGTTACTTTTGCATGGTCAAACAAAATAATTAAATATGCAAGGTACAGAATTCATTAAAAAAACCAAAATCAACAGCAGAAAAACACCTCTGAATAAGTAATGTCTCTATATTATATTTATTTGAAGTTTCACTTTAATAATAGTGAGTTCTATGAACGAACCAGAGCCTTTGTTAGAAAGCTCATTTACCATCAGTGTGTCTGCTCAGTTATTGTAAGCGCAGTTATTACAGTGTCAAGATTTTTAAGTAGGAACATTATTACTGCATCTTTCAAGAGATGTTGCACCTCTCAGAAGCCGAAAAAGCAGCCAGGTAAATTACTTATCAAAGAGTACAGACAGTAGACCTAGGTATAATATGTAACAATAATAGTTTTAGAAAGATATCACTGGCACAAAATGGAGAGGAAGGTAGATTTGGTCTCTCACATCTAGAAGTGAAGAAAGAGACTGGAAAAGTAATGTTAGATACAACCTTAGGAATCAAATTGGTAAAAACTTTATTGCACAGGTCAAATTTTTGTTTTAATTAAATTCTGTAGGAAACTGATCAATAGTCCCCTTTACTCTGACTTGGAAACTTGTATCAGACTTTACAGAAACATCCAAATTATTGTTGTGTATCTGGAAAGTAAACATCAGTGATCAATGTTAGCATGTGCAAATAAAGAGGTGTGTATGGATATTTTGGTTGCATACATGTGTGAAGACTATACTCTAAAACCATGCAGTAACAATTAAGATTTGTACATAGAGACTAATACTTGGATAAGAATATGGGTTAATATGAGTATCAGCTGAGTGCTTTC
Source organism: Caretta caretta (assembly GCF_965140235.1). NCBI lineage: Eukaryota > Metazoa > Chordata > Testudines > Cheloniidae > Caretta > Caretta caretta. The sequence continues at coordinate 30,828,478 of NC_134217.1, read as the reverse complement.
CTTCCTTCACTTTTTCTTTCCACACAGCTTAATCTTGCAACACACTTTCTCATTTTACTTTTGATGTTATACAGTTGGCTTTGACCTTCTGGTTCACATACCTTCATTGATCTGACAGTAAATAGCACATGCAGCTTTCCATCTTTAACCATTAGAGGCATAAGAACAGATGCTTTGGCTAGTGGCAAATGGGAGAATTTGTTTCCAACATCATATTTTCTTAAATTGATCTTGGCCTTATCTTTCATACTTCTGCTAAAAAAACACACAAAAATGCTCCATAACTAAACAGAATGCTTATCCTACTCCTTAAGAATATAGGAAAGATTATAATTTAGGATTTACAAATACCAGAGCTGTCAAAAATATTATGTCCTGTTTTTCAAAATTATCAGGTAAACATAATTAAATATGGTCCTCATACAAGCCTGCAATTATTTTGAATCCAACCTACTGATCATCATTATCTCATTCCCAAAGCAACATGGACTTAATTTTTCTGATTCATATAAAAGTAATCAGTTCGTATTAATTGAATTATATACCAGACATATACTATTATACACAAGCTACATACACAGAGCAACATTAGCAAATATAACACTGCCATAGTGTGTTTTTATATTACAGCATTTAAAAACACCCTCTTAAATATTCATTAAAAAAGTGTATACAGTGAGCATTAAACTTCCCATCCCCCCATTCTAAATTGCATATGATTGTGCACTTACATAATTAAAGCTTTTTGGACCCAATTTAAGATAAGACTCTACCCAGCTCAGGGTGTTTATGGGAACAGTATTGCTCAACATATTCAACACAGTTAATGAAACAGTAGTTACCAAAGAAAAATCTTAAAGGTGCATGACTGGAAAATGAGTCTGTGTTCTGCCACATCTGACAGCCCCATTTAGAAGGCAGAATTGTTCTGTGCATAGGCCAGTGTTTCCCAAACTTGGGTCACCACTTGTTCAGGGAAAGCCCCTGGCTGGCTGGGCTGGTTTGTTTACCTTCCGCGTGTGCAGGTAAACAAACCGGCCTGGCCCGCCAGGGGCTTTCGCTGAACAAGTGGCGTCCCAAGTTTGGGAAACATGGGCATAGGCTACTGGATTGGGACTCAGGGGAACTGGGTTCATTTCCCAGCTCTGCAATAATTATCCTATGACATCTTCATCTAGTCACTTAATCTCTCTGCCTCAGGATCCCACCTGTAAAATACTTCATTTAGGAGCCAGCATGGTTCAGTGGAAAGGATACTAGACTTGGAGCCAGAATTGGATTCCATTCCCGGTTCTGTCATTGATGTTGGACAAGTCACTTCACATCTCTTTTTTGGTTTTGCCATATGCAAAATGGGAATAATGCCACCTCATGAGGGTTAGGTATATTAGTTAATAGGCCTGATCCTGACTGCTACTGAAATAAATAGCAAAACTAGGACTGGGCATATTGTACTGCACTTAATGCATACAATCTCAAGGCAACTTGACAGTCATGGAGACTACACCTTGAATTAAGAAGAATAATTTATGATGCTTATGTTTTGCTAACTGTCAACAGGGAGATGTCTTATAAAGCATAGTAGAAAAGAAAGAAAGGCCCAATCCTGAAAACTCACACAAGTAACTTTACACACCTGAGAAGTCAATGGGATTACTTGCAAGCACAATCTTGCCTCTCAGTCAAGATGTAATATCAAAGGACTGCAATGCAGTCTATTCTGAAGAACTTATTACTCTTGTACAAAAATACATTACAATACTTTTCTTAGTATTTCTTCTATGAAGTATTTTAAATAATTTAAAGTAGACTGCTCAAACTAGTCAAATACATTTTGAGTAACAAGGTTTTACTTTAGACCCTCCTCCTTTGTATTAAGAAAGGATGACACATAAAGCTGATTACCCCAAAACACGTTACTTAAAATTTAAAAAAAACCCTGTATTTACATACTTCACGTAAAAAGAAAAGGAGTACTTGTGGCACCTTAGAGACTAACCAATTTATTTGAGCATGAGCTTTCGTGAGCTACAGCTCACTTCAGCTGTAGCTCACGAAAGCTCATGCTCAAATAAATTGGTTAGTCTCTAAGGTGCCACAAGTACTCCTTTTCTTTTTGCGAATACAGACTAACACGGCTGTTCCTCTGAAACCTGTCATACTTCACATAAATTCTGTGAATATTTTTATTGGCTACAATACAGGCATTTATCTTTATGAAAAAGGTTGGTAACCCACTACACTTTTTATATTAACCTGAAGAGAGACAGTCCCTACACCCAGGCGCATACAATAGAGCGGGTGTAATCAATAGACAGAATGCGGGTCAAATCTGGACCGGCAGACATTTTTGAATGGACACAGAAATCTTTTTATTTACTTAATCATTAGAGGTTTATTATTTTCTTCCCTGGAATCTGAACCTTGACTATGACCTGACAAAGAAATCTGGACCTTGACAAAAAACAATTGACTACCCCTGCAATAGAGAATGGATGGTCCAGTGGCTAAGACGCTAGGAACTGGGAAAACTGGCTTCAAATCCCTGCTCTCCCACAGACTTTCTATGTGGTCTTAGATAAAATTTAGACAACAAATCCTACATCGTGGCAGGGGGTTAAAACCAGATGACCTCTGCGGACCTTTTAACCCTGTTATTCTAAGTCACTCAGGGTACACCTACACTGAAGCAAGATGGCATAGATGTACATAAACCAGCTTGCTAAAAATATCAATGTAACCATGACAGCACAGATGGTGGCACAAGCTAGCTGCTCAAGTATGTACCTAAGTCTTGGACTCTGCTCAAGTATGTACCTAAGGTTTGTACTGAGGCAGCTAGTCCACTACTATTTTTAGCATGTTAGCCTGCTCAAAGCTAGTGCATGTATATCTACCTGAGCTGGAAATTGCACTTCTACCTGCAACATACATGTACCCTTAGGCCAGGGTATATCTACGCTGCAATCAGACATCCGCAGCTGGCCCATGCCAGCTGACTCCGGCTCTTGGTGATCGGGGCTAAGGGGCTGTTTAATTTCTGTGTAAACTTCCAAGTTCAGGCTGGAGCCCAAGCTCTAGGACCCTGTGAGTCCCAGGTGCCCAAGTCAGCTGGCACAGGCCAGCTGCGGGTTTGTCTTTGCAATGTAGACATACCCATAGTCTTTCTGTACCTCTGTTCTCCATATGTAAAATGGGGATAACACTTCCCGACCTCACAGGGGTGAGGATAAATACATTAAAAGACTGAGGGGGGGAGGGCATACACAGAGCTCTACCATCACAAAGGAACACGCTTGAAGTGCCCTAATTCGGCAGGGATTTGTGGTCCCATGCCATAGAAAAGGAGCACGCAGGGATGACCCTGTATGCACGTACACCCAGAAACTGGGACCAGAGTCACTAAATCAGTTGCGGGGTTCACATCTTGAGCGACTGGAGGTCAAGGGCGTGTGTGTGCGCGCGCGTGAGATCTTGGTAAAAACCTACGCAGGTCACCAGAAAACAGGGCACCCTGGTACTGACAGAAACGGCCGCACCCCGACTTGCGCCGGAAGGAGCGAGTGTGAGATTTACAAGCCTGCCGCGATGTCGGTGCCAGCGAGGCAAGCCCGGGAAGTGCCTCTGGGAGTTAGGCACCCGAGTCCCTTTAAAAGCCTGGCCCTAAGGCCTGACCTACGCTACAGCGAGGCTGATCCCACTACATCGCTGGGTCACCCCCCGTCCCTGTGCGACCCCCAGGCCTGGGGGCAGACGGCGCTGAGCGGGCGGGGAGGTCGCTTAACTACAGCGCCGGGACAGGCTCCGCGCTGGACAGGCACTCCCGCGCCCCAGGGACCGGCAGCGGGGGGCTGAGAGCTCTCACGGCTTCTGAGGGGGGGGATGGGAGAAATCCGCCTGGCCCCACAGCTGCCCCGCCCCTCGTCACGGGCCGGTGCGGTAGCCGGCGCCCTAACCACGGGGCCTGTTACCTTCCCCGCTCATCCTCAGCGTCTCTCAGAGCCGCCATCTTTCCTATCCACCCCAGGCCCCTGTCCTGAGGGAAAACAGCTCGGGGATGGAGGAGGGACAATTCCCCCACCTTTGCCACGCAATTCGTCCGCTCTCATTGGTTGGCAGCTGTGTTTCCCCAATGAGCGAGCACAGCTGCCCAGCGCTAGCTTCTCATTGGCTAGAGAGGCAGAGGCGAAGGCGGGGCGGGGGAGGGGGACGAGTCCATGGGCGGACGGGGGAGGTAAATAGACCCCATGCTACGCCAGCCTGCGGGGAGAGTTTGGAATGCGCCTGGTTTAGGATCAGTCAGAGCCCTGGGAGGGCTCGCTCGACCATCTAGTGGCCTGGGCGAGGCTCTGCGGCTCCTGACCTGATCGGAGCCTGGTTGTGCCACATCGAACTCCCTGGCGAGCTTCCTCCCTCACTTTTAACCAGTCCCAGCCCCCTCAACGGGCTAGTGCCAGAAACTCCAGTGCAGAAGCCCCACGTGTGGGGAGTGGGGTTGGTTACAGATTTTTCCACTCTTTTTGTGATCATCTAGTGAGTCTGGCCGCCTTTGCATGGTATTTCACCCTGTCACTGCTGCAGCGAATCCCACTGGTGAATCAGTCCCCTCCTTTTAAATAAGGTGCACAGGCCGGGTAAGCGCTACAACCCACGCCTGAGGCACCCGGTGCGAAAAGTCAGCTAGGCAGTAGCGCTGCTTCTCCCATCAGCCTTGATAGGGACTGGAGTCGGTGATCGGCTATCGCTAGTTTACATGGGCCCAGCCAAGAGTCAGCTCTGCTACTACTGGTCCAGTCCTATTATTGCCGATCCAATCCTGCAGCTGTCCCCATGCAGGCCACAGAAGATTCAGGTGAGGAAGCCAAAGCAAAACACGTCCCTTGGACAGATAAAGTTGGACTCCCTTAGATAAAGATACATGGCCAAAATCCATTATTTGTACAGTCAGGGTGCCTCTCAACCAGGCATATCCTACACTCTGTTTGCCAGAAGCTGGGAATGAGCAACGGGATGGATCACTTGACGATTCCCTGTACTGTTCATTCCCTCTGGGGCACCTGGCAATGGCCACTGTCGGAAGACAGGATACTGGGCTAGTTGGACCTTTCGTCTGACCTAGTAGGGCCGTTCTTATGTTCCAATGCCTATGTCCTTTCACGAAAACAGTAATGACAATAATCTATCATCACATTTACTCAACAAATTCCCACCAAAGGGACAAAACTCAGTAAGTGAATTATGGGTAAACAAAATGGTCTGTAAATGAAGTTGTCCAGAGATGTCTTTTTGTCTTCTCCCCAACAGAGGGAGCAGAAATAGCCATGCTCTAAATCTTCTGGTTCTGGGTTTACAACCTCCAAAGAGTTACAAAATAGATTTTATCATTTTCCAGTTATCCTTGTAGTCTGTTCTGGGTTTTGATTTCTACACTGTATATACACAGTTAGGATTTAGCTTCAAATACTGATTAGTGATGTATAAACACTTCATTGAACAATAATCTTTCTATCGTAGTTGGTAATGGGTTGTGTGTGGTTGAGCATTGGCTCTGCCCCATCACACTGGCCAGCTATTCCGAGGCATGCAGAGGGAAGTTATTTGTACTAGGTATTGGGTGCGCACAGTTTACTTTCATTCAGGGAGCAAAGGGAAACCAGGGACCAGATTGTGACTCAGCTCCTGGGGCAAAGCACTCTCAGCATTGACCTAACTCTTCCCACGGAAGTCAGTGGTAGAACTCCCATTCAGAATGGTGACATTTTTCACCCATTTTGCTTAATTGTAAATGGCTCCCCAAGGCGCAAGGCAGCCTAGAATCGGGCCCTAATGGTTTCATTTCCAGTAGCCAACAACTGAAATAGTTCAGCTTGAACTTTGTTGAGAAAAGTTAAAAACTGCTCTTTCTCTTTAATGCCGAAGAAGCCGATTCATACATTTCCATTTAACGCAGACGGTTCTTCTTCCACAGTCTTGACTTTTTCTGTAGATGAACCATTCTAGGAGGAGATTAAGAAAATCTGACACCACATGCTTGAAAGTATTAATTTACAATTAGCACGAATTTTGTGCTTTCTGTTACTGTGTCATTTGGCAAATTCAGCTTTAAATAGGCATCGGTCAGAGAAATAAGCTTCTAGATTGTGGGAATTGGAAAAAAGATCTTAGTTTTCAATAGCCTAGACAGGCCTTTGAATTAATTTTTCTGGAGTACACATCATGGCTTTCAGTCATCTCTGTTACATGTAGGTAGTGGAACAGAGTGGGTGTGGTTTTGAACTATACGATGCATTTGCAGGTGAGTGTTAACGACTATATTTAATTCCTTATGGGACAATTTCTGACTCATGCACAGAGCTGAGGGTTTTCATGTGGGGAAACAGGAGCCTAAGACACAGAATCTTCTCTCTACAAGTCACAGAGCTGCTCTGTGGCAACTAGTGCAAATTTAGGGTTGCAGTGGTTTCCAGTTCCCCTTCTCGCCTCACTCCATGGGGGATTATATCCAGTAGATACACATGGCATGTTAGGGATTTTCAAATAAAACATTCTTAAAGTAAACCTCTCAATATAGTTTACAGGAACCAAGCCTTCAAGAGGATAGTCAATACCCACAATCAATGGACACAGACCACATGTAATGCATAACCTAGAACTCCTGCAGCCTCAGCTTCTATCATGGTAATAGCCCCTATGCCGGAGTTTAAAGCAAGTGAGTGGGAGTCAAGAGACCTGGATTCTATTCCCTGATATAGTTCTTTAATCTTCTCCCATGTCCTCCTGGTGTTCATTATATAATATGCTTCTGTTCCTTTGGGGAAGTCAGTGAATCAGTTGCTTTTCAACAACATAAATTAAAGTTGTTGTTTTAAAACAAGACATTTGCATAAATTCAGTGTTTTCTTCCCTTTCTTTAGTACCAACAACATGTAAACTAATAGGATTCAGAATTTAAATATATGGAAAGAGTCAATTTGCATGAAAGAGAAAACAACTTACTCTGTAGCTTTTTAGTCTTACAACATTCACAGCAATAGGCACAGATTTATCAGTGTTTCAATTTAGTGCTTTTTATGTTTCAGCAAATCAGCAAAGAATTTATAGCCCCCTTTAAGGACACAGAGCACAACAATGTGGTGGTCTCCTATGTCTTGCATGATGTCTCTAGTCAAATGTTCTGTTCTACAAGGAGGAGCTGGGGGAGGGCTTTGGCAGTCAGAGACTTTGGGACAACCAGACTCAAAGCATGGGGTTGCATCCCTGCCCATCCTGGCTATCTTCCATGAACTTATCTAATTCTTTTTAGAACCCAGTTATACTTTTGGCCTTCGCAATATCCCTGCCAACAAGTTCCACAGGTTGACTGGGCGTTGTGTAAAGAAGTACTTCCTATTGTTTGTTTTAAACCTGCTGCCTATTCATTTCATTGGTAACCCTGGTTCTTGTGTTGTGTGATGTTACACCCCATATTCTTCATGGAAATATGGTTATGATATGAATATGGTGGAAATGGGTTTTAACTCTACTGAAGTCACATTTAACAGAAGTCAATGGAGTTAAGTCAGTGTTGCCAACTCATGATTTTGTCACGAGTCTCATGATAATTATTGTTTTCCTTAAAGCCCTTGCTCCTAGAATAAGGTGGAGATGTGATGATTTCAGCCTTCATTCTTAAACAAAAAGTAAGGTTCTAGCCCTTGTGGCTCTGGAGAAAGCTTCGAAATGTGACCAGTGCATGTTAAAGGCTCAAACAGCAGAAGGCAAATAAAAAACACCAAATCTGTTATTTTTATATAATCTCATGATTTGTGGTGAGCCTGACTCATGATTTTTGAACATTTTGGGTTGGTTTACACCAGTTCAAGATCTGGCCCAAAAGATCTGCTATGTAACAAAGTTCTTGAAATTTACTTATGGAAAAGCCTGCTTAATATTCTGTAGTTTGTTTTTTTTTTTTTGGTGGATATCAGTGCCATTTGCGGAAGCAATAGGAATACACAGCTAACTATCCAAGGTAGGCAAGTACAGAGCAGCATATGTTCCTAATATTGCATAGTCTGCTTATTCAAAAACAAAGCAGGTGACTACCGTAGCAGAAGACAAAGTTTCAGTGGTATGTTTGCTCTCAGCATCTTGCTGTGATTCGTACTCTTTTCCCTCAGAGTTGGCATGTGTAACACTCTCCTACAAACTGTGAAACATCCTTTGTTTTCACTAAATAGGCACAGGAACCAAACATTTGGTGGCTGAATAACTGTCATATTGGAACGGGCAGAGCTAGAGTGCTCAGCACATTGTGTGTAAACAGATTAACACCTGCAAACTCTTTAGATAGGATTGTTTTTACTCAGCTTTTTGGCAGTTGGAGAGCTGAGTGTTTAAGAGGAAGGAAAAGTAGACCTTAGGGAACTGGAATAGGATATTGCTCGCAAAACACGCAGCAGCCACAGAATGAAGTAATCAATTAGCAGGTTTTGTTTTGTCTGCAAATGGACCCCACTTCCTCTAAGGCTAGAGCTATACAACAAGGTGTTAAGTATTTTTCTTTGAAATCACTCTGCTGCAAAATAGAGCCACTAGAGTACCCCATTTAGAGTAAAAAGGAAAAGGAGTACTTGTGGCACCTTAGAGACAAACAAATTTATTGGAGCCTAAGCTTTTATGAGCTTCTGTGCAAGTACCCACATTCAAACCAAAGGTTTCAGAGTAACAGCCATGTTAGTCTGTATTTGCAAAAAGAAAAGGAGTACTTGCGGCACCTTAGAGACTAACCAATTTATTTGAGCATAAGCTTTCATGAGCTACAGCTCCTTCATCGGATGAAGTGAGCTGTAGCTCACGAAAGCTTATGCTCAAATAAATTGGTTAGTCTCTAAGGTGCCACAAGTATTCAAACCAAATTGGCCTGTTGGTGCAGTAGAGTACTACTCAATACGTGAAAGAGTAGCACATTTTAGTTTCCATATTTTATTAGCTGTTGCTGTCTTAGTAGCTGAAGATATGGTCTGGGATGAAACTAAACTGGCTTCACCTTAAGTTTAAATTTACTCTATCCAAATGTTAGAAGAGACAATGAAAGTATCTAGCCTGTCTGATACGTGCTGTACATATGGGTCCTGAGCATTAAAAAGTGCAAATCAGCATGGCTCTGTTGACTGCAAAGGAGCTACAATGATTTATAGCTGCTGAAAATGTGACCCATGATTTTGTTATACTAACCCTGTACATACATGTGAACTGGGATATTTCTCTCAGCATGAGCTGTTGGCTGGTGAGGGTGAAGGCATACACACTTCTCTGTGCATGTCCTGTTCCTTTTTTACCCTAGGCACTTGCAGGTGAGGGAACAAGAGCACATGGAACATCAGTGTTACTACTTCTCAGTGTTGAGGACTGCTGGACCTTCCTGGTGCTCATGAACAGGCTGCGCTCATATACGCAGAGTAATCAAAGAACCCTGAGCACGGTGCTGCGTACCATGCAAAGACTTGTACGTTTCAATGTCTGTGAGTGCGCAAGTCACATGTTTGACTAAAAAGAACAGAAAAATATACAGGTTGAAATCCTGGCTCCTTCGAAGGCAATGATGAAACTCCCCTTAACTTCAGTGGGCCAAGATTTTACTCAAGGTTTAAGATCATTATAGTAATTTAAAATTTTGTCTGAGCAAATTCCCTGAGGCTTGGGCAGTTTTCTTATGATGTCATTGGTCCAAAGAGTGACATTTTTGCTGAATGCGCTTAAATCTTTAAAATTTACTTTTGCAATTATAATGCTGGGTTCAGTTGGCTGGGGTCAAATGGAACCATCAAGTTAAAGTGTAGGCTTGTTGTAAATGGGTATAATACAATTGACTAATGAACTGCAATAGAGCTGATTCTGCTTAAATCAGGGTTGAATTCTGGCTGTATTCATTAACAAGAATGTTGTTAGATTGCTGCAATTAGAGCAGTATATTCAGGTATAAGTTCCAAAGTCCTTACACTAAATGCATGACTACATATAATACAGTGATTACTGCTTATGCAGACCAGCTATAGCCTTATGTTACATTTATTTGAGCAATAAACTATACAATATTCTGAATTAGAATGAGTATGTACATGCAACCCATTTGTTCTCTGGTCAACTCCAGGTTTTGTGCACATAGGACATAATGGCAGGCCTGGAAATGTTATGCAGTGAGAGTCAGCAGACAGTTGTATTCAAAGCTACTTTAGCGGCTTTTAATCAACTTTTTTGCATGCACATCTTTAGGACACAGTCATAATATCCTTGGCCTATTTTTTGAGATGTGGGGATTTTGCAAGCCTTTAGAGCCAAGCTGTGATGAACAAAATACAGCCATTCACATAAATAGCACAGCTTTTAAAAAAAAAAATTCTCTTTGCTATATAAACATCCTGTCTGCTACCTGATGATAAAAGTCAAAGCATTGTTAAATGTACTAGAAGAAGAGCTCTGTGTAAGCTCAAAAGCTCTTTCACCAACAGAAGCTGGTCCAATAAAAGATATTACCTCAACCACCTTGTCTGTCTAATATCCTGGGGCTAACATGGCTACAACTACACTCTAAAGTAAAAGACACATAAACAGAACCCCAAGAAGCATGTCAGTTTAAGTACTAGATCACCACAGTGACCTGCTGCATTTACCTTACAGACCCATAAAAGCCTTTGCAGGATGGCTAATGCTAAATAATACAGGAACCCATTACCATAAAGCAATCTACTAAATCACCACTGCACAGACCCATTAAAGATTTAAAATCACAAGCTTATGACTTTAGGAATCAGTTGCTTAATTTGGATTCACTTCATCGGCTGCCAATATATTGAAGCTGGTTCTGAAATAGATGCATATTAAATAGAGTTCTAGTGAGATCTGCAATGTTGTATGTATACAAATCAAGAGGAATTTGAAAACATATTTTAAAGTCTTCAACGCAGTATACTATTTTTCATAAGTGGTACAAACCCTTGTTTGTTTGTTTTTTTTTTTTTTTTAAGACAGTTATGCTTTTAAAATTGATTTCTCCTCTTTCAGTAAGCACATGAAACATATTATTTGACTAGCAAATCTTTCTACAGTTTGATCATTTATTCTTCCCACTAAAACAATATAAAAATCGGATGATGGCAAATAATAGTTTATTATTACCTGCAGGCTACAAGCCATCACCCTGCTCCAAACTATATTGGTTGAGAATAACTCTGCACTATTGATACTGTTTGTCTTGCTCTGTTTTCATCTGAAAATCAGCCTGTGGCCTACCTTTAACAGGTTTATTCTGCCATCCTCCCTGAAACAGGCATTGCTTCCTTATACTAGGACACAGACATCACAATCCCATGTTATTAGTTAATCAGATTAATCATAAAATGAAATAGGCATTGGCTCTGCTGCATCCAATCAGCATAATGAACACAGCTAAAGAAGGAGATACAAAGAGGAAGTATGTGAATTAAATTAGAAGCAATTGATAGGACAGCAGGGTCACTATTGCTTACCATTGCAAGCACAAATCAAGTATTCGTTTGTGCAGGTGGAGGCAGGATGCTGCTAAACTGACAGATTCAGAGGCATCGCATACCACTTGGAAACACAAACTTGCATGCATATATATAGAGTTATATGCGGATTCCATGACACCGTATTATTTAAACAGAGCTGTAAAAATTACAGCAATATAACTCTACATTTAATGATCATTCACTATCAAATGGTATTTGCATATACCATTATCAGATTATCTAAGTGTTCCAAACTATAATATTATCTAGGCTTTGTTTTAGACTATTTAAAGAAAAATAAATCTTCCCTAAAATGAATTAAAGGCACTTCACATGCAACATGTTACAAAATATTGATATTAGAACTGGGCAAGTTTATTTACAAATAACTGTTTGCCTAATTTAGCTTTTTTTATTGGTGGGGAGGGGTAGAAAAGGAGAAGGGTCAAACTATTTTCCTGAATTACTTTGTTTTTCCGCAGTCATTCATCAAATCACTGCTGATGCCATGTGGGAAGATGCGGAAAGAAAAAACAACACCACAGTAACTGGATTAATTGACAAGGCCACAACTTGCATTGAAATGCAATCACTTAAACTGCACCTGGAAGCTCAGAGATTCTGCATTATTAAATAGTTATAAAACTTTGAAATAGGCCACCCTTGCTAGGCAGCCTCTGGTCTGTATCCCCAAATGTACTGAGTATAATGTTGTTCCACTTTTATTAGAAGACCACTTCTGTTATGTAAATTATTTTTGTAGGTCCCTGGTGTGGTTACTTAAGACAGGTTTGACTGTATATTACTCACACATTTAGAGATTACGCATTGCACACTACATGTCTGTGTCCATTTTAGGCATTGTACTGTTTTGGATCTGATCTGAATTGGACCCAGTCCTAAAGTCCTTGTTTAATCCTGTTTCAGGCAAAACTCCCACTGATTTTAATTATTTCTGAACTTTGACTGCAATGGGAATATTGTCTGAACGAGGACTGAGTATGGACTTTAGGACTGGATTCCATGTTAGGAAAGAGCAGAATGCCAGTCAGATATATATATAATTATGCAAAAGGTAAGTATTATTATTTTATTATAATTCTGGATCATAAATATAGAAGTATCTGTGTGGGCCAGCTGTAGGAGTGAGAAGTTGATTTAGTCTTCTTACTTACCACACATTGGCTTCTCTTCAGGGAGACGGACAATGAAAGAGGCTATTGTGGAGCCATTGGTTTGTGATGTGGACATCTGCCCAACAGGAAATGAGATTCATCTAGGCTTGGGGAACTAGCCCAGTCTCGGTGAAATTCCTGAAGAAGAAAAAACGTGGGAATGGTTACTATGTGAACCCCAGAATCTCCAAAGGGTGAGTCTATACTGCAATTAAAAACCTGTGGCTGGCCTACACCAGCTGACTCCAGCTCGCTGCGCTTGGGCTGAGGGGCTGTTTAATTGTGGTGCTGACGTTCGGGCTCAGGCAGGAGCCTGGGCTCTAGGACCCTGGAATGTGGGAGGGTTCCAGATCTCGGGCGGCAGCCGCAATCAGATAGCCCCTTAGCCTGAGCCTCAGCTGGCATAGACCAGCCACGGGTGTCTCATTGCAGTGTAGACATACCCTGAGAGGCTTTAGGAGAGTTCAGAAATAGGGTCAAGTCACCAGACTTCATGAAAAATATAGCAGTAGACCCAGGAAACCTTCAGGATTGTGGGAGGAAAAGTTTAGTACGTGTGCTGGGGAAGTAGGACTGTCCAAAGTTCATTAACCCAGGTCCTCCAAACTCTCATTTATTATGGCAGTTGTTCATAGTCCCATTTCGAATCTCTGACCACCTTCGTTTGGATGAATTCAGACTCTTTCACACAGTCCTAGCTAACAGTGACCTCAAGTCATCCCTGATGGTTGTTTGGTAGTCTATGTGGAATGGATTGGTGGTCCCAGTTCCTCTGGATGGTGGTTTGCGCCATAAAATCAAAATGATCACTTTTATTGTCAGTATCTGAAGAGAAACACCAAAATTTGACAGGTCAAGAGGCGGGGAAATAGCCCACATTAGGCAGCCACCCTGAATAGGAAGACAGGGAGAAAAGTGGCTACTTAGCATATCTGGAAGATTCTAGTTGGGGGCAGTCATGCTACCACCCCCCAGAAAAAAAAAGCAAAGTTAAGTGTGTGTAGGCCCTGTGTCAGGGTGTTTCCTATAACACTTTGGGCTGGGTGCAGGGTTTTCTTAAAGGTAAAGGTTCTGAAGAACCTAGAGCACCAAGCAAACCAGCAGAAGTTGATCTGTTGCCATCACCTGAAAAATTGGACCCTGAAGGATCTGGAAAATGTAAACTATATAAACAGAGATATAAACAAGATACAGTAAGATTTGCTCAGCCCTAATAACTACCAACTGGGGCCAGAGAGTGACTAGTCACCCCAGAGATGTGGGGCTCCTCTCCCTGTACCAGTTCTCTGAACCAGCCAGTCCCCCACTAGTTCTTTCGAATTCACTGGTTACTCAAGTACCCATCTCAAAGTTATTCACAGTTTGAAGCAACTAGTCTTGAGCCTGCTGCATAATATAAAAGGTCTTCAAAAAGCATTTTAATAGGCACTTAATGCTACATCAACTCAAGCATCTCCTCCTAATGGTTTTGTTTTAAATTAAATTACAAACACCTAATGGGTTATAGAAAGCAACTCAAATGAGATTATTAGCTTTGAAAATAAATCATCAGAGCAAATGGCCACTAGAGGGAAGCCTCCACCACAGCTGACAATACTCACTGAAGGGAAATAAAACAAGCCTTCCTTATTATTAAACAAATGTTCTAGGCTGAGTATCACTGCTCATTTGAAGAAAAGTACACAGAGTCCTCACTGTAACTCAAATGCAATAGGGAAATTTAATACAAGCATCTTAAATACTATTGAGCTAGTTCCTCAGCTAACATAAACCAATGTTGACTACAATAGAGCTATGCAGATTTACATCAGATGAGGGCTTGGCCTTTTGTCTGTATATTCCAAATGATTTATAAAGTTTTGGGCTAAATATGAGCTCTGGGAGGAACATGCAGCTGTTCAGTGGATGATCTGTTACCAAAAAAAAAAAAAAAAAAAACCAAAACCCAACCCCTGATCAATAGGCTGTGAAATGAGTTTGATTTCAATAATTCCCAGCACATCCTAAATCTGTTCTTCATTTGGCATCAGAAATCACAGCTCAAACAAGCCCATTTGCCTATGCTAGGCAGTTTTTTTTTTAAAACCACAATCCCCTTCCCATCGTAAATAATGCACATACACACTTTGGAAATTGCTTACTTGTTTTAATTAATATACTTAGAAACATGCAGTAGGTCAGTTTCAGAGTGTTAGGGCCCTATTGTCTGCTACACAGGCTACTCCTGCACAGGGAATGGAAAACATCATGAGTTTGCACCTATAGAATTTCCTTGCCTTTTAAAATTTGTGTGGGGGTGGGTGGGATGTGGTTTTCCCTCTGAAGAAAAAGCAAGAGATTTGGGTCTGTGCAGATCTTGGGGCTCTACAGAGGAACAGGGCCTTCTCTGCAATGGCTCTTTGCTTCTGCAGTCCCTCTCTCACCCCCAACACTCTCCAGCCCTAGGCACTAAGCATGGTACTTCTAAGAATCCCAGACTGAAACATGATTTTATTTGCAATTGCATGTTCCATAGTAGTCTGTCCATATATCTCTTAGTTAGATGCTAATTCTTTTTATAAGCAATTGGGTAAAAACGTTCAGTCTCGCAGACATTTTTTTTGGAAACCTGGAACACAGGTACAGTGTTTGTGAATAAAGCTCTCAAAGTCAGAACTTAGTGTTGGAAAAACTTGTACTACTTTTGCTTTTACAGCTACTTTGTAGATAAAGAGAGGACTTCATTCTCCTGGACTTTCAGTCCTGGATTCTTCCGTTGGGAAGATTGTGGGGTACAGTAGGTTAACGCTGGGGGTTAAGGCTTCTGGGGTCTATTCTCAGCTGTGACACTGATCTGCTGTGTGACCGTAGCCAAGTTGTCTCCTTGGATGCTCCTGTTATACCTCTGACCTCACCCCTGTACCTACATTTTTCAGTGGTCCCTTGTTATCAGCTGACCCTAGTTTTCCTTTTGGCCCGCCCCTCCACTGCTGGGGAGTCTGTTGTTGTTGCCCTTTCAGGAATTCTGCCACTGTCATCAGCTAATGATCAAAGACACCAGGATTTTTTCCTAGCAAAGAATTTGCTTAAACTTTAAAATAAAATGGTTACACAACTTAATGTATCAGTGAGCTACAGTATTAATTTAATTTCATAAATATTGTACAGTACACTGCACCTAGGCAACTTTCCTCCCACCAAACTCTCCCAAAAACTGAACACACTGTTATAACCATAGAGCAATGGGTGGTCCAGAAAGCGGTCTGCTCTGCTTTTGGAGAGTTGGACTCATCATCGCCACAGAGATGTTTAATAAAACTATTTGTTGAACAATGGTTTTATCTCAGTATGTGATCACAGCTGTTTTACTTTAGCAATGCGGCCATGCAAGCAATTAAATCCATATTCCTCCTTGGCTATTTATTTTCATGAAGTAGTTCTCAGTACATTGTCAAGAAAGAATTCTTGTGAATTGCAAAGAAAAAGTTAAAATAGGATTGGCTTTATGTCTATATCTATTTGTAATTACTTTTATTACCTTTACAT
Source organism: Caretta caretta (assembly GCF_965140235.1). Classification (NCBI taxonomy): domain Eukaryota; kingdom Metazoa; phylum Chordata; order Testudines; family Cheloniidae; genus Caretta; species Caretta caretta. Next base: position 30,812,268 of record NC_134217.1, on the reverse strand, counting down.
TACACTGACATTTAGTGGGAAACTGAAAACAGTGTAAAACCAGACCCATTATTTGTATGATTGTATTTCAAATGATTTCATTCTATTGCCCTCAGCAGATTTTTCCAATCATCAAAAGCCATGTTCAATTGCTAGAAAAGTTAAGTGCTATCTTCCGCTTACAACATCTAAAGAAAAATGTAGAAAATGCATTTTGGTAAAATAAAATATAGTGTTTTTAGAGCACCATGCAATTACCTTGTTCAACTAAATAAATAGAGCTAATCCTTAAATCTCATAATTTTATAAAACCAGCCATTTCAGCCTTCCTGCTGCCTTTCATTGAGCTGTTGTTTAATGAAACTGTCACTTCTGTATGCATTTGCTGAATCCGATTTTGCCGCTGCAGCTTGTATTTACTTGTACACACCTCTGGTGTTCTGCAGCTTCACTAATGTGAAGGCTACTACTGGAGTGGCTAAGCCATGTGGGCTTAATCAGTGCTGGTCTCTGGCTGGCAGACGGGACAATAGAGAGAGCCCCTGGAAAGCTGACAGTGATTTCAACTGTTCATGTTCTCCTCTTGAATCAGTATGGAGATAAGTTCAATGGCTAGTTGCAACTGATGCGTCTGAATCTGATGTGTCTATGCTATTGCAAATAGCATGTATGGTATGAAGCAGGCATTGTTACTGAGTCAATGAAACCATAATGAAAGTGTTGGTGTTTCAATAATATTGAAAGAAGCACATAGTATTTGTCATCTTCCTGCACTCCTCCCTATTTACAAATACTGAGAGTTCACTCCTGCTTTCTTCCTCTAACCTTCCACCTGCCCCAGCAAACCTATTGTGACCTTCCTTGCCCTTTAAACTTTTACTCCCATCAGGTTCCTTCCCCTCATAGTACAAGCTAGTTATGGTTACCCACATCCTAATGCCACCCTTGATGCCCTCTCCATTGCCAGCTAGTGCCCATCTCCTTTTTCTCAAAATGTTGCTTTCAGTTCCTCTTGTAATGCTTTCTGGGGGTACCCAGGGTTGAGAGGGTACCTCACTACCACCTGCCCTTAGTGTGAGGAAGCGTTGTCTGTGCCTGCAAGGGGTCAGCTCCCCAACTCCACTAGCCACAGGCAACATAAACACTCTCCTCTTGACTTTGCAGGTCCTGCTGTCTCTCTGCAGGTCAGCAATAGGCTCAGTACAAAAATAGTCCTACATTGTGGAGCGAACATAATTTATAGAACAGATAAGTAACTTCTTAAATATTGTCTGAACATACATTTGGTAATGGTTATTATGACCAGCAGGCTACTGGCTTTCAGCAGAGACCTCCTCCTTTGGTGAGCTATTATGCATCGTTGTTCCAGGGGATGCCTGTAAAACCCTGTACACCCCCTGTGTCCTCTGCCAGCTGGCACCAAGGGGTCCCTGGGTTATACCTCTCTTCAAATTCCACCCTAGATCCTATCCAATTTGGTGTCTAGCCTCCACTGAAACGGCTTTCATCAAGATCTGTAGTGATCTCCTCGGGGTCAAGTCTTAGGGCTTCTTATGTTCTACACTCTTCATTGTCCTTTGTCTCCTGGCAGCTTTTGACTTGGCTGATCCTATCTTGCTTTTCCTTTTGTAAATCCATTATCTCCTGTTTCTCCTCGTCCTTATTCCTTCCTTCAGTGTTGCCTTTGGTAGGTCCTTCTTATCCCATCTCCCACTTTCTGTGGGGGTAATTTGAATTAAAAACGTGAAAAATATTTTTCTTGTTTTCTCATCAACTCCAATTCGATCCCAATTAAATTCAATGAAAAGACAGCTGTAATCTTCAATGGGAATGAGATCATGCCCTTAATACATAGCTTTCCATTCCTCCAACAACAGTTGATTTAGTTGCTGTCACGTATCTAATCTCTGATTTGGTTTCAGCAACCAATAGCATGCAATACAACCCGCTGCAATTACATTATTCAGTTAGTTATAACAGTCCTTTGCAAAAGACAAACCTCCCATGATTCAGAGTAGTTCAGGGTCATCACATCACTGCTCTGTACATGTGTTCTGATCCAGGTAATTGCTTTTCTTTAGTCCTATATGACCCATATCACAAACAGGCATTTGTTACAGTAGTGATTTTAAATATAGCTATATCCAGCATAAAACTAAACAGGGATTGTTCATTGTACTTTACAATTACTATTGAAACAAGACAGAAAGCTGTTATGCTGGAGGCCGCTTGTGTTTAGTTTTGGATTACTTTCAAGTAAATCCTTCAGTATTAATAAAATAATGTAGATTTTTTCACAAAGCCCCCTTAGGCAATTTTTGGGAAAAAAAAAAGCAATTAATTCCTGAAACGGGGTAAGTTGTCAGCACCAATATTTCTGAAATTGTTTAGTTTTGTGCCCCTTTAAATATTAGCAAAAGGTCATCTAAACAAGCAAATAAATCAGCCAGTGTCAATGCAACAGAAACAATGTTTCCAGCCCTGCTTTGCCTGTGTGTACAAAATTCCCACTGAATGCAATTCCCTATTATCTGCTACTGTGACAGGTATGAAACGCTACTGGTAAAAACCTCCTGTCAGGGAGATTCACAAGTAAAATATTAATTTATTCTAAACTGAGCTGCAGATTTTCATACACAGCCAAATCCTGCTCACCTTACTCTTTTATGCAGCCCCATCGAATGCTATGGGGCCAAGTTAGGAGTTTTAAAAGCAGCTTACAGGGAGTTAGGTATCCAACTCCCATTGACTCTGACCTCAATGGCTTCCACTGACACCTAACTTCTCCAGGCTTCTTTAAAAATCCTAGCCTAGGCCTGTAACATTTTGTGAGACTCGTTGTAGTCATAAGGTGGCAGGATTTGGCCCTATATAAAACAGAGTCAGAGTTGGATACCTAACTCCCTCCCAGCCCCAGGTAATAAGATGGGATTGCTCACGTGTTGTATGTAGATCACTAGGACTTGTCCAATAAGTGTTAAATTTCCTGGCTGCCCAGATATTTACAGAAGAAGTTTCCTCATGAAATGCATTAATTCAAAGGCTCCCTTATGCTATTTCAATCTCTTGAGGTCTATGAAATAATTAAGAGGTAAAGGCCTGATTCTCAGCTGTTGTAAATTAATGGAGCTCAGCTGAAGCCAGTTTACCCCAGTAGAAAATCTAGTTTATATACCAGATCAAACACTAGCACTGCACTGGATGTTTCTGTTTCAAATGTATTGTTGTTTGTTGTGAAAAATATTAAAATTAATTGAATAATTAAAATGAAATTACATTTAAACTGTCATGCATTAATGACAAGTTTCTCTTTGGAGCTTTTAATAAAATGCCAGATTGCTCAGTTGCAAACATTTGAAGATAAAACATGACATTTTGTGCATGTGGCTCCAATGTGGGCAGATTGTAGGAATGATTCTGCGCTCCTTGCACACTCCAAATTCTTATTGACAAGATTTTCCTATTTGCTCTCAGTGACCTCAATGAGAATTTTGAGTGCATTAGCATGCAAGATAGAGTCCCTTAAGAAGAACAAAATTGTCTCTCATTACTCTCCTAGAATCCCCTTGGCTAAAGGGGAAAAGTTTGTACATCATCAAAATAATCTTATAAGCCTATTAATGAAGAACAGCCTTGCATACATTTTTATGGCACCATGGACACAGCAAGAGTGTTTGTAACCATGTTAAAACAGCTCACAAGAGTGTGTCATAATGATATTAAAAACCATAACTAACTGTTACTAAAGGTTTAAGGGCATGCATATTTTGCTCCTTAACTAGTCTTTGCTTTGTTTTACTTGAGTCCATTCCAAAGGTGACATGAAACTGAGATGGAAATAAGAACTATCCTATATGTTCTTGTGAGATGCCCTTGAGAGACATGTCAGCTTGCTTTTATTTCCCCTTTGATGCTGTTAACTTGGATTTTGAAAAGTGCCTACCAATATTTTCTGAAAAAGAGATGACATTGCAGAGCAAAGCAGTGGCGTAGTGGTAATCCAAAGAAACCGGAATGTAAGACTGTGGGATCAGACACTGGCTGGAGATCACTCAGCCTAGCCACAAATCTAACAATGCTCTGCTCCATGGTAATGCTGGAAAAATCTCTCCTAACGTCTTGGCTTTTACGAACAGAAAAGAAAAAGTTAAATCCATGGAAGGCAACTGTGATAAGTAAGTCATTTTTGGTCATTTTCAGAGCTGTAAAATGTTCATTGTAGTGATTTGAATTTTTTTAATTAAGTCTCTCTCCCCATCAACCTCAATTTTAAAGCAAATAAGTGCTAACATGGCTAAACATTTGTCATGCTTGGCTATTCAGAAATGATTCATTTTAATAGCAAGGGCCTGGTTCAGGAAAGCAGTTATAGCACATGTTAAAATCTATGCTTATTCAGGGAAGCACCTAAACATGTTTAACTTTAACGCTGTGCTGCAGACCCATTGACTTCAGTCATGGCCTAATGCAGTTAGAATGGAGCAAGTCTAGAAGTCTGTGGGGGTCAACCAATGTTACTTTACTATGTGAGGGACCTAGGTTCCATGTCTTGTCTCTAGCTTCCCTGACTGGCAGCAGTCTCAGCCTTTGAAGAAAGCAATGAGCAACGCTCTGCAGAGAATCTGGAGTTACGTTTGCAAAATAACCCCCATCCATTTCTCCTCAACTAAGAATGATGTTGTGATGCAGGACCTTCAGGAAGGATGGATGGAAATGTCTCCATTGTGCACTGAGGAAAAAAAAAAGTTCTCCACTGAATAGCAAAATAACTAAGCAAATAAATATATTATTGAAGTATAATTTTTGTGGTGGGAAGTATTTGATTTGGCCTTAAATTTAACTAACATTCTCTATTTCCCAAGGAGAAATGGATTTTTCCTAAAATGGACAGATACTGAATAAGGTCTTCAAGATTTGGTCCAGTGTGTTTCTTTGGTAAAACTCCCAGTGAAGCCAGTGAAAGTTTTACTTGAATGCAGACCAAATAAAAACTGAAGGAATTCAGGTTCTGACCTTGGCTTTTTTATCTGTAACCAATATAGTCTTGCTCCACTCTTTTTTCATATTATTTAAAGGAAAGCTGTTCCCTGGGAATTTTGGATGTGAAAGGCATACAAGATCAGATCTATGCTTAGTATACTGATTTGGCCACACTTATTCACCTTGTCATGTCATGGGAATTGACAATGACTATCAAGCCCAGCAAGACAGGTTCAGTTCAATCTGGAAACTACCTTTATGACATATGATAGAGGATTGAAAAAAGGGCAAATATAGTGCCCATCGATAAAAAGGGAAATAAGGACAACCCAGCGAATTACAGACCAGTCAGCTTAACTTCTGTACCCGGAAAGATAATAGAGTAAATAATTAAGCATTCCATTTGCAAACATCTAGAAGTTAATAAGGTGATAAATAACAAACAGCATGGCTTTGTCGAGAACAAATCCAAATGTTGAGAGCAATAGGCTTAAATTGCAGCAAGGGTGATTTAGGTTGGACATTAGGAAAAACTTCCTAACTGTCAGGGTGGTTAAGCACTAGAATAAATTGTCCAGGGAGGTTGTAGAATTTCCATCATTGGAGATTTTTAAGAGCAGATTAGTTAAACACCTGTCAGGGATGGTGTGACGGGGTTGGGACTCACCACCACGGCACCTCCCGCTGGTGACTCCAGGAATTAGCTTTGTCCATGTGGAGCGCCTTCCGCCGGTGGTGTCCCATTCGTCTCTCATCCTCTGTTGGTCTCTGGACCGCATTGCTCCTCGCTTGGCGGTGTCCTCTTCAGGACACTGCCCTCTGGCAGTGCCCTTAGTCCACCATTCTCACCCCCTTCTGTGGGGGGGGGTTAACAGCAGTCTCCTGGTTCACCCCTGCCACAGTGGCCAACCACACCCCAAAGTCTAATCCCTTCTCTCAGGAGTCTGCTGCAGTCCATTATGGCCACTTCCCATGGTGAGGTGCAAGATAAGGGGAAAAGGGGGGGACCCAGGCCCACCCATTACTCTGGGTCCCGACCCAGGGACCCTCTAGCAACAGCCTGACTGCCCTCCTTCTTTCCCCTCATCTGTCCGCTCTCCCTGGGTCACTTCCCCTCTGACCCCTTTGCACCCTCTAGGCCCTTCTGGTCAGGGCCCACAGCCTGGCAGGTAACAGGCTAGAGCTCTCCTATGCTCCCCAGCACCGCACCGCACCGCACCGCACCGCACCGCACCGCACCGCACCGCACCGCACCGCACCGCACCGCACCGCACCGCACCGCACCGCCTCCTTGCTCAGGAGACTGACCTTCCCTGCTGGAGGTCTGGGAGAGACTGACTACTCCTCTCATGGGCAGCCTTTATATAGGGCTGAGCCCAGCCCTGATTGGCCACCTCTTGCCTAACCCTGATTGGCTCTCTAATAGGCCCTCCCTGATTGGCTGCCGCTTTGTGCAGTCTCTCTGGCCTGTCTTTGCCCACTCTCACAGGGGATGGGGTACTCGCCCCACCACAGATGGTCTAGATAATTCTTAGTCCTGCCTTGAGTCCAGGGGACTGGACTAGATGACCTCTTGTGGTCTCTTCCAGTCCAAAGATTCTATGTATCGGAAAGAGTATTGCAGCCTTTTTGGCATGTGACATGCCCCTCAGTACAGTGAAAGGCATGCCACAGCCTAGGTGCTGTAATGGACTCCATATTGAGACTGGCCCTAGTGCACATGTGCTGGGAATGGCACAACGGCCATTCCATACTTCCCTCCCTCACCATTGTTCACTCTGTGCAAAAGCAGGTGATGGTGGCGGTCCTTGTGCTTTGGGGAGCTGAGTGACTTTTCCTTCTGTCTGCTTCCAGGGATACAAATACCACCAAAGAAGGTTGGGTGTGTGTGGGAGGGAGGCCACGTAGGCAGAGGCAGGCCGATGGCCCCACACTCTATGAACACCAGGCAGTGGAGCTGCAACCAGAATACTCAGGTACTGGGGATTGTATCTAGCTGATTGTTCCCAAATGCAGTACTGAATCTTGCCCCTAAATGCAGTGTTGAGTCTAAATTGCATAGCTCAGCCTTTGAAATGCAATCCTTAGTAGCTGTACTCCTACAGCAGCAAATTAGAGATAATCAGACAGAGATAGTAGATATCATCATTATTCTTAAGAATGCTTCTAATTACAATGCTAGACATTGTCTTGTCTCGTGCACAGAATTTCACATATTCACTTGAAGATGGGTTTAAAAGTTTTGGAACAGAAATTCATTAACAGGATATCAGATCTGCAACTAAATACACGTTGAAACTTATGAAATAGAAATAAAAACAGCTACTCCTTTTCTTATCCAACATTTTCAGCTGTGGTTGTTCGGTTTTTCTTCTAGAACATTTGGTACTGTGACAGAGAACCATAAATAATAAGATGAGCACAAGGAAATCCAGCTAAAGTGCTCACTTATGTCAATAGGAGGCGGCGGTGTAGAAGTGTCTTCAGAGTAAACGACATAGGAGATCTAGTGAGTCTGCCCAGAAATAAATTAGGCACTTAAAAAAAATAAAGTTAAAATTTTGGACAGCTGTGTCAATGGGCTCAGAGCACATGATGATATGTTCTTATGCTTAAGCATATTAAAAAATCCATGATCTCAAGCTGTGCTTTTTAGCTGGAAGCAGAGGAAGAATGGAGGCACAGGCAGTGTGTGTCGATGGGGGACCTAAGCTACAGGAAATTTTTGCTTTCTTAAAAAACGTTCCTGCTAAGTCAAGCTTAGAATAAACCTGAAGAGAGAGTCACAAATAAGACCCACCTGCAGTACTTTTTATTTAATATGTGTATGTTTGAAATTAATATTTGGAACACTAGAACAGAAGGGCAAAGGAAGTGTTATTTATTCTAACACAGTAGTTACGGGATCAAACTCAAGCCATGCAAACCATAGAGGAAATACTCCTTTCAAAATTTCTCATGCTACATTAAAGATTAAGGTCTAACTTGGAAACTTTGAGTCTCCTTACAGCAGCCTAATTCATTTCTATCTTACCCTGCCACAGTCTGTATCTTGAGAGGAGAAAATAAACTGGCATCATGTGGAATAGGCCAATCGTTCATCATCACCATATCCATCCAAAGGGGCACTAGATTAGCTATACCTACAGTAGATATATTTGTACTGCCTGTCATGATAGAATCACTGGTTAAGACCCCTAACCTCTGGCTGAGTTACCAAAGTCTACCAAAGTAGATACAGTATGCATGCTAAGGTAATAATAAAAACTCTGGGTGAAATCCAGTCCCCACTGAAGTTAAGGGCAAGGTTCCCATTGGCTTCAGTGGGGCCAGGACTTCACCCCCTGTGTTCAGAGTACTACTGCTCTGTACCACCACTATCATTAAAGGCCTATTCACACTATTATGTCTCCCCACTTTGAATACCTGCATAGTTACTTTACTGTTATTATTCAGCGTTTGTATTGCAGTAATGCCTAAAGACCACCACTAAGTTGGTCCCATTGTGCTAGGTGCTGTACGAACATGTAATAAATGACAACCTCTGCCCCAAAGAGCTTACAGTTAAAGGCAAGACATAATATGTGGATGAGACAAACAAGGAGGCTGAGATGTGGTGGAATCACAATACTCATGATACTTATTCAAACATAGCCTTTTTACAATAATTGTTTACATTGGTAGGGAGGAAAAGTGGTGACATTAATTTAATGGTGGGGAGCATGAAAAATCTTGCTTTTTTCACTGGAGAAAAGGCTGAATTACCTAATCTAGGAGGAAATTAAGTCCTGGAGAAAGCAGTTAAGTACCAGTGACTTCAATTTGCAGGGCTGAAAGGTTTACAGGGAGCTAAACTGCTTTGCAGCATCTTTAAAGTCTTTGAAGTGAGCGTGAAATTACACTGTAAACCGTTTACATGCACTAAACCATGCTAGTAATAGGCTGCCAGTTTCTTCCAAAATAAACTTTATTATATAAGACAAATCTGAATAATACAGTAAATATTCCATATAAAATAGGAACATAAACTGGAACATGCGCTAAAATATCATTAAGGTGCACTGACAACCCCATCCCCAAATAATGCATTTTTAAGCAGAGGCCTTAACTCTGCCCTATAAAGATGAAAACACTGGGGAAAATATTCATCTCCAAAACCAGGCACATGCTAGTAAAGATTCAGTACTAGCTCTGCCTACTACTATCCTAGCAGTGTAGTATATTGACAGTGTGGAACTTTGGCCCTGATTCAGCAAAGCACGTAAGGACCCGTTTAAGTCCCATCAAAGTGCTTTGATGAGCATACTAGTTGTTGTAGGTGATGTTGAGTTTGGATTGAAAGAACAGGAATTTATTTTAGTTGGAGCCAATGGGCATGTGATGTATGCGATAGTGACATCTAGCTGAGAAAAGCAAATAGCAATTATTACCAATTGATTTTTTGGAGGTTTTTGCACACTAGACTGACCTGCTGTTTGCAGACTGAGATAATCTGCAGGAGTGTGTCCCACCTCCACAAACACCAGTTTAAGCCACAGAGGAAGGGTCACTATTAACTGAACAAGCGTAGGCAGTCTATATCAAAGAAGACAAATTCTCTCTTCCTATTAAAAGTTTTTTTTTTTCCCTAACCCAGGAGATCTCATGTTATTTTGCTTTCCGAGAAGGTGACAAAGGGAGTTGTGTTTGCTGGGTGTGAGTTGAAATGGTACAATTTCACCCCAAACTAGTTGGGAGGCATGGGACCAGAAAGACTGGGTCGGGGAAGAGACACAAATCTGCCTTGGTTGGGAGGAGGAAGGAGAGAGAAAGAGAGAAATGTGATGGATACTAAACATAAAGAGCCAGACCCTCAACTGGAGTAAACCAGAGAAGCTCCAACAAAATCCTTGAAATTATGTTGGTTTACATCAGCTGAAGATCTGGCCTTCAGACTCTCTGGCTTGTTTGAACTAAGCGAAGCAGTGAACCCATAAAAGTTTATGACATCCCTAATTATTTGGTAAGTCATAAGGGGGTGACTTTTGATTTTTGTGGCTTTTAAGGACTATGATACGAAGAAACCACATTGATTTTGTTCAGCATTTTTAAGAGACTGATTGGTGTCAGTGGTAATGGGGTTTTTCCCTTGGAGTTTTACATCGTTTCACAGTTGCGGTTTAATTGGGAATGGTCTACTCTTTAAAATAATGTTACAGTGTCTACTTCTGGTGATGTTCCATATATAAATAACTAGTCAAAAGGATATGTCTGTAAGGAGTCCCCTCCAATATAACTTTAATGGGTTGTAAGTAGGTTACCTAATTCCTACATAAATGACCTATGTATGAGGGGGAAAACTAAACAAACTAGAGTATAGATGTGAAAAATTATAAACCTGAATAGTCCATAAATCAAATGAAAAGACTCAATCAGAGGAGGAATTCATGAACAACAAGCATGGATATTTCCTAGCACTGTAAGAACCATCTTGGAAACATGCCACCTGCTAGAATCTGTAACCAAATCCACCTGTACTAGTGGTTTCTGCCTTAAATGATGTGAAACACTTTCCATCTACTGCGTTAGAAGCTGGATTAGAGAAATCAAAGAAAAAGGCTTAACTACTAAGGAAAATAAAAGGAAAGAGTTGCATTTTCAGACATTTCTTTTGCAGTGAATCAATTTTTGGCCTCCTCTTTGCATCCTCTCCTCCACACTACACTCCTGGGGGCAGGGATTACCCATTCATGTCTCCTGCCCTTTTAATCTGGAATTCACCCACAGCATTTCTTGGAAGACAATTAGTTGTTTCTTCCCATAGAAATATTTCCTTGGTCCTCACTGCAGCCCAGGGTCCCAGTACTCCCCTCCTCCCAGAATGGGGAAAATTTGAGATCTGAGTCTGGATGCAAATTTTACTAGTAGGACTAATTTATTTAATAGGCCTGAAGTGAAACTCTGAATCTGAACACTGTTCAACCTGAGAGATGTCCCAGGGGAAAGATCTAAGGGCACTGACTTCAGTGGAGTTAAGATAATTTACACTGGGTGAAGATCTGCCTCCAGATCTTGATCTAAATGAATCTTTGCTTGAAGCCTCTCTGTTCTTTTTAGCTTCTTGACTGTTACTTTATAATACTGTATATGGAGGTTGTATATGGAGATAAATCGTACTGCATAGTTCCGTGAAAGTGAACTCTACAATCATGTAAAATCCTGGACTAAGGCTGCTAATATAGACTTGAAGATATTGAGCATGACAGTATTGTGCGCATTTGAAAAATGAAGATCTCCACTATTATAAAGAATTAATTGCCCTTGCAAATGAATTAATTAGTCACCTAAATAGGTGCAATTGTTTGTGCAATGTAGCATTTACCATATCAGAGGGTAATTGAAGTCCACCTAAAAGACAGGGTCAAAATATCTAAGTCTAAGATACTGATGATGTGGACTAACATTTGCCAGTGGTTAGTACAGTTATCTCCTAGTCTAATCACACGGTGTCAAGGTTCCTTCCCCACTCTGAACTCTAGGGTACAGATATGGGGACCTGCATGAAAGACCCCCTAAGCTTATTCTTACCAGCTTAGGTTAAAAACTTCCCCAAGGTACAAACTTTTACCTTTTGTCCCTGGACCTTATGCTGCCACCACCACCAAAGTGTCTAAGAAAAATAACAGGGGAAGTGCCCACTTGTAAACATCTGCCCCCGCTCCCCCAAATATACCCCCTCCCAAGCACTACACCCCCTTTCCTGGGGAAGGCTTGATAAAAATCCTCACCAATTTGCATAGGTGAGCACAGACCCAAACCCTTGGATCTTAAGAACAATGAAAAGCAATCAGGTTCTCAAAAGAAGAATTTTAATTAAAGAAAAAGTAAAAGAATCACCTCTGTAAAATCAGGATGGTAAATACCTCACCGGGTAATCAGATTCAAAACATAGAGAATCCCTCTAGGCAAAAGCTTAAGTTACAAAAAGACACAAAAACAGGAATATATATCCCATTCAGCACAACTTATTTTATCAGCCAATTAAACAAAACAGAATCTAACACATATCTAACTAGATTGCTCACTGACTTTTTACAGGAGTTCTGACCTGCATTCCTGCTCTGGTCCCGGCAAAAGCATCACACAGACAGAGAGGACCCTTTGTTTCCCCCGACTCCAGCTTTGAAAGTATCTTGTCTCCATATTGGTCATTTTGGTCAGGTGCCAGCAAGGTTAGCTTAGCTTCTTAACCCTTTACAGGTGAAAGGGTTTTTCCTCTGGCCAGGAGGAATTTAAAGGTGTTTACCCTTCTGTAGGGAGCCAGGGTGGCTCCCCTCCAAACCAGGGTGGCTGCATCTGAGCCTGAGTGGGCGGGGCCAGGCCAAGCTTCCGCCAATCCCCGGAAGGGGAAGGGTGGGACAGGAAGTACAAAGAGCGGGGCCCTCTACCCAGTGAGGAGAGCACCAGGGAGGGAGACAGACACAGGCTGCTCCCTCGCGATCCTGCTGCTGACCCAGGTGAAGCCCTGGGCAAGGAGGAGCCTGACCAGGGGGAAGGCCTGTGGCAACCAGGGCTGCCAGCCGCTGAATACCCAGAGGACCTGGAGGGGCCTGACTGCAGCCCAGGCCAGCGTGAGTCCAATACCAAGGGGGAGCAGGACTGCCCCGCAGTAGAATACCTGGAGGAACCGGAGCTGCCCGCAGCGGACTACCCGGAGGAGATGGAGGGACCGGAGTGACCCGCCTGAGAGAGACCAGGTAGGAAGTAGCCCAGAGGCCCAAGTACACGGTGGGGTGGGTGTGTTTGGTCAGCGGCCGCGGACTGCCCCGCTGACCCAGCGGCGGGACCTTCGCCTCCCGCCACTGTTAGGGCCCTGGGCTGGAACGCAGTGGAGTTGGGTGGGCCTGCGTTCCCCTACCCCAGCGCTCCCCTGCCTGAGGGGCGCGCCACTGACTCCGGCTGGCACACCTTCCCGCTAATTCCCCAATGCCCGGGAGGTGGGGCCGAGGCCTACCACGGAGACCATGGCTCTCCATTGCCCCTAGGGGCTCGGAGGACCAACCGCCGCCTGTCACAAGTGGTGGAGAATGCGGGTAAGCGATCCCAACTCCTGCCGAAAGGGGTAAGTGCGAGGGCGCCTCTGAAGCTCCCCTACTGGAAAGATGGAGATGGAAAGGCTTATCAAGTTCCTGGCTGAGAGCCAGCAACAGCAGCAGCACCAACTCGTGCAACAGCTGGGTGCCCACCAGCAGCAGCTGCTCCAAACCCTGGGGGCCCAGCACCAGGAACAACAAACCCAGTGCTTCCAGCAGCTTGCAACCCTGTGGTCGGGCCATGATGGCGCTCAACCAGAGTGGGCAGCCACCCCAACCCCTCCCGCCCCACCGATCCATCTGGCCAAGATGGGGCCTGAGGATGACCCAGAAGCCTACCTCGTGACCTTCGAGTGGGTGGCCTCAGTGGCTGGTTGGGCGCCTGACCAATGGGCGACACTCCTCGCCCCATATCTGACGGGGCTAGCCCAGAAGGCTTACCGTGGGCTCCCAGATGATGAGGCCTGCATTTATGCTCGAGTGAAAGCGGCTATCTTGGATGCCTTCAACATTACCCCGGAAACCTTTCGGCGACAGTTTCGGGAAAAGGTCTACCCACCGGGCGCCAGACCCCGGGCGGTGGCCCAGGAACTGAAGGACGCGGGTACCCGATGGCTCCAACCCAAGCGTCGAACCGCAGCTGAGGTGACAGAACAGGTCATCCACGAGCAATTCGTGCGCATCCTCCCACCCCAGGGGAGGGCTTGGGTGTTAAGGCACCGGCCACAAAGTCTGAGCTCGGCCGTCACGCTTATGGAGGACTTTCTCGAGGCTGAGGCCCCACCTCTGGGCGTGCCGGCCGCCCGCCCCCCAAACCCTGGACCCAATGCACAGAAACTTGAACGGAGGGGGCCCGCCTCCCAAACCAACTCACCCCACCGTACCCAATGACCAGAAGGCAGCAAGACCGAGTTTTCCCAATGGCCCGAGTCAACACCACTCTCCGGCCCCGGACGCTTAACCCGACCACCAGGCCCCAACCCACTCTGCGGCCCCACCAGTGCCCCCACGCGGCCGGCACGCCCAGAGGTGGGACCTTGTTTCCGATGTGGCGAGGATGGGCATCTGCAACGGGACTGTCCTGCAATGGACTGCAACTTTGGCCTGGTGTGCGCCGGGGAGCGACGGGCCCGTCTGCCCTCTGTGGCCAAACTGACCGCTCCCATGGAAGTCGCCGGGGTCCCCGTGGTGGGTCTAGTCGATTCGGGCTGTGGGCAGACCCTTGTCCGCCAGGTGCTCTTCTCAGACCCCCAGCAGACCATCGGGGAAGTACGGATTCAGTGCATCCACGGAGATGTAAAATCATACCCCACAGTGTGGGTCCCCATTATGGTGCATGGAGTAACGCAGTTAATGAATGTGGCGGTGGCGTCATCCCTCGCCTATCCAGCGATCCTGGGCCGGGACTGGCCAGACTTCGTCGAGGTGCTCCAATCCCTACCCACCAAAGAGGCATTCGAGGGAGCCCCGCCTGAGAAGAAGACAGGACCTGACTCGAGCTCCGACCCTGGAGCGGAACCAGGCCCCACCCCTGGGCAGGAGGGCCTGGAAGTGGCGGGTCCCCCTCCTGACCTGGTGGACTTTAGCCGAGATCAAAGGGAGGATCCTATGCTCCGGTTTGCCTACGAGCAGCTGGCCAGGGTGGATGGTGAGGTCGTGGAGGCGCAGCGCACCACCCAATGGCACAGGTTTGAACTCAACCATGAGCGACTCTACTGCCTTGACCGAGACCCCCAGACCCAAGAGGTCCGGACCCAACTCGTGGTCCCCTGCATCCATCGTCGGGCTGTCCTGAAGCTTGCACATGACATCCCGGCTGCCGGCCACTTAGGGCAGGAAAAAACTGTGGCCAGGGTCCTGGCCAGGTTCTTCTGGCCCGGCGTCCACCGTGAGGTGAAGGAGTATTGTGCGTTGTGCCCGGACTGCCAACATGCAGCCCTGGCTGCGGTACGGAAGGCCCCCCTTGGGGTGTAGGTGTGCCATTTGAGCGGGTAGCAATGGACCTGGTCGGGCCTTTCCCAAAAAGCAAGGCGGGCCATCAATACATCCTTGTCCTGATGGACTATGCCACCCGCTTCCTGGAGGCCATCCCCTTAAGAAGTATCACCGCCCACGCTATTGCTGCGGAGCTTGTGAAGATCTTCGCAAGGGTGGGCCTCCCACGGGAGATACTCATTGATCAAGGGACCAACTTCACATCTAAGCTGTTCCACCAGGTATGTGCCCTATTGGGGATTAAGAAATTGCAGACCTCGGTCTACCATCCCCAGACTGACTGATTGGTCGAGCGGTTCAACTGGACCCTGAAGGGGATGTTGCGGCGTTTCCCCTCCCAGGATCTCCGCCAGTGGGACCAGCTGCTCCCTCCTTTACTACTGGTGATTCGAGAAGTCCCACAGGCGTCCACGAAGTTCTCCCCATTCGAGCTCCTCTATGGGCGGCGACCCCACAGGGTGTTGGACCTCTTGAGGGAGACTTGGGAACACAACCCGTCCACAACCCAGGTTCTCTTGCAATATGTCTTACAACTGCAGGGGTGGCTGGCGCGGGCGGGCGAGCTTGTGAGGGAGAACTTAAACATCCCCCAAAGAGCCCAGGAGCAGCACTACAATCGGGGCGCCTAGGCTCGATCATTTGGGCCAGGGGACCGAGTGCTCCTCCTGCTCTCCTCGGAGGAATCAAAGCTTTTTGCCCGCTGGCAGGGTCCATATGAGGTCCTCCGCCAGGTAGGGCCGGTGACTTATGAGATTCGGCAACCCGGTCGCCATAAGGAAAAGCAGATATATCATGTAAACCTCTTAAAACCTTGGCAGGACCTCTTAAAACCTTGGCAGGACCGGAAAGGGCTCCTAGTGGCCCCATATCCCCCCGAACCGGAACTGGGGCCCCAACCACCCAAGGAGTCGGATAATGGTGAACCCCAGCTAGCAGAGACACTCACCGTCGAGCAGCGAGAACAGGCACTTAGTGAGGGCGTTCCCCAAGACGTTCACCACGAAACCCGGGCGGACTACGCTCACCTACCATGTGATCCAGACGGAACCTGGGGTGGTGGTCCGAGAGACAACCCGGCCATTGCCGAGGCGAATGCGGGAGGCCGTAGAGGAGGAAGTCCAGGTGATGTTGGAGCTGGGTGTTATTGAGCCCTCCCAGAGCAAGTGGCAGAGCCCCGTCGTCCTCAGACCGAAGCCTGATGGGAGCCGGCGGTTTTGCATTGACTTCCGGAGGGTCAACGCCATCTCAAAATGCCTATCCAATGCCCCGCGTTGATGAGCTCCTCGACCGGCTCGGGGAGGCCTGTTATATCACCACTTTAGATCTCATCAAAGGGTACTGGCAGATCCCCTTGGATCCCAGGTCCAAGGAGAAGACCACATTTGCCACCCCTTCAGGGTTATACCAGTTCACCCGGATGCCTTTCGGCCTACATTGGGGCCCCGGCAACCTTCCAGCATTTGATGGACCAGGTGTTGCAACCACACATGAAATGTGCGGTGGCCTACCTGGACGATGTGGTCATCTATGGCAATAACTGGGAGGAGCATCTTAACCAAGTAGCGGCAGTCCTCCGGGACCTCCGTGCAGCCGGGCTGACGGCCAACCGGAAAAAATGCCGTATCGGGCGGGAGGAAACCACTTACCTGGGGTACGCCTTGGGCCGGGGACAGGTCTGCCCCCTCATTGGGAAGGTCCAAGCACTCCAGGAATGTCCGGTGCCGACCACGAAGAGGCAAGTACGTCAATTTTTGGGCTTAGCTGGTTATTACCGGCGGTTTGTACCCCACTTCGCAAGCATTACGGCCCCGCTAACGGAGCTCTTGACAAAGGACAGTCCCCACCGGGTGCATTGGTCCAACAAGTGCGAGACGGCCTTTCAAACCATCAAAGAACGGCTGTGTAGCGATCCAATACTCTTCAGCCCCAACTTTCATCGTGACTTTATTGTCCAGACAGATGCCTCAGGCGTTGGGCTTGGGGCGATCCTCTCGCAGGAGGTGGACGGGGAGGAACACCCGATTGTTTACCTCAGTCAGAAGCTGTTCCCCAGAGAACGGAACTACTCAGTCGTGGAGAAAGAGGCACTAGCCGTTAAGTGGGCAGTCGATGCTCTCCGCTACTACCTCCTCGAGGCCCCCTTTATACTGGTTACGGACCACGCACCCCTGAAATGGCTCAATAAGATGAAGGACAATAATGCCAGGCTGATGTGATGGTATCTCGCTCTGCAGCCCTATGCCTTCACGATCCACCATCGGGCGGGACGAGACAACGCCAATGTGGATTTCCTATCCCGCCTCGGAGAAGGTGAGGACGCCAGCTCCGAAGATCGGGAGCTGGATTTGAGGGGTGGGGTATGTAAAGAGCCACCCTCTGAGCCTGAGTGGGCGGGGCCCTCTGCCCAGTGAGGAGAACACCAGGGAGGGAGACAGACACAGGCTGCTGGCTGCTCCCTCGCGATCCTGCTGCTGACCCAGGCGAAGCCCTGGGCAAGGAGGAGCCTGACCGGGGGGAAGGCCTGTGGCAACCAGGGCTGCCGGCCGCTGAATACCCAGAGGACCTGGAGGGGCCTGACTGCAGCCCAGGCCAGCGTGAGTCCGATACCGAGGGGGAGCGGGATTGGCCCGCAGCAGAATACCTGGAGGAACCGGAGCTGCCCGCAGCGGACTACCCGGAGGAGATGGAGGAACCGGAGCTGTGCGCAGCGGACTACCCGGAGGAGATGGAGGGACCGAAGTGACCCGCCTGAGAGAGACCGGGTAGGAAGTAGCCTAGGGGCCCAACTACACGGTGGGGTGGGTGTGTTTGGTCAGCGGCCGCGGACTGCCCCGCTGACCCAGCGGCGGGACCTTCGCCTCCCGCTACTGTTAGGGCCCTGGACTGGAACGCAGTGGAGTTGGGTGGGCCTGCGTTCCCCTACCCCGGCGCTCCCCTGCCTGAGGGGCGCGCTACTGACTCTTGCTGGCGCTCCCCTGCCTGAGGGGCGCGCTACTGACTCTGGCTGGCACACCTTCCCGCTAATTCCCCAACGCCCGGGAGGTGGGGCCGAGGCCTACCACGGAGACCATGGCTCTCCATCGCCCCAGGGGCTCAGAGGACCGACCGCCGCCGGTCACACCTTCCCTTTATATTTATGACACATGGGTTCTCACACATCACTGTATAGTAACTGGTGGCAATTACTGATTTTTAAAATGCAGTGTCCTTGGTCACCAATGCTCCTTTCACGGATTGTACCTCTAGGGCACCCCCCTCTCAATTCCCTGGGGTGAGGTTGGGCACTTCTCTCATCCCCACTTCCCTCTCTGGCTGTAAGTATATTGCTGTAACACAGTTTGCAGTGTCAGGAGCCATCTCCTGGCTGTAAGTCCCAGAGAAGCAGTTCTTCTCCTTCAAGGCCTGACCACAGTCCAAGATTTTTTTTTTTTTTAAAAAGAGGCAAGCAAAATAATCTTGCAGCCCACAAAACAGTCCAGGTTTACCTGACTATTCCTCACCAGGTAACAGATAAATACTCTGAAGGAGTCTGGGTTCCTCACCCCAGGAAGTATCTGAGAGGTCCAGGCTCAGCATCCTGGACTCTAATTAGAAGCAGATCAAAGTAAAATAAAGATAGTCCCTCTGCCTCTCTGGAGGGATGAGGCAGCAGAGATTCTTCAGAAGCTTTCTGGGTAAGCAGTCCCTGCTCTGTGGGGCTAGGGAATCCTCCCTTTTAAGGAGCCATCTCTCTCTAGGTGCAACAGGCCTCACAGGTACACTGGGCCAGAGCTGATTGAGCCCAGAGGAACTATTTTAACCCCTTCCTGAGTAGGGTGGGAACATGTCTGAACGGGGCTAAATACCAACTTTGGCTGGAAGTCAGTGAATGCAGAAAACATAGCATGCTCTGTGTGTCAAGGTCAGTAGAAATGGAGTCAGAGGAAACCAGCAAAACAGGGAATGTGAGGAGTTGCGCTGGAAAGAGCAGTGCACAGGGTTTAATAAAGTTCCACTTGTTCAACTTATCCTGCATTCAGCTTCACACTTTGCTAATGAAACCCCTTGAATAGGATAAAGGCGATGGAGGGGGCAAGGTAATTATGGATACTCAGATACTTCTTCCGTGCATTTATGGAGTGATAAGGAAAAGGACTGTCCCCTAGGTACAAAGGGAAACTTCTTTCGGGGAAATGGCAGACTTAGTGTCAGTGTCAATTAAAGGACAATCATACAAATTCTTTTTCAGTGGAGTAATCCTATAGAAGTTAGAGTAAGAACACAAGAGAATAAAGGTTTGTATCATTAGGCCTCAAAAGTCAATTACTACTTTGCTTTGGGCAGCAAAATCCTCAAGACTCTGGCCTAGATTCCCAAAGATAGTTAGGCACCTAACTCCCACTGAGTGAAGCACGTAAATACCTTTGAGGATCTGGGCCCCGGTGCCCATCCTGTTTTACCACCTGCCCGCTATAATACCAGGTCAAGACACTTCTTTGTGTAGATATTTTTGTGCTGTGCTCAGGCAATGTTTTGAAAAAATAATTAGATGACAATATGGGGAAAATTAGGGAAAAAATCGTTTGCAAATCTGCTAGAAGAGGAAAGGAATCACATTCAGTAAACTATCTTCAGTGTTGATACTGTGGCATTTTGTCAGACCTCTTTTGGCAGTTTGGAGAAAAAAGACAGTCTTCCTGCAAATATTTATGGTCACTCAAAGTCTGAAGTGGCATTTAGACTGAACTGAAGACATATAATGTATAGCCTGCTTTGTTATTACAAGGATCAGCTGTTATCACCTGCCTTTAGAAAGTGACAGGATATAAAGCAAAGTGAATTGGTATAAATTAATTCCCAGTCAAAAAACTAAATCAGAGAAAACCTCAAAATACTGAAGATTGGCTTCATCACTGCAAAATGCCAAATGCTGAATCCAAACCTGAACTATTGTTTCTTTAGTATCAATTTGCTGTGTTTTGCAGACATATTCCCCAACCATAATTTATATAATTAAGTACTGTATATTGTACAAAAACAACACACAGCATTGTACTATGTAATTGGGGCAGGATATCACTTTCCCCTGCAATTTCTCTGTCATTTCAGGGTTGTTTATATTTGTTTCTTAGGAGAATGAAATTGATTGGGACTCACTTGAGGGTGCAGGCTCTTCAAAGATCTGAGACATTACCCAAGAAAGAACCATTTCATTATGGAGGGAGCTGTTTTGGTCTCATTAGGTGGGCAGGCTGGAGTGAATCGCAGCCTCAGTGCAAAGCCTGAGTTCACAGATTTTGCTCAGTAGTTCTCCGCAGGGCTTGAAGTTGAAGGATTCCACTGTCACCAGATGTACGTCATGATTATTACTACAGCCCTGAAATTGCAGTTGTATCTGTAATCTTTGACTCCCTATGCAAGGGGTTTGGCCAACGGATTTGTGAGACCACTCTCTCCATCCTTGCTTGTCCAGTATTTTTTGCTTAAGCTCCCTTCTATGTTTTCATGGAGCAAGAGAGCCCCTACGGAGCATTGCTTTTTAGCTCGCAGGGAGAGTGGAGTCCCATTGTGCAGTATGCCTCATTGTACAGCTGAACCATGCAGTTCTTCTGTGTTTATGAGTAGGCGTCCTGGAGGGCAGGTGTGACAGAGTGAGTTCTTAGGAACTAGTCTCCACAGTGAGTGTAAACACATGGGTAATTCCAAGACAGTTCTCTCTTTTCCTCAGCAGACATTTGTCCCCCAAAGAAAGTGGATAGGTGGTTGGGTTTGGTGTGGGTTAAGTCACAAATGCAAACGATACCCTAGTCTGTGTGTGTGATGTGGCACTTTTCTTCAGTGCCAGTTCTGTTCCAGCAGCAGTTACATACTCACCTAACTCCCACCCACAAGCCCTTTCCCACCCTTGCAGTGTTCAATTTTAGTCCCAAAATATCCCTGGAAAAGCGTCAGATTGCCCACATTGCTGCTTTTTCATGAATCAGTCTCTGAAACGTAAAATCATCAGTGTGGTTTTAGGTCTGGCTCTGAGTGACTTGCATTAGAATACTGAGTTGTAAAATGTTAGGTAAGAGATGCCAATGTAACAAGAAGTCATCCATGTCTGTCACATTTTACCAGGCGCATAGGACTATTTTACTCTACCTCACTGGTGAATGGAAGTTACAGGTCCCGCTCTGTGCTGAATCGCTGTGGTTACAGCACCAGCTACTAAACTTCAGCTCAAGCTGTAGACGCTCATGTGGTTTAGCTGTGGAGGTGCCTGGTTCAGTCCCTGGGGCACCTCCACAACTAACTGCTTTTGGCATCTTGTCCCATTACGAGAGTCTTAAATGAGGATGAAAGAGACAGCTTTAGTGTCTGAATGCCAGATATTAAATGCCACCCACTGGTGCACAAGGGCTGGGGGCTGGAAGGGTCTGTTAAGGGAGCTTTTTCCCATTGAATAAGCTGCATTTCTCTTTGGAGCTCAGGATAAAGCCTGGACAGGGACCTGAACTATTCAGCCAGCCCATGCAGCCCCATGGGAGTATGGTCTGCTGATTGAGGGGTACCCTGCAGTTAGAGTTCAGTCCAATTCTCATTGGCTTCATCTGGAGCTGGATCAGGATCCAACCTTGGGAGGTGCTGAGCTCTTCCTGTGAGGGTTGGAACTCCCTTCGGCTCCCATTGGCTACACAACAGTGGAGTTCAACAGGCTCGGAAACTGACAGGATCAGGTCCCTAGTTTATATCCTGCATTCATCAGGGACTGCTTACTGGGCTTATGGGCTGCTTTAGGTGAAACTTGCCACTTTGTAGAGAGCCAGCACCTGGCCTAAATCCTACGGAAGCCATACTTTAAGTCTTGTGCTCGCTGTCTGCACCAGCCTGACATTTGCATTTTCAAAGCAACAGGAATATGGGTTTATTTCATCCCCCAAGCCCACTCAGTGGAATCTTGCTCTAGCTGATAGAATTCCTAAAGTGGGGAATTGCATCTGTTAATGTTTCTAATCCCTCTGTCATCACCAACGAAGGCAGGATTGGCCTCTAATGACTATTAGAAACATTTTTGATGTAGTACAGTAGATTCCTGTTTATTATAAGCTGATAAATGAGCAGCTGTCATTTAATTAATACAGGTTAATGACTGCAAAAGTAATTACTTGGGTTTACTGAGGTATTAATTCTACTGCACCTGAGGTCCTCCCTCAAACAATTACGATCAAAACTGTAAAAATGCAGGGGCTACTTTAAGGGAACCATCCTGTGAAAGCTAAATTAAAGGCTAAATCCTGCACACATCAAACTCAATGGCAAAATGCCCACAATCTTCAGTGTGAACAGGGTCATATGTACATCATTAAGTGCACTGAGGAAAGAAATTAAACTCATTTATTGTCCATAATGGCTTCAACCTATTTCACAGGCTGCTGAATGATCCAGATGCAATACAGACAACGGGGTTTCCTTTAAAGCTGTGATGCCGATAGGAAATAAGGAAAATAATCAGAGTAGAGTAGAACTGGAAGCATTTTCTCTGGAGGAAATATGAATGTGCATGTGGGTAGGTGAATTGCATTGCACAAAGTATGAGAGCAGATAAGGGTAAAGAGTCACATTTAGGTATATTCTGTAAATATCCATATTTTTTGTCTGAGCTTCAGAACTTTGTGAGGTTCCCTAGTCCTTATTTTTTATTCATTCTGTAAATTAGTAAGGGCCAATCCAGCTCCCATTGACATCTGTGGGAATCTTTCCACTGACTTCAGCAAGAGTGGGATTGGCCCCTAAATTCTTGCTTTATCAATACTGCAAGGAAGGATGGGTTGCATCATATTATGTCTGAGCACTACCAATCCTAAAAATCATCTTGCCATACTGTTTTGTGAGCATTCATTGCCTACATGTTGTTTTCAAGACTAATGAACCTCACTGGGTTTCTTCTTCTCCTATTCTGTATCAGAACATTTCTGATCACTTTAGCTGGCATGAGCTTGCAAACAAGCTCTCATCCCAATGCTGAGTCCATTTATTTTATTTTCAGCTCATCCTGTTTTCTTAAAGCACCCCCTTATGAATTCATTTCATACAATTTTAAGTGTTTGGCAACTTACACATTCAACGTCCCACCTATGCAATGATGTTAAACTGGTTATTTTAATAATCACACATCATTTTCATTGGCACTGACTTTGCCTCTCTGAGCCCTCCTCATGGTCACTAGTTGTCTCTTTTGACAGCTTAGACAGATAAAAGAGATGCAGCTCATGCTGGCTCAGTGTAATAAATAAAGGGTCATTTTTTTCATTTTATTTAAATGGTTTTGTTTACTAATTGATATTACACCAGTGATACCTTATCATCCAAACTGTGAATGGCTTAGCTCATTGGTCTTTTCCTGCTCTACAGTCTAAAGATGATGCAGCATTGTGTTTCACCGCTCCCTGAGTCTGATTGATTGCGAAACTTACATCCATAGTTGTATCAGCACTATACATTCATGCAGTTCACCTAGGAATGCAATCTAAGACACACTGTTAGATACTCTCCCATCTCTGTCTTCCCCCTCCACATACACACACGTCCTGGTTTTATGTTCATGTTTAGAAAGAAACAAAATTAAACCAAGATGAATGTCTTTTATTTGAGTGTTCTGATACATCTCCAACCTTTGTGTTAATAAAGCAGAGTTAGCCCTGTTTTCTACAGTATGCTTTGTCTCTTTATGGATGTTGACTTTCTAAGACAGCATATTTCGAAGAGCTATTAAATTGCTTTGTTTGTAACTTGGAAAATTCATAGATGAGCTAATGAAAATCTATTTAATCATTATGTTCATTAAATTAGTCTCTAAAGGGCAATCCTCGTTGTCTTAATTCATTGATGTCAAAGAGAGTTTTGTGTGATTGAGGCAAGCAGGATTTGGCTTTCAACCATTCTAACTGGTGACTTTGGTATGAGAACTGAACTGATGAAAAATTGTCCACTTTCATTAGGGTTTCAGCACCATGAGACCAATCTCACATTCCTTATCTTTAATAGAGGCTTGATGCAAAGTCTTTGAAGTCAATGGGAAGACTTCCATGGTAGCCTTTCAGCAATTCTGGATGCCAAACAGTGGAAAGAGTTCCATGGGCTTTTGGTGTGAAAGTAGCATAGGATAAGACTCGGTTTTATTTACCTTTGCATTTTACCCATTTTAGCATAAGCATCTTCTGAAGAAATGGAGAGCAAATTAGCTTTTTTAGCTAAGACTCTAAGAAACACGATTTTTTTTCTTTAAAAGCACAGTGTTTGTTGTGTGTGAAAAGCTCTAGGATAGACCCATGTTTTGTGGGGTGAGTGGAGTGAATTCAGTGTGAATGATTATGCAGTGGTTCGACAGAGAATATTTTCTGTAGATTCAGCCTAACAAAACATATGCTTCTTATTATATCAAATACATTTTTTACAATAACCATTTCAACATTATGAAAACGTTTAGATGTTTGCTTTATAATTTATATCCTTTTTTAAATGTCACCTCTTAAAACTCAATCATTTTCTGAAAAATATTTCAGCTCCTATAACAATGATTTCACTTGGAAAACAAAGGAAATGCCATCACATGCGTGCCAGCTCAGATTGTGTTTGACCTAGTTTAGAATTAATGGGATATTTTAAATATTAAAAAATATTAAAACTAAAATTGTTAATCTGACACTTGATCCCACATTCTCCCTTAATTGTCTACTGGCATTAGTCTCTGCTTACTGTAGTCTGTGTCTGACACTACTGCTTTGTTTTCTTGTAACATACCCCATGACAAAGTTTGGCCCAAACATGCATTTAATTATTGTATGAAAATAGAGAAAAAAACCAAACAGCAAAGCTCAGCACATGATGGAGTACCATGCGCTTTTTTGCTTTATTCTTATCAAAAACAACTTAGAAATAAAATTCTAGTGGAGGAAAACATTAAAAGTTTATGTATTTTTGATTGGCTGCATTAAGCATCCAAAATTACAGATTCAAGGTACAGTGACACCAGGTAAATTTTTGAGGCACATGCCAAACACTTCTAAAATCTTATCGGGGGCTGATCCAGAGACCACTGAAGTCAATGTAAAGAAGTCACTGGATCAAAACATGTTAACCATTCCCTCTCCACTCCAGCGTCTTTCCCCATTACAGCTGAATGAAGAATGCCAACAGTTTGAGTGAAATTTTGAATTTTTTTCAAAAAATGTCCTGCAATTTCTTTCCGTTTCAGTTTTAATTCATTATCCCTCTCCTTGCAAGTGGCAAAATGCACTCAAAGTGCAAAGCACGCTTCTTGGGCCTTGCCTTCTCTAGTATAGACACATCTCACTGTACACACAAAATTGAAAACAAAAACAACATGAAACCGCACCCTACTAAAACACTATGCTGCACACCCCCATTTCCTCTCGGTGGGAGGAAGCATAAGAGAATGAAGCATAAGGGACAAATGTTGGTCACAGGGATTAGTGTACATTTAGAAGATGCTAACCTACTATGGTGCTGACGGCAGTGTAAACAATAGAATAAAACAGAATAACTAGCTTCTCATACTCTTTAGCAATGCATTTCTTTACAGTTAATACACTGATGGCAGTGTGACGATTCACAGAGCAAGGTACTATTTATAATATACATATACAATATGTATATAATATAATATACAATATATGTCCCTGAATTTGGATTATAAAAAGATCACGTTCCTATTTCTGATTCCTTTCTGTCAAACGAAAACATAAAGTATGGCTGAAAATGGAAATGGAGCACAGAGGGCATAGGACAATGGTGTGTGAGATGGAAAGCACAGAGGGCATAGGACAATGGTGTGTGAGATGAAAAGCACAGAGGACATAGGACAATGGTGTGTGAGATGAAAAGCAAACCAAAACCTGCACAAGCACAATACACGCAAATGAAAATGCAATAACAATAGGCCTATCTGGTGATATTAAACCAGGTAAATGGATAAAGAAGTAACTTATTTTACTAATAGAGAATGATAAGGAGAAATTACCTGGCTGTATATTGTACTGTTTGGGAAAAAAAGACCAAAATCTATTGCCTTAAATTTTCATCATCTCCTAAGTATATTATAGGTTTAAGACAGATATTTTGTAAGATAAATAGGGGATACTGCAAAATAAAGTAGCTGTTTTTAAAATGACATCCATAGAGCTTTATCCTGCAACCTTTACTCACATGAGTTTTCTTAATTACGTGAGTCCTGTTGAAGTCAATAGGACGATACACACAATTAGAACTGCGTGCATGAGTAAGGACTGAAGGATTAGGCTCAGAAATTGTCCCTTTACCAAATAATAGAGGAGAAGGTGGGCATCTCGTAAAGGAATTTTAATACAGCCCTTATATCTGCTCTGCAATGTGTGTCTGGTTAGTATGACTGTTCCGAGAGAACTGGACTTGACACAACTCGCAGCCATCTTGTGCACTTAGCCCCCAGGGTCTGGAAGCGAGGACACCACATAGGAATAATTTGGCCTTAGACAGACAAAACAGCTGCACAAACTGCGGAGTGTTACTAACAGGATAGATACAGTGACAGGGCAGATTCATGAGAAGTGTGTTGAGGGAAACGGGGGGAGTGTGGAAAACTGACCTTGATTTGGGTGCCTGTGTTTGTAAATTTCTTGCTGAAGTTGTTTGGCCAGTAAGTAGAATAATGAATTATTATTAGTTGTTGCTAGGGTGTTGCTAGGGACATTATTAGCCTATTAGGGGCTATTATGAGTTATGTGCTTGGTCTGGAGAAAACCTATAAAAAGTTTAGTTAGTGCGTGCACTTGGGAGAAGCTTGGGAGAAGTTTAAGAGGATTTCTACAAGCTCGGAGACTGGCACCTAACTCTCCAGAGGCTAGGAGAAAAGCTGGCCACTGGAAACCTGCGGCTGAATCACTTGATACCACCTCAGACTTTGGATAACTATATCTATCTGGGATGAGTCTAGATGATTGCCTGATTTTGATGTGTACTTAGACTCAATAAAAAAGGATTTTGGGTGGAAGCACTCTTGGGTGTACCAATAATTTATTAGATGGAGGTGCTGTGTCCACCACTGATTTATTTCCTGACACTGCCTGGAAAACAGAGACTAGTTACCATAGCTTTGGGTTCAAATAACCATGGGTAACACAACTACAAAATTAATACAAAGACTCAGACTGAAAAATGTTTTTTTTCATTTGCAATAGTTAAATGACTTCTTAATTTTAGGATATGCAAAAGTGGAGGCTGGGGGGCAGAATTCATGGATTTGTTCTTTGAAGGCAGAATTTATTGTTGGCCTCTCTCTCAGTCTTCAAGTGAAGATTCTCACAGTTGACTTAGTTCTGACTTTCAGCATGACTCATGGAGTGGCTGATCCCAAGCTTTGCCCGCACTCCATGCTGACACTCTTGGCCCAAGAAGCTTGTATATCTCCAGCGATATGGGCTAAAATTTTCAAAAATCCGTAAATGACTTAGGATCCTAATTTCCATCTTCAAAAGTGATGTAAGGGCCAATTTTAAAAGGTTTTAGGCAAGGCTGTCCCTAGCCATTTTGGTGCCCTACACAGCCCCCCACGGGGCAGAAGAAGGCTTGGGGGGGGGGCAGGGGGAAAACTGTCCCCCAGAACGAGCTGGCAGAGTGGAGTGGGTTGGGGCCGGGTCGCCCCACTTCCCAACACCCGGTGAGCGCAGGGCAGCCCCGACTGCTGCTGCTGCGGGAAGAGGCGGAGCAGGGGCGGGGGCTTTGGGGAAGGGGTGGAGTGGGGGCAGGGCTGGGGCAGAGCAGGGGCGGGGGCTTTGGGGAAGAGGCAGAGCAGGGGCTGGAGCAGCATGGAGTTGCATAGGATACCAGGAAATTTGGCGTCCCAAATTCCCTGGTGCCCTACGCGGCTGCGTACTTTGCATATGGGTAGGGACAGCCCTGGTTTTTGGCACCTAAAGATACAGACACCTAGTGGCATTTTAAAAAATGCTTAGACACCTAATTCCCATTGAAGTCAATGAGAGTTAGAGACCTAACCTGCTTAGGCACTGCTGAAAATTCCACAAGGCACCTATCTGCATCGTTAGATGCTTAAATACCTTTGAACAACTGGTCCTAAGTTTCCTTTTGAAAATGAGACTTAGGTTCCTAAATCATTCAGATGCTTTGAAAATATTACCCGTGATGCCTTTCTGGAGGACTTTTTGGTGGATCCTGAAGAGAACAACAAGGGGCTGCTCCCTCCTCCATCTTCTTTGCCTCATGATTGGTTGGTCTTTGCACCCTTTTGTTCCCCTCCAAAATATAGAATAAGGATAGCAAGGAAGCCCTAATATGAGGTTAATCTATTTCATGAACTCTTGGCTATATAACATATAAGGCTGCTAAGCTAGATCTGTAGCTGCATTGCAGCATTTACTCACTCCACTGCAATTGCATCCAAATGAGAAGGAAATTGAGACACAACTCCCAAAGAAGTTGAAAAAGTTACTCCAACACACTACATGACAGAGCATTTTGGTGGCAAGATGATATTGTAGCACAGGGCAAGCATTTTTCACTTTGCTATGCATGGAAATTGTGGAATGGAATATTACGCAACTATACACATTTGTAAATATTAATAGACTAACAAAGAATTCTAATTTTCAGATGTCTCACTCTGATAATGTTTGGAGTGTAAACACCTTGAAATTTTCTCCCCTTGGGCAAAGAGTAAATCTTGGCTGTCTTCTTCTTTACATGTTACATCTAAATGTAGTCCAGATTGTAAAAGATTTGTGAGGGCTAAAACACGAAACAACCCACATATACTCTCTCTCTCCTTTTATATAGGGCTATTAATCCCAGACCTCAAAGTGCCTGACAAGCTTTTATTATTTATGCCTCACACCAACCCCATGTCAGGATTGCAGTAAGTCTCTGGCCATAGCAATTTTAACATGGGAAAACTGAGTCCAAAAGGATCATGACATGTATTTGGGGACACAGTGAATTATTGGATATGCTGGGAAGGAATAGAGTCAAGAATAGAGTCAATTCTCACACCCCTGCTCTGGGCACTCATGAATACTGCCACTCAAAAACACTTGGGACAAAATTCTCTCCTGCTCTACTAGGCAGGTGTCACAGGGTTCACTCACAACTGGTGGTGCCTCCTCCTGGTCACTCTGGGGACTAGCTCTGACAAGGCATTGCACCCTCCTCTGGTGTTTTGTCTCCTTGCATCCTCTCACCCTGCGATCCCTCTCACTCCAGGAAGTGCAGCCTCCTCTTCACGACTCGACCCTCCGGCCAGGTCACCGTATGTGTTCCCCCCTCTTAACAAACGGGCTCAGGCAGACTTCCTGCTCACTGCCTCACCAGTGCCACTTTGGCAGTGTGTGATAGGGGGACCCAGCCCACCCTCTACTCCAGGTCCCGGCTCAGGGACCCTCTCCTTGGCAGGGGTTTGACCTACCTTAAACCTTTCTGCTCTTTTCCCTGAGCCTTGCCTACCCTTAACACTTCCAGGCCCTGTGTGAGGTGGACACCCCATTACAGCAGGGTGCATTAAACCACTTACAGCTGATTTTGTGGCTGATCTGTGCCACCCATGCCCTGGTGACTTCAGTCTGAGCTCAAACTTCTACACCACAGTTAAACAGCCACTTAACCTGAGCCCAAGCCATGGGCTCTTAATTGCTGTGTAGACGAGAGAGTGACTGCAGACTATCTTCCTTCAGCCCCTTTCTGCCTTCAGCCACCTGGCTTTACACAAGTCCCATCCATTCCTATCCAGGTGAGCTTCATCCTTTAATTAGTCCTCATTGCTCACTGGTTCCTCCTCCAGGTGCAGCCTAGGAGTTTAATTGGCCCACTTAGTTACCTTAACCACTTCAGGGGCTATTGTAGGGGGAACATACCATCGCACTAAATTAGTAATGGCCTATTTTTTAATGTCAAGGAACCCCAAACTGTATAAAGTACTCCAAGGGTGATTCACTGAGGCTGTATAAAGAGGAATTATTACCTGTGAGCTCTCACATGTGCTCCAGATAGGCATGCTGTATATTTTGTACATCCCCAAATCACATCAGTCTTTTTTGTCTCTGCAGCATCAATTAATATCAACAGGTACTTGTCCATTCCTCTCAGCATCGCTATTTTCCAGCCAGTAGCCTCCATTTAATATTTGTGCTTGCTATTTTTTATAAAATATATTCGCTTGTATTAACATCAATTACCATCCAGCACATCAAATCAATTTGTGACCAGTCCACAGATCCTTCTGTAGTAATTCCCTATCCTCTGCTGTTTGCCATCCTTCTGACTTTGCATTTATAGGTTCAATATGCTGTCTCTCTCCTCACATCATAATTAAAGAGCTTCCCTCTTCTCTTTTCACTCACTAATTAGTTCAAAGTTCTCCTGAACTAGTGATGTTGATTCCCCATCTGCTCTATCTGAGTGTATCTAGTTAAAGATATTCAAGGATGGTTGCCAAAGTCTGGCCTGAATTATTCAAATTCATAACAGATAAATATTGTATAAGTGAATTTCATAAACCAGCATAGGAAACTGGCTTCCAAATTCTTCATTACAAGGTGTATGATACAACTTTGTAAAAAGTGCATGTACTTTTGGTGAATTTTTATGTGATTTCTCCCTACCATCAGATTGAGTTATTATAGGCTGCATAATGATATCTGAAAGAATGTTCTAATCCTTGTATCCATTAATGGATTAGGATAATGCTGAGGTTAAATGTTTAAATTAAAAAAATGTTTGAAGACATCCTCCTTGAACAAAAAAGATTACCCTTAAGCAAGGCAAGATCCCATGAATTCTTTTAAATACTCTTTTAAATGGCTAACTGAAATCTCTTCATTTTGAAAGTGCATATTTCAAGAGCAGAATGCTTTGTACTCTGGCAATTTATTAATCACCAGTTTTGTGAGACTAGAAACTCTCAAAGGATAGTGAACTTTGTGAATGTCAAAATAGCAGTCCAATCCTGTAAACCTTGCTCACATGAGTAAGAAGAATGATCTTGGGGAAGGAAGGTGCTGGCTTAAGAAGCAAGAGAACTGAGTTCAATTCTTGGCTTTACCATGGTCTCCTGCATGACCTTCTTCCCAAACAATCTTAAATTAGACACATGACATGTACTGGAGAGGAATAAGCAATCACACAAAGTCATATATTGGCCGAGCCAACTCAACTGGAATTTTTCATTGTTTGTAATGGGAGTTGGATTGCATCCATAGAGAAGGTAAGCAATTTTTATTTTCTAAGAACATCACCTTGACATGGAGTGCCACACTAGACAGTAGCTCATTACTTCACCAGAGATTCACACTTTTTATATGGCTCTCACAGCTTCTTCCTGGTCTCAAGGTTCTTCTCCTGGGGGATAAGGAGCAATAAACTGTACATTCCTGTCCAGGATTATTAAAAGTCAGCTGCCACTTCTGCATTCCTATGTAATCACCTGTTTAATGGCATGGCTTTCCTCTCTAAGGTTTTTATAACTGTATGTTGACTTGCTCTGTGCAAAGCCCTCTCCTCAGTAACGAGGAGGAGTGTGTAAATTTGTAATCTCCTGTACTAGAAAAACGTTTGAACTCCTTCTGAGAAAACTGGCTCTTTAGACTGTATTTACATAGGGATCCAGTTGCCTGTATGGTACTTCTACATTGCATCTTCCCCATTGGTCAGTTCACAATGGCATGGGGAAACAGACAGAGGGACACATTTCACTTGAGACTAAAGGACTGATTAATAGAGCTGGGATTGGAATTCATGCCTGGTTCTGTGTTCAAGCCACCAGATCACTTTAGTTATTATAGTTACCACCATCAGTTAATCCATAGTATTATGTTTTCTATAAACTGTGATGTTACAATGATTTTTCAGTATGGTTGAGGCCCATGTTCTGTGAACTATGCAATGATGTAGGGAAAGTTTTGATAAGAAAACAAGTTTTGTTGGGACTTGACTAGTAAATTACAGTGTTGATCATTACCATGAATCTCATTAATGTAAAAATAGCTACAATGTGGCTGAGAGGTATGATCTGAAAGATGGTATTGAGTGCTGTTTCCCAAAGCGGTCTTACACAAAAGAACCGATAAGCACCTCTTTTGGAGCAGTAAATATTTGATTTTGGAAGACTTGGGCTTGTGGAAGAGGGAAAGGGAATTCCAATTCTTTGTATAAATTACAGAATTGGAAGTTGAGGTAAAGGAGAGGGAGTAATAACCAAAGTTATTCTTCAGTTATTGAAGGGAGGGCTTCAGATGATTTTAAAAATGTCCCCGAATCGTCTATGGGTCCAAGTGTCATGGAGTTTCTGCATATTATAGGATGTCTGTGTCTCTGGAGAATAGAGGTGTCATACCCTACAATGGAGAAGTCATGGTCGAAAGCATGCAAGCGGTGTTCATGTTAGTCATGGTTACAGAATGGTAAATTGGATTTACTGTTACAGTTGAAAAAGAAACACCATCAGAACCTTCTGTGTGTATCTAGGAGACACAGGAGCGCTGATTTGGTATTCTGTTCTCTGCCTGCAGAGATGCGCTAGCAGAAGCAGCTCCCTGTGCCTTTTAAATCTTCTCCCCCAGTCATCTCGATCAGACAAGACAGAATTTTGCTCAGAGGTTCAAAGACAAGCATATCCCATCTTAGGGCAACATTTTAAAATCATTATTCAGATCTGTACACAAAGGTACGTTTCAGAGCCATATTTTCATGCTGAGAGTTTGACCATTAAGTTTCAGATTTAACTTATCTGGCAAATATAAAAATAAATACGAAGGGGCCAGAGTATAGATGCTCCTATGGATTACTCTATATACACCATGGTCAGAATTCCTGTAGAGAAGCAAAACACTTCTTGAGCCAGGTTCACCACTCCACAGCAGCTTTACACTGGCATGACTCCATTGGAGTTAGTGTTAACCTGTGGAAGTAATGGAGATAAACTGGTTAAAAAATGGTGTAATGAAGTGGTGAATGAGGCTTCTTGTATAGGAGTACTCTCTTTGTGCCTGACATTCTCACCATCTATCAAAGTGGGTATGAAAAGTTTGATTACCAAGTAGTCAAAAATAATACACAGTTTTATTCCATGTTTCATTGAAGAATTGCAAAGTGCTTTGCAAATATCAGTAGTGGATCACAACACCCCTGTGAAATGATACTTAGAGCCTCCAATTAGACCCATTTCAAATTTGGCCAAAATGTAGATACAAAGAAATTGGGACATTTCGCAAATCACCCAATGAGTCAGTGTCAGAGTGGAGATTGGAATCCAGGGACCAGATTCATCCTCTAATGCAGTTATACCAGGAGAAATTTGGCTTCTGGTCTTTTGACCCCCCAGACTCAAGACCTTGAAACTTTGCAATACACTGAATTGCTGGAAATTTGTGTATCACCTTCATATAACTCTTGAATTTAATAATGAATACACTGGAAAAATTATGGAATGAAGATAATTAAGATAATACATAGATTAAATTATATAGTATGAATCCTACAGTCCAACCAAGGAAAAACTTTGATGTCAATGGTAAATTTGCTTGGTAAAAGACTGCAAGTTTGGTCCCTAAATATATAGGATATTTACAAATCTATCTTGAAGAACGCCTTGTGGATGAAGTTCTTCTGTTGGCTTTAGGCTTCTGAAATGTACAGAAGTGAGGACAATCCCAATGGGTTTCAACAGACTTCAGTGGGGATTTGGTTGGAGCGCAGGCTAGAAAATCAGTCCCAATTCAGGCATTTTCTTCAACTATGCATTGTCCTGACATGGCTTAATAGTTTTGAAATTCAATGGCAGAAAGACAAAAAAAGTCCTCTCTAAAGCAGTATCTCCTCTTGTGTTTCCTGTACTAAGCATCAAGTTGCTGTGAAAGTTTTACCAACAGGGTGAAGCTGTGAAGCCAAAGCTTTCATTTTTTATCTGTTGCTTAGCATCTAACATTTGATGAATGAATTCACAGCAAAATAAGGTTACTGGAAAGTGTTCAATCTTTTCATGTGGTTAGGACAGCTGTATGCAATCTGTATATATAGACTCTTCTGCTATTGGAAACCTATACATGTTTAGGCAATATATGTTCCACTTATGATCTGCCAGAAAATAGATTAAAACTCAAGATCACTATATGAGGATTCCTCTAGGAATGTTTACAACAAAAAAAGGAATTTCACTAGACAGAAAGTAACCACCATCATTTCACTTTAACAGCTCATGGAAAAGAAGCCTCTCTCTGTCTTTAATGTGGCTTCCACAGGGGCAGCCTATAACAGGAGATGACACTTGATCTGTAGGTGCAGTAGAAACTCTCCTGACATAATGTAGCAGGAAAAATGTGTCCACAAAAGATGCATGTGTTTTACAGCTTTTAAGAGAATAGACTTAAGACTCCATTTTACCATCTCCATTTCTCCTAAACTGAGACCTGTTCCTCTAACAGAAGGGATGGGCCATCCACAAATCAAACAGCCTTCCACTTGTTCTATAGGTATCTGTGCAAAAGTTCCTCATGGCCTCCCCTAATCAGTGCCTGGGGGCAAAACAGATTCCAGAAGCCCCAGTTTCTAGAACAAGGGCTCTATCATTTAGTAGGGTCTATACCAGTGGAGGGATAATTTTGCCTGAAGCTTCTAGAAGAATGAGAAGAGGATGGATGGTCTAAATAGCCTCTTGGACACTCCTAACTCACAGACATTCAAGGACTGGAAGAACCTAACCCAAGAAGCTCCTGAGAGAGAAAGATTTAGTGTACTCTAAATAGGCCTGAGCCTTTAGGGATTTGCTCACACCAGAGAGAAGTTATTTTGGCAAAAATGTCCAGTTCTGGTGAGATTTTGAATGACTTTAAACTTCATACTTCTCCTGCATCCCTCAAATTATCTTCCATTGCCAGAGCTGCAAGAAAATGTGAAGAGACCCAACAATCTCTGGATAGCAAGCAAACTGAACGAAACCTGGCTGTCCGCAGGACTGGTGCTGTAGTTCTAGCGAAAATCCATAAGATGGATTAAACAAAAAGAATCATGCTACAGGAACAACATGCAGTTTTTAGGGGATTGTAATGACTGTAAAATGGGTGCATCCGTTTTAACATGGATCAAGATCCCATTCCCTCTGTACTTCATATCCATTAGAATCTAAATTTTATTGAGCCTCTGATCACTCGACTAGAAATGTTTGTTCAGTCTGGCCTTTGGCTAACCATTATTCTGTGTCTTTGGTTTGTGCTTTTAGTGGTTAGGTGTTTTAGGCCAGCTGAGTTGTTTTGTTTATGAATGGTTGGAATTTGAATTGATCTGAGTCCTTTATATTTTTAATAATTATTGAGTAGCATCCCAGTGTATTGTTATACAACAACATATTTTTATTATGAGACAATTAAAAAACCCTATAAAAATAGCAGCCTCTGGGCTACATCTAATTTATTATCACCTACTACAGCACTTTGTATTTTAATAGATCTGCTGTGATGAACCTGGACCAAGTGGAGATATTTAGACTGAACTAACCATATAGGGCTCCACGGTAGCTTTAAAACCCAAACACATGAGACAGAGAGGTAGCTGAGTCTCTGGGTTCTGCCTGCAGGGCAATAAGATATTGAACCTAACAGAGTAAAGGTGAGACTGTAAAACCCAGACAGTATCATTCAGCTCTATGGAGTTATTCAAGTACTTATGAGGGTTTCTTTGATGATTCGTTCAGTTCCTGTCATGATCAAATGTTGCTCACATTTTGTTATAAAGCCCAATGACACCACACAACTGTAGAAATCAGTGCCTGTTCAAGTAGAGGAGAAAAGTTTAATTCTGAACTTTGATGAAAGGTTCACAGGCCCAACAGCCAGTTCCAGTGAAATCTTGCTGGCTTCACTTGTATGGTATACTCCAAAGTTTGCTCCATGGTTTCAAGTTTCATTGCCAACTATTCCAACAGTTCCAGCCATCAGTTGTTAAAATACACTCTTAGAAGAAGCAACTTTCTGTATTTCCTATGGAAAGTCAAATTATAATCCAGGTCTTGTTGTGGCACAGAAAACAAAAGATTGTGATTTTGTTACATACCATACAGCAATCAGACAATGCATTCCCATTATGGAAAATTAACAAATATTAATTTCTTTTATAATCCTAATTGAGACAGCATGTTTGAGTACTGCTGTGCCCTGTACATTTAAAGATGCACAGTGTATCTGTCACCTGGCAGATGTGAGAAGAAAAATCAAAACTGTCATTATAAACTTTATTAATACCTATGGCTTGAAACTGATAGGTTCAAGCTCTGAAGGCTTTTGTTAATTTATTGCAAAATTGCTAGTGGGCTGGACTTACTGTATGATCTGGATGAAGAATTAGCTATCCTTGTTGTATAGATTGGGTGGGTAGTAAGTACTATCTCAGAAACGTTTACTATGCTGGACTGAGGAGGAAAGTAGAAATAATGGGAAAGTGACAGACAGGTGAATTGAAGCAGAGTTTGTGCTTTCTTAAAGTAACCAGTGACAGCCTCTTTATGAGCAGACAATAAAGGATAGCAATCAGAGACGAGCTATGCCTGCTGATGGGGGCGGGGGTAGGGCAGAATGAAGGCAGCCTGCTTCAGTCTATGTGAGCATGCTCAGTACAAAAGCCAAGCAGCAAATCTGGCGGGGGTGGGGGACATGACCCCGCATGCCCCCCTCAATGCATTGCCTCTGATAGCAATGACAGCAGGACTGCAAAGCATTGTTCTCTCAGCCCTGCACAACCTCCCAAAAAGAAGTTGATACTTTGTCAGCTGTTGTATAATGCAGTTTCAAAAATGAACTCCCATCAAAATGGGATGTCCTATGCAGGTAAATCCTAAATCATGTCCTCTTATAAGAGGACCCTCTCCCAGAATCTTTTCAGGCATATACAGCTTATTGCAAGCTGAGGTACTTTTAGGTCCAAATTCACCTTTTTATTTTTTTGTAGAAAATCGACTGGCCAAATCCAACATATTCCCCTCCATATGTGATAGGCTAAAGGTTATCCGAACTATAATCCCTCTAGAAAAGGCTTATTTAGTTAAAAAGAATGAAACCCAGTCAACATAATCATTTCAATATTGGATTGATGCTCATAAATTACAATTACCATAAATCCCCATAGTAAAACCCCATGCACAAAGAGTAGTGGGGAACTCCACTTTCCATCATTCCTTACCTATCAAAAAATCACAGCAGTAAATTTGAATATGAACATTTCATGCAGGCAAGTGCCCATTAATTCCTTGATGCATGCGTTAATATATTTTCTTTCTCCACAATCTGCTGTATTCACTCTATGAAACCTACCGCTGTGTCTGTCTTTATTGAAGTAAATATATCAAGCATCCTTTCTTTTCTCTGTTTGTTATCTGACTGACAATTTCTTAAAATAGATTTATTTTTAAATCTCATTGGGAGCAAGAACTTCATGACTTTACTGATGGATGGCAATCTTGGCAAGACAGCTTTCTTATCCCCAGTAACTTGTCTTATTTTGTTATGTAACAAAAACACCAACCTTGATAATCACCCAGATTACCCACTGAATTGGAGTCGAGTGACTAACTCCCTTAGGCTCCTTTGAAAATCCATCCTTATTCATTACCTCATTATTTTTTACGATGGTTGAAAACAAAAATTCCTACCGCCAAAGTGATCAGTATTGCTGTTGCGTTCCTTGTTCGCCTTCGAATGCAACGGGGTTGAGTCTCCTCTGCATTGCACTGTGTGTGCACACATTACATTCAGTTAGATAAATAATTCAAGATGTCTTTATCCATAGCTCTAGGCAGTATGTAGGCTGCTGTGTCTGTGTAAGTTAGTGTTAAGTCTTATCACTTTGCACCTACTTTTGAGGTGATTTTCCACAAAGCGCAAAATAGGAACCTATAGTTACACATTCATGTACCGCTGGACTAAATTTGGCATGGTATGTAACTATCATTATCCTATCATTAATGAGACAACCTCAATCCAGCAAAGCACCTAAGCATTAAAATCAATGGAATTACTCATGCTCAAAATTAAGCACATATTGGATTGAGGCCCAGGCAGTGATCTCAGTAGATATGAACCTAGGCAATGCCCGAGCTGTACATTGGCTTGTCCAGCTTTCTGATTGGAGTGTTGCCATCGCTGTTTTCAGCTGAAATACCATCACTCACACAAACACACGCAATTTTTGTGGTATTTTCAGAATAAGCAGCAGAAATACCACAAGAATTCTAATACTTAAGATATTTGTTTTCTCATGTTATTTCCAAAGGAAATGGTGCGAGGTGCTATATTTCACCACCCGAGTTGGTCTGAAGTGCAGGGGAGTTCTAGCAGCATCTCAAAGAAAACAAAAGGGCATCCATGAGAACAGATGTGCTGGTCACCGATCAGCTAGAGCAATACCAGGAGG
This sequence comes from Caretta caretta, assembly GCF_965140235.1. Lineage (NCBI taxonomy): Eukaryota > Metazoa > Chordata > Testudines > Cheloniidae > Caretta > Caretta caretta. The sequence continues at coordinate 30,773,821 of NC_134217.1, read as the reverse complement.
TGAAAATAAGATACCTGAGTGTGAATCAGAGACATGTGTTCACCATGTGGAAACTTGAGCAAAAAGGAATTGTCTTTGATCTAGTCATATAGGGCTTCAGAAGGGGTCAGGGGCGTGTGTGTGTGTCTGTGTGTAGGGGGGAAGAGGGTGAGAGTTTTCAAGTGACAGTGTCAAATTAACAGCTGCCATAAATGGGTGCAGTTCCATTTATTCTTTTCCATTCCTTTAAGGGGAAAACCAGAGCTGTCATGTAAAGTCATTAAAGAGGATATATCCTCACACTGGAAAACGTTTCTGCCCTCCACTCTTGAGATAAAAATGACTCAAGAATGGTGAGATTAGAAAGCATTTAAACATGTCCAGTTCAGTGTAGTCAGTGTTTGGGAAGCACAGATTAGTGTATTCATTATATGCCAGTGTTCTCACTAGCTTTCTAAGTGTCTTCAGCACTTAGCAAACTTGATTAGTACATCTATCCACTGCAGGTACTGGGGTATCTCTCCAAAAGGCAGGAGCTCCCATGCAGGCCTTTAAAAGGAGGAATTTAAATAAATACTATATCTTCCTGGAGGGACTGCTATCCTGGCCTAAGAATGCAAACATTAGGCATATACACTCATGGATGTTGAATTCCTATGAATGAACATCTTTAATTTGTTACGAGGGATATAATCCCCGGAGGCTTAAACTAGCCAGGTGTCATCAAAATTGTGCATGCACAACTGCTGGCACTGTGTCATGACGTACCTTACAAATATATCAAATAGACATTCATTTAACTATTTATTTATATCCTCCAAGGCTTCATGTTCCAGCCACAAGTGACACATTGTAATACAATGGAACAGCCAGAGCATTTTAAAACAATCCATCTTTGTTGTGGATTGGTTCCACTGGTTTTTCTTTGAAAATTGTGGTTTTCAGCATACACATTTATTTTACATAAAATAGACCCACATGCCATGTGAAGTTACTTTGATTCTGCATATTGTCAAAGAATATTCTTTGGTGGGGAAAATTATCTCTTGGGATCCCCTGCCCTGTAAGTTTCTGTAAATGTGCAATCTAATGTAACACTATTAATTGCTTAGCCATATACATACCTGGGGCACCATTTATCGTAATTAGTGGCTTTCCAGCTACACATAGATGAAATGTTTACACAGTTTGCTTCAAGAATTGCATGTTTTGCAAGTTCATGCAGGACCCTAGAAATGGCTCACTTAAAATTCACTTCAAAGGGTAAATTAATGCTTTTACAAACCAAGCTTGGGCCAAATTCAGCAGAAGGCAGCCTGAAGTAGAGCAGATACAGTGCCCATGGAAGTCTCTGGACAAAGCTGAGGGATAAGGATATCAAGGCTGGTGTAAGTTACAGTGAAAGCTTGATCCTGCACAGAGAGGGTGTGGAATGCTGCTCATAGAACCGCAGGTTGAAGTGTGACGATCAGTGCAGCAGTGCTGCCAATTAGGGGCAGGCTAGTGGGGGTGAGAGCCCCTCGCCTCACGCTTTTTGCACTTGCTCACAGTTCCACAGGCTGCAGAGCTGAGGTGGCCATGGCCCGACCACTTTAAAGCAGCAGGGCTGTACTAAATCAGCACAGGTGCTGCCAGAGCAGTCCAGAGAGTCGCTCCAGCTTGGTCACCACTGAAATTTGACCCGGCCACCCCTCTGTCTAGGTGGCCTGGCCTCATCCAGACGGAGAGGCAGCAGGGCCAGATGGTGTTACAACCTGGTGCTGGGGAGTCTGTTCTTGTACAGCAGAGCACAGGGGAGTCATCTGAGAACTTGACTCCTGACTCGTGCACTGTGTGGGTAAGAGAGGAGAGACTCCATGGCTGAGGGATACTCAGGGTCCCTGCGGGAGGAGTGCGGGTGGGGAGACATGAGCAGGGACCAGAACAGGGTCCCTGCAGTGTGGGAGGCAGGGAAGACACACAGGAATTTTCTCCCCACCCCTCCAAGAAATACCACAGCACACTGTGTGCGGGGGAAGCCAAACCTACATCACTGAGGGTGCTGCTAGACAGGTACCAGGCAATTTCTGCTTTGTAGTAAGAGTAAAGTCTTTTCAGCACAAAGTGGGTTGCATTTAAGACCATGTCTTCTCAGACATGTCCATTCTCCACGCATGCCATGACCTTTTATGCCCTGTACTCTTTAGAGGGAGGTAGCAAATCTGCAAGGGTACTAAGATATACTAGCAATTAGTGCAGGAGACCGATTCTTAGTGTTGCTTGTGTCCATGCAAAGCCTCTGCTGCACATTGTGTTTCCTGCTGTGTGCTGTATAAGGACTTGGAGAATCAAGAGTTAACATTTCCGAAAGCGCCTAAATGACTTAGAAGCCAAGTCCCAGGCTTGGCTTCTAGGTCATTTAGGCACTTTTGAAAATGTTACCCAAGACCTTTCTGTGTTTCGTGATCATGTAAAAGGGGTAAGTGGCAAAGAAACGTAACTTGCAACAACTTGGAATTCATTGATGTTCAAAACAAAAACAAGCATAATTTACATGCTCAGGGTCTAAAAGGGTTTGAATACACCACTCTGAATAGCATCTATCCATTTCCCAGAGATGTGTTTGGTTTCATTTTTAATTAAAAAGTGAATCTTAAAGGCTAGATTTTCAAAATCGCACCAGTTTTCTCCCTCCAAGTTTTCTGCACATGCAATACTTAGTTTGTAAGTCCGAATCTGCATGTGCACAAACTCAAATTTAGTAGAAGGAGAAGCCCTTTGCAAGTGGCAATAAAGCTGGCGTACACAAATCTGAGTATTTGCATATGCAAAAACCTAGGGCATGTCTAAATGGTGAATTAGCGCATAGCATGCTAGCGTATTAATTGACAGTGCTGTCAATTTCCACCCACAACTTGCTGGGCATTAGCTTGCTATATAGACAAGCCCTTAGGGTGTGAAAAATTGTGGGCAACTTTTTAGAACTCAGCATGAGGACCCTTTCAAAACTTGGCTCCAAGCACAGCAGAGTGGCCAGTATAATGCAACTGGACTCTGTGTGGACACCAGTTTTCAGGGGAGACCTAAATTTCACTAGATCAGTGGTTTTCAACCTTATTTTTTCATTTGCAGACACCTAAACAATTTCAGACGCAGACCTCTTTGGAAATCTTAGACATAGTCAGTGGACCCCAGGGGTCCGTGCTCCATAGGTTGAAAACCACTGCACTACATTACAACAACTATTCAGCTTGTGCCATTAGTCCACTTTAAGTCAGCTGGAGAGGAGAATTATCCCAATATAGTCGTAGGAAAGGCTGTTTGTTCCCTTGCAATCTCTTGTTCTGAGCTGCTGTAAGTTATTTACATTCCCCCAATCAAGCTGTGCAAAATGTTTCACATACAAAGTCAGCCCCCACAAAAGTACAAGCTGTGCCTTTTGTTGCTTGAATATTTTCATGTATTTTGCCAAACTGAACATTCTGGCATCAAAACCCTCTTCCTCTTCTCTTTCCCTTTCTCCCCCATGTAGCAACTACTGCATGAGGTCTCAGACTTCTAGGGAGTTTATATTGGGAGGGAATAGCTAACAATTCAGGGCATGGAAGATCCCTTAACAGACACCTGCTCCTTCTCTATGTATGAATGGATTTGTCACTGAAGTGCCTCTAGCTGAAAATCAAAGCGCTCGTAGAAAGCATGTCAAAACAGTTAAAACCAAAAGGGCTTATGCTAATGTTTTATGAGAAAGCATGTGGTTAAAAGTATTGAACTTTCACAAGATGAAATGTGTAGGAATGGAAAAGCATTTGCCTGTTTCATCTGCTGATCAGTTTTCCCCATCACTTGTCTATTAGGGCATACTAGGCCTGCAGATTTGTTTCAGATAGCCCAAGAAAGTTCAACCCCAGACTGACCCTCAAGTGTTCTCTCTCCTTCCCCAGGGAAGTGGAGGACTTTCAAGTAGAAAACTGATGAAAGAAAACAATTAATTCACTAGTCATGGAAGTTGAAAGGAGACCAGGACATTCTGACATGTTGACACCCACAGTCAAAAGGAATATTGTGATATAATACAGTTTCTTTAATACCCAATAATGGCATTTCTCAAAAATTTCATGCCATCTGACACAAAAGGCAAATACTGTTACTATACCTCTTTCTTGGCTGCTATGTCTGTTGGAGACTCGAATAGAAGTTGCAGTGGGTTCAGCAGTCTTGAGGCATATCAGCCCATCACAGAAGGGGCAGATGCAGAGGACTCATGCCTACTCAACAGGATCAAGGTGTGGAGCTGCTCAGAGGTGGAGTTGTCATGTAAATAAGCTTCCCACCACCACAAGAATCCTCCATAGATCCTAACTCTTTTGGGACCTTAAGTTGGTACCACTTTGAGTTTGTTTTCCCTCACCCAAATTGCCGTGTTTGGGGATGTTGGTCTTCAGCTTGATAGACCCCAACTCTTCTCCCTGGTGGACAGGTGACCACCACATAGTGCCAAAGATGGATTTGTTTGTTGTGTGGTCTAGTAGCTTACTTCTAACCTCATATATTTGGGAGATATAAAAACATTGAAGAGATTTTGGTCCCAATTGTGGCATTTAGCCTGAGTAGAGAGTAGTGTGAAACTGCACCTCCCTGGGAAACAAGGAGGATGGGGCAGTTTGTACCATGCTTTAAGGCTATAGCGGCACCTTCCCTCTGCCCCGTTGCTGTGCCTGGTGCTGTAGGAGGTGCACACCAAGCAAATAGTCTCTGTGTTTCCTGAATGACAGAGACTGCAATTGTGAAATGCCATCAGTAGCAATGAAACATGAAGGAGCAGAATTTGCTATTTTCCTTCCCCGGGGAAGCTACTGTATCTTGGTGAATAGACGCATTTTCTGAATGGTTTCAGAGTAACAGCCATGTTAGTCTGTATTTGCAAAAACAAAAGGATGAAGTGAGCTGTAGCTCATGAAAGCTTATGCTCAAATAAATTGGTTAGTCTCTAAAGTGCCACAAGTACTCCTTTTCATTTTTCTGAATAACACTCGCATGTTCTCTGTGGATACAAAATGGGTGAACCAGATCCAGCAAAAACAAAGACTGCTCCAACTGGGTTTATTTTTCCCTTTAAAGATGAGAAAATTATCAGAACTGTTCCAACCTTACACATGCTTCTCCACTTCCAGCATTCACTGAGGACTGGAAGAGGAAGTACACAAATGCCATGATCAAGCTGTTGTGATGGTATTTCCAGAGCAAATCAGGAATTCTTTTGAGTCTTGTCAGATTCCCATTCCAAAGAGTTTCCACTTTCCACACACCCACATGGAAGAGGAAATAGCAGAACTGAAGAGGCTGCTCTACATTATGAGCCTCTGGGTATGTAGCCAACACAGGGTGGTAGGGGAATACACATAAGAGAAGCAAAGGTTTTGCCCAAAGTAAACTGCCCAGTACTCCCCAGAAATGAGAGGTGTGCAGAAGGTATACTTAGGTAAGCATGCAAGCTTTAGGATAATTATCTGAACTGTATTTCAGAACAGTTTATGGTTCACTCGTCAGCACAACTGTTGGCCACAAAACGAATGCTCATGTATCTGAGTGTTCTGCTATGGCATCTGTTTTAAGGCCTGATTTTTTACCCACTCTCCAACTATTTCACTCCCACTGAAGTACATTCCCATTATTTTATTTATATGCTCAATATTTATTTGCCTGGAAGCACCAACGAGGATTGAGGTCTCAGTGGATTAGGTACCGCACATACAAATAGTAAGAGACAGAGAGTTCACAAATAGCATCCCATCCTGCTCTCAATGAAGTCAATAGCCAAATTCACATTGATTTCAAAATAGGCTCATGGAATGGCTGTCACATCAGGCCCTTAAACAGCAAAGTATTTACAACCAGAAGCTAAAGAACATACTTTCAGACCTAACTTTGCATGGCTTTTTGCTGGTGCAATCAGTGGTTGTTCTGTTTCCCTCTGCTCAGCTCCTCGATGTGTACAGCCAAGCATGGCCACAGTTATGCTCACAAGCTAGAACTCCCATAGTGTATCTGTCTTTTAACAGTGGCATTTTAAATCTGTGGCTGGAGTTCTGATTAGCATAATTTTTAGAAGTCTCCTGAGAACCTATCTAGCATTGCCAGTTAGGGCAAATTAAGGGGCATTACTCAAAGTTTTAAAAATATACAAAGGAATCTCACAAAACTGGGTGACTGGGCCACAGATTGGCTGATGAAATTCACTGTTGATAAATGCAAAGTAATGCACACTGGAAAACATAATCCCAACTATACATATAAAACAAGGGAATCTAAATTAGCTGTTACTATTCAAGAAAGAGATCTTGGAGTCATTGTGATAGTTCTCTGAAAACATCCATTCAATGTGTAGTGGCAACCATAAAAGCTAACAGAATATTAGGAACCAATAGGAAAGGGATAGACAATAAGATAGAAAATATCATAATGCCACTATATAAAACCTTGGTACTCCCTCACCTTGAATGTTGCACACATATCTGGTCACCCCATCTCAAAAAAGATATATTGAAATAGAAAAAGGTACAGAAAAGAGCAGCAAAAATGATTAGGGGTATTCGAGAGCTTCCATCTGAGGAGAGATTAATAAGACTGGGACTGTTCATCTTTGAAATAAAACAACTAAGGGGGAGGGGAAGTAGAGGACTATAAAATCATGACTGGTGTGGAGAAAGTAAATGAGGAAGTATTATTTACTCCTTCTCATAACACAAGAACCAGGGGTCATCAAGTGAAATTAATAGGTACCAGGTTTAAAACACACACAGTGCACAGGCACAACATCTGGCAAAAATTTCCACAGGTTGAAGACCAAGACTATAACAGGGTTCAAAAAAGAACTTGATAAATTCACAGAGGAGAGGTCCATCAATGGCAATTAGCCATGATGGGCAGAGATGCAAAACCATGCCCTGAAATGTCCCTAGCCTTTGTTTACCAGAAGTTTGGATTTGGTGACAGAGGGATGGATCACTTGATGATTACCTGTTCTGTTAATTCCCTCTGAAGCACCTACCATTGGCCACCATTGGAAGACAGGATATTGGGCTAGATGGACCATTGTTCTGACTCAGCATGACCGTTCTTAGGTTCTTAAGAAGATAGCTCCCCAACATTATTAGAGTGAGAAAGTTAAGATATGGACCATGGAAGCTGAACATCCTTATGAATATTCATGGACGCCACAGAACTCTATTTAACAGAGTTATCCACAACTCAAACTGTTGGGATCTTAGCATGCTAGAGATAGGACTACTCATGGACCAGCTGTCTCATTGATCATAGATCTCTGCAGGGGATCATGTGAGTATACACATGATCAGAAGCCGGACATCTTGACCATTTTTTATTATCTCTATCTACTTTGATGAGTTGGAGTGCTTAAATGATTTTGAAAAATGTGCTAATAAACATATTATAAAGACAGAAGTCCTTTCCTACATGCAACTGTCCCTATTGTGCACATCGGAGTCCTTGTAATAACTCTAATACTTTTGGGTCTGATCACAGGGCAGATCCTGCCAAACCACAGAGTGATAACTGGGATTTCTAATTGATCAATATAACTAATACACCATGATTAGGTCAGGCAACATTATTATTACAACTGGAGGGAAAGCTGTGACTGATACTTTTGAAGAGAGAAGATAATCTGATCAAGAGACCTAATGAAAAATGTTGCAGTTTTTTCTTTGCAAATATATAAATTCTTTCTCCCCCACATGGCAACAATGTAGAATTTCAATCAATTTGAGAGGGAAGTTGATGCCTGCTTGCTATTGTACTCCTGCCTTTAGAAATATAGTATCATGGATAGTATGGTGTACGTATTTCCTGGGAAACCCATAGAGAATATAGAGCTGTTTGTACAACTGACCAGCAGATGTCCTCATTGTCCCAAACAAATCTAGCTGACAATGCACTTCTTTAGCAGTTAAGTAGGGGACTCTTAAAGAAGAAAGTTCAAAGTTACTCAAACTCCAGATCAGACATTTATACTCACTACCAACACTAACAATTTTAGCAGACCAACTATGCTATAAATAGCGTACAAAGGGAGAAACTTTGGAAATAAGGACAATTTGTTGAACAATCTACTATTATGGTGAATACCTCAATTAAAACACATTTGAATATATATTTAAATCAAGCTAAATGGGATAAGCCTTCCCAATTTACGTTTAATAAGGCAGCTGAGGGGATGGGGTGGATTAGGGACTTGGCAATTAGATCTGAAAAATATTATGTCTACGTTTCTGTTTAGAATAATGAGGCAAGTACCCAAATTTGTTACCTCCTGATAATCATTGAAGGACCCCTACATACTTGACTTTCAAGTAGTTTAATATTAGCTTAGTAATTAAACTTTTTATGAACCAAAACATGTATGGTTGGATTATTATCCCCAAGAGAGGGGCAGTGATTGTGGCATCACCACAGGAACCATGGCTGAAATTCATAGAATCATAGAATATCAGGGTTGGAAGGAACCTCAGGAGATCATCTAGTCCAACCCCCTGCTCAAAGGAGGACCAATCCCCTATTTTTGGCCCAGATCCCTAAATGGCCCCCTCAAGGATTGAACTCACAACCCTGGGTTTAAGCAGGCCAATGCTCAAACCACTGACCTATCCCTGCCCCCCCTTCCCCCTGATGGTAATTCAAAGAGTTACCATCTGATTCTTGGTTCCCTCTTACTCCAGAGGGAAGGTAACATGTGCCAGCCTTTTTGCTGATGCAGATTATTCTCCTTCTGTGATAGCTCTGATGTCCTTGTTGGCCCTTGCCAGAGCTTTGCCCACACCCCGACCACCTGCCATGGGAAGGGGATTAGCACTCCTGCAGTGTCCCCTCCCTCCCCACTTCCGCACATGCTCCAGTGATGTGGGTAGCCTGCACAAGGGGTTAAACATCTATTTTCCTCCTTAGTGCCGTGTGCAGGTTCACAGCAGGGTTCACAACTGAGCCCTTCAAATCTGGTTGACTTTTTACATTACATCCACAAATCACTGGGGAGTGAGGCTCTTCTGATTTTTCTAGTGCATCTAACAAATGTCTCCTGTAGGAGTAAAGCAGGGCTTCTGGCACTACCATCAAGAGTCACATATTCCCTGATGGTCATGTTTTTCAACTATACTTCTAAAAATGTCACTGTTTTTGCACGGGGGAGAGAGTTGATGGGCAACTGTTAATATGGACATTGAGATGCATGACAGCTAAACTTTGCACTTTATCGAAGGCTAGGACAGCTGAAGCAAAGTGATAACACAGTGCCTACTCCAAAGACCAGAAGACACTTCTTGCTAGCTGCCCTAGGATGTTAGCCCACAGGAGGAGGCAAAAGGTCCTTCCACAGGAAGATTGCAGCTGGCATGTTCTCTTGATGCACCAGAAAACCTCTGCAAGGATTGCAGCAGAGCTCCTTCTGTGCCAGTGTGGTCTCATGAAGTGAGACACCACCTTAAAGAAACCATGTGACCTGTATGGCGTGAGTTTGGACCAAATTGCAGGTGTCTTGGTTTGCAGACCCCACTCTTTCTAAGAAACAGCTAGATCAAACTCCCATTCTGAAGATTGTGAAGAACGCAATGACAGAGAATTATACACTGCAGTATCCTGATCAATACAGCAATGCATTGATATCTCTTGAGCAATAAGGTCTGTCCATGTAAATTGTTCTTCTGTAGTCTATTAAAAACTGCTGCTGAAAGTGAGATGAACTATAACCTAGATTCAGCCTAAACCTATCAAATCATGATTGTCTGATGTGACCTGAGTCCCCATTACAAGGATAACTTTTGTGTGTTGAAAAGTGGAAGTGTTAAGGGAAAAGTATAAAAATTCAGCTGCTCTTGGCCCAAATAGCTCAGCGTGTCTGTTCTTGGAAAGTCTTTTCGAAGCTTTTCAAGATTTTCTTTTCAAATAAGAATTTAACTCTCCTTGGAGCTGAGATGATACTTTCTGGCTTCCTTTACTTATTTCTTGCAGCATGAATAGATGCTCATTTGGGCCAATTCTGCAAATGCACCATGTGTGGAAATTCCCTGGAGTTCAATGGGCGTTGTACCCAAGGAGTGCTTGTGGGGAAAAAAAGGACCCTTGAGGTTGGAAGAGTCTGTATTTCATATATTTAAAGCTTTATGTCTACAAAAAACAAATGTGATCGATTTTCATATCTACAGTTACCAACTGTGTCTCATTCCAGTGTTGTGTATTTTAAGCATAATGAACAATAAAAGGCAAAGAGGTGTTTGCACATTCTGTAAAGTTTGATGGGACTCTTTCTGCCAGATGATAAAGACTTCTTCTGAAAATGTGTTTATTCTTAGTGCTCAACCTATGTTCATCCCCAGTCTATTTATAAAGATGCTTCCACAAATAAGAAGTGTGAAAATAAAATATCAACAGACCAAATTCTGCCAGCATTCTTATCCAGAGTTTACACTGATGAAATTGAATATAGAATTTGGGCCATTTGTTTTTAACTTACCCTTAAATTGCCTGGTTCACTGCCAAATTCTCAGCCGCTGTTCTTAAATTAAAATCTCTGTTGCTTATTTCAGAAGCTTGCAAACAAGCACTCCATAGCCTTAAACATGGAAGCTGAGGGATAAAATTTCTTAGAACTAGTTTTAAAAAATAAGCATTTCTACATAACAGCATCTCCAGTATGAAGCAAAGGATGAATAAACCCAGGCTTTTACTAATCACTAGAGTTTGTCTGTTGGTTGTGGGCTCTGATCCAACGCCCACTCAAATTAATGTCAATGGGAGATGGATAGAGCCTGTAATGTTCAGTTCCATCCACCAGCTTAGCAGCCACATGAAAAATCCCAAAGTGAGATTTTTAAATATTGTTTGAAAATACATTTAAAAATTGTATTTAGATTTGCTGAGTTATAAAATGAATCAACCATGTCTTGAATATCTTTGTTTCAAATTCAAGCCAAGAGGTCAGATTCTCAGTCATACCAGTATAAATCCACAGGATGTCCAGTGAAGTGATTTCAGTGAAATTAACTCTGGGTATCTCCTGGGGTTAAGAATCTGGCTATGTCATTCAATCATCAGAGACAGAACTTGTCATCAGTAAAACAAAAGGGAAAACTCTAATCCGAGGAGCTCAAAATAACACAAGTTATATGCTAAAGATAAACATTTGTGTACAATGAAAGCTTCTTAAAAACCATTCATCTGGAGGTTCAGTTGAGCATAGGTTTAAATGTCTAATCTTTGCATTCCAAACTGGTTCAATAATGAAAATTAATTTTCAGCTTTAAGTTTCCTCCATAATGACATGAAGTAAGTCACCTGTAAACTCAAGGCCTGTTGCACACGAGTATGAAAACCACAGAAATACACAAAAATCAACATTTTCTAGGAAAAATTCAGAGAAGGGTAACTTGCTAAGGATATTTGTAGCTGCCTAATTGGATTCAATTAAGTGCAGTAGGCCAAACTTTGGTCCTGCTGAAGTCAATGGCAGTTTTGCCACTGACATCAATGGAACCAGTTGGCCCAGAATGCTCACCTTCAAAATTGGCTGACATGATGAAAATGATAAATCTGTTCTCATTAATGTGAACTAAACAAGCAAGTTTTATGTGAGTTCACATATATCAATGAATTTAAGATAGCTGGAGTGTAATGTAGCAATAAACAGAAAGCTAAACACATCCTAATCTGACAGAAATGTTTAAGGAAAGGAGTTGCATTCCCAAAGAAAGATCATTTCTGCCTAGAAATGATGTCACAAAATGTTATGTATCTTATAGCTGAAATAGAGTTGATGGTCTCTGATATGATCACTAAAATTAAACTAACAACTGCAGCTTCCCCAGGTGAATTACTTAACATGCTTATTCAGATCTTGTTTTGTTTCAATTGAACCACATGCTCTGGGCCCTTTTGTAAAGGGTTGACTTCTGATGGTCAGGCCACAACCTCTGTTGTACTACCTTAGAATGTATTTGGTGAATGAAATCAGCATCACAATTAAGGCAACAGTCAATTTTCTTTTTCCATTACCTCTGGCCTCTTGTCCAGCTCTATCCTTCCCATCCTGTGAACTCAGATCATTGCTACATGTCCTGTTCTGAGAAGATATCCTCATTCTGGGTGTGTCAGTTCTGAAGCAATCAATCAGAGGTCAGATCTGGTCAGGGTGGGATCCTTTTGAAGTTATTCCTAGTTTATGGGAAAGGTGAGACCAATTCCTGAGCAAACATGCTGAGTGGAAAAAATTCTTTGGTGACAAATTTCGCCACTTCCCTGAATTTCTACATAGCAGTTAGGGGAATTACATCAGACAGAGAACACAGGACACTCAGCTTAAAGTATGGGAAGTAAGTGCATGTCTCAGTAAGCATTCCCAAAGCAAGATGATTTCATATGTTGTCAGCATTTGGCCAACCTTTCATCATTATCAATATAGTCTTTATCTGATGCCAGTAGCATGTTTTCCCCCAAACCTTCAAAACATTATCTTGATTTAAGAAACCAGCTTACAATACTTGTCAGATAATTCATTCCAGGTCAGAGGAGCGATTACATTTGACAGTGCACTCTCCTCATTTCCTGGTGCCTATCATGCATTCTGAGTAGCTTCTCATTAAAATGTTTCTCTGATCATGCTGAAACATTTTAGAGAACATTTAAAATACTCCTTAATAAGGTTGGGCCTGAACCACAACCCTGAAGCCAAATCCCGAGTCAAGTGGAGATTTCAAATCCAAACCTAGATCTGGATCTGAATTTTGCAAATAACAACCCCCCTCTTTACAGCAGGCTTATCTCTCTCACCTACAGAAGTTGGTCCAATAAAACATATTACCTCACTCGCCTTGTCTCTCTAATAATCTGGGACCAAAATGGCTACAACAACACTGCATACAAAATACAATACACCATGCAGAAGCACCACAAACACTGGTACAGGGAGTCAACAGGAGTCATAATGTACAACAAACATAATTCTAGAGCATAAGAATCACTGACTATAATGTCTTGAGGACATTTGTATACATAGTAGAGAACTTTAAAGCTTCAACTTTCCATAATACGGGGACATATCCTTAAGCAGTAACACATAAATGTACTTATATTAGATACAGCTATTGGGAGGTGTGGTGTATGTAGACTTTGACTTCAGGCTTCAGATAAAAAGATAGCAAAATCTGTGTTGCTTAGCACTGGATATCTACTAATATATGATATATATAACCTCAGTTATGCAAACCTCAATCTGAAATGCACTGGAACCAAGTCATGGCCTCTGACATCTATTGTTACATTGACTATTCTCTTGATTATCCTCAAACTCAGCTTTCTGCATGTATTAATGTGCCTCATGACATTGAGCTTTTTAACAAAATGCTCCATGCTGTCACATAATGGAAATGCAAATGAGGCCTGGCCATACAGTCATTAGCTGTTGCTCACCAACAAATGCCAAAAGAAAGCTCTCTCCCCCGTGGCACCCCTACCCACCTGGAGTTCTCAAACAGCTCTGGGCCACTCTTCTCCCTGTTCACCAACAGGTGTCAACAGTGATCTCCCTTGCCACATCCAGGCTACCAAATAATTTTGTTTGGCTTGCCCGTAGGCAGCAGGGGCATAGCCATGGGTGGGCCATGGCCCATCCAATTAGCACCCTGGTCCACCCAAATCTGAGCACCAACCATAAAGTGAAGTGGAGCCCAGGACTGGGACCAGGGGCCCATGTGCTGGGCTGCAACACCCTCATTTTCTCAATTGTCACTCATTCAGGGGAGGGCCTCCCAGCCCACAAGCTGGCTCTGGTTACTGCCTTTCCATTGGCTTTCAGCTTGTCCAGCCAACCTGACTGTGACCCGACCTCCCCAGCTATGGGAAGGTTGGGGTGCACCTCTGCCAATAGGGAGACAGTAACCAGAGTGGGGTAGTGTAATAGCAGAGCCCCTTCCCTGCTGGCATGATAGAGGAGTAGCCGGGCCAAATTTGAGCAGCGTTCTTATCTGACACACTGAGTCCCGCTGCTCCCAGTCTCTGCCTCAGCTCTGCTCCTCTATGGACACAGACTCTGCCAAGTGGACACAGACTCTGCCAAGTGGGAAGCCCAGGCACCGGGCTCCTCATTGACACAGGCTCTAACTCCATCCCACCTACATGCCCAGGCTACTTCCTCTCCACTGGCTGATACTTTGGGAGCTGAAAGCCAATCAGGTGAGGTTGGGGGGAGCACCTTTGGCCTGAGGTGCTGGCCAGAAGCTGGCTGGCTCTCTGGTCCCAAATAATCAGCCAGTAGGAAAGCAGTAACTGGAGCTGGGTGGCATGGGGCAGAGAGTTGGAGCTTGGGTTGATGGAGAAGCGGAGCCGGTATGAGGCAGCAGGAGCTTTGCTGGAAGACTATGTCCCTCTCAGACCCAGCTCACTCTTTATTTAAAAAAAAAGAATTCTGTATGGCCTGCCAAAGGATTTTAGTGGCTCTTGTGGCCCTCTGCTCCCTTAAAATTACCCATCACGGCTCTATGGTTTCAGGCCACAGGGAAGCATTGGTTTGAAGTCTCTGTACTCAGAGTTGTTGCAAGGAATATTTTTAGAGACTATGCTAGCTTTTAAATATTTATGAGAACAATCTAACTAGTGTGAAATGTGAAAGCTCATATTCCCACAAACGCACCTTAGAAATTAATATCTTGGATGAGCAATATGCAATGATTTTGGTGGAATTAACATGGCTGAAGGTTGGGGAAACTGTGCCAAAACCCAAAGTTTCCATTTTAGGGACATTTAGGATTCCATGAGGGGGAGAAAAGATTCAGTTAAATTGCTTAATATCTTCCACTGATCAAAGTATAATTTTTCTTTTTCTCTTCCTCCAGGGATGTAGAGGGAAAGGCACAGAGGTTTTGTTCAATGTTATAATAGAGCTAGATGTTGGGGCACAGGACATGGAAAATTACAATAGGGTCATAGGAGCAACAAGAATTAACTCAGTGGGGGAATCTGCTCAACATCTTAGATATCTATACACAAATGCAAGGAGCATGGGGAATAAACAGGAAGAACTGGAAGTATTAGTACATAAGCTAAATTATGACTTAATTGGCATCACAGAGACTTGGTGGGATAAATCTCATGACAGATATAGAAGGGTATTGTGTGTACAGGAAGGAAAGGCAGGGGGGAAAGGGTGTGTGTATTGCATTGTAAATCAAGAATATGTATATACTTGTTCTGAGGTCCAAAAGGAGGTGAGAGGCAGACCAACTGAAAATCTCTCGGTAAAGATAAAGGGGGAAATTAGGGATGACATCACGGTTGGGATCTGTTATAGGCCACCAAATCAGGAAGAGGAGGTGGATGAGGAATTTCTAGAACAAATAACAACAGAAATGTCCAAAACACAAGACCTCGTAATAACGGTGACTTTAATCACTCAGATATCTGTTGGAAAAGTAATATGGCAAAACGCTAAATTTCCACTAAGTTCTTGGAATGTATTGGGAATAACTTTTTGTTTGTAAGAGGTAACCAGGGGGGCAGCCATTTTAGAATTGATGCTGATCAACAGGGAGGAATAGTTGTGAATCTGAAGGTGGAAGGCAATTTGGATGAACGTGATCATGAAATGATAGATTTCATGATTCTAAGGAAAGGAAAAGGAGAAAAATAGCTAATATTTCTAGGATGTATTAACAGGAGTTCCATATGTCAGACATGGGTGATAATTGTCCTGCTCAACACAACATTAGAGAGACCTGAGCTGGAGTACTGTGTCCACTTTAATAAAGATGTGGACAAATTGGAGAGTCTAGAAGAGAGCAACAAAAATGGTAAAAGGTTTAGAAAACCTGACCCATGAAAGGGTGAAAGAATTGGGCATGTTTAGTCTTGAAAAAAGAAGACTGAGGGTCTTTTGAAGTCTTCCAATATTTTAAGGGCTGTTATAAAGGGGATGGTCATCAGTTGTTCTCCATGTCCCCTGAATGCAGGACAAGAAGTAATGGGCTAAATCTGCAGCAAGGGAGATTTATGTTAGATATTAGGACACATTTTTTTACTATAAGGGTAGATAAGTTCTGGAACATGCTTCCAAGGGAGGTTGCAGAATCCCCATCATGGGAGGTTAACAACAGTTTGGACAAACACTGTCAGGGATGGTCTAGGTTTACTTGGTCCTGCCTCAGTGCAGAGGGCTGGACTTGACCTCTCAAGGCCCCTTCCAGCCCTAGATTTCTATAAAACAGGTGTGGTTTTGTGTGCTAAATGACTAGACTGCCTTGGAATTCCAAAATGGTGCATGTAATACTCTGGGCCTGATGCAAGTGTAAATTAAGTATGGGAGCTGAGGCCTTGCTTTGTAAACAAGAGCACATGACAAATGCCACTGTGATTCTTTAGTCAGTTTTTGTTTGTTCTGCACTGACATAAGTTCCTCTCAAGTCTTCCCAGGCCACAGAGCCATCCCTGTTGTTATCAAAAGCCAGTTCCCCCATGCTACATTAGCTCACACGTCATCTACAACCTGTGGACTCTTGCATGATCAGGACTTTGTTCTGTAGTTTATAAGAAGGGAAGAAAAATTCTATATCTTCATTATTAGAGCTGGGGAAATAATTTGTGGTGAATCATTTACCTGGCAACATTCATCCCTCGTTGGTGGAAAGTCAGCAAGCAGATTGCAATTTCCAATTTTCTAGAGCAAACATTTTCAGGGGTTCCTCTTTCACTTTATGGGTTGATTGTGAGCAGTTTACTGAGAGGCTCCAATCCCCAATATGCAAAATTAGGGCAGTGTTGGTTGATAATACTGTCAAGACAGATTTGATTTGTAGGGAGTGGGTCTAGGGGAGAAAGATTAATTAAATACAGTTTAGGATCTTTGTGATGAATGGTTATGCCAGCTTTCTGTTGGTATGTAAACATTATGAATTTTCTTGTCTATCAATCAAAATGCACTGAGGAAAGATATGTCTGAAGCTATTGGAAAGGAGAACATGATTCATGAGATAGTGCAGATATGTTTACTTTCACATTCTCCATTAAAGAACTGTCTGTAGCTGTTCAGATATATATGCAGATCATGTACATCATTTATTTATTGCATGCCTGAGGACAAACAAGACTAAAAGGCCCATCTTCAAAATCCCATGGAAGGGGCATATTAGCTCTGCGATCCATGACATACCTCTGCTTATGCAACCCTAGATCACACTGGCCTGTTGAATTCTTAAGTTTAATTATAACAGATTTATAGATTAATTCCATATTGCATTATTGTTGGCTGCCAGATGTATGGCAAATATTATGTTCTGTGGACCTGATACCTTTCAACACAATTTCATCTAAGGCCTATATCTAATTGGTGCTGAACATAATTAGGAAGCACTATTAGACTCTAAATCAAGAAGTCAAAAGACTTCTTTCTGTCCACCTTTGAAAAGGGGTGTATGAATTTATGTGTTCTTTTCTTTTTGGGGGGGGGGGGGCAGAGAATGGGAGAAATAAAAAGGAGCAGGAGATGACTAGAGTCATCCAGTCTTGCATATCTTATATTTGAGCCTAAACACAAGCAAGTTATGGCACTAAACAGATACAGGGCCAACAATATGAGGAAATCAATAAAAATCTAAAAAAAACCAACAAAAATGAAAACTCCTACCATAGCAGACCATGAAAAGGGAGAAATGCCAGAGACTCCTTGATGCTTACTAGGGACTTTGCTATTGATTTTGCATGGAAGGTGCTCAGATACTATGGCGATAGGTGGCAGAATAAATCCTAAAGTAGGTATGTGGATCTGCAGATGGTGGAAGCTCGCATTGAAAACAGTGGGATGATGCTGATTTTAAACTGTTCAAGGCTCTGGCCCACAGCTTCCATTCCAAAAGTAAGGGGCAGCCCAGCATGCCTAATGCAGAAATCTAAGGCCCAAAGAGTGGCATTCTTTACTTTTCACTGGGGAATGGAGATTACCTTCCTAGATTGTGGAAACAAAGGGTCTTCAGGAGCCTGGCTAATCAAACCATCTCCTGCTTTTAGTGAACTCATTTATTTCTGCCATTTTCTTACTTTCTCATCCAAACTGAGTCAGAACCAAAACCATTCCGACTTCCCCCTCCCTGATGGGATATTCCCTTTCCTAGCACACTAAGTCTGCAAATGCTGTAGAAGAATGCAATATCCTTGAAATTACAACTCTCTGCCAGGAAAATCAAATTTCATCTAAAAGTATCCCTCATTACTAATAACAAAAATGTATGTAGCACCATATATTTGCATCACACTTTACAAAATGATAAAAGGCACTGCCCCTGCCCTGATGAATATGCAGTGTAAATTAAACAAAGAATATAAGGTCTATCTATTGCATGTAGCCAGCATTACTGTGGTATCTAAGCACCTCACTATCCTGAATAAAAACAATGAGGAGTCCTTGGGCATAAGCTTTCGTGGGCTAAAACCCACTTCATCAGATGCATGGAGTGAAAAATACAGAAAGCAGTATAAATATTACAGCACATGAAAAGATGGGCGTTGCCTTACCAAGTGGGGGGTAAGTGCTAACGAGGACAATTCAATTAAGGTAGACATCGCCCATTTCCAACAGTTGACAAGAAGGTTCCTCTGCTGATACTCATACCTTCTTGTCAACTGTTGGAAATGGGTGACATCCACCTTGATTGCATTGGCCTCTTTAACAGTACAAAAGTAATTTTCCCTCTCTTGATTTTCACCCCTTCTTAACTGTTGAGAATAGGCCACTTCCACCTTAATTGAATTGGCCTCGTTAACACTGACCCCCCCACTTGGTAAGGCAACTCCCATCTTTTCATGTGCTGTAATATTTATACTGCTTACTGTATTTTTTACTCCATGCATCTGATGAAGTGGGTTATAGCCTACAAAAGCTTACACCCAAATAAATGTGTTAGTCTCTAAGGTGCCACAAGGACTCCTCATTGTTTTTGCTGATACAGACTAACACGGCTACCACTCTGAAAACTATCCTCAATGTATTTACAACCGCTGTGAGTTAGGGCAGTGCTTTTATCCCCTTTTTGCAGAAAGGGAACTTTGACACAGAGAGGCTAAGTGATTCGCCTTAGGTATAGAAGACGTTTTTTGGGAAGAAGGAACTTGAACTTAGGGCTCTGAGTATGTCAGTTTTTAAGCCTAATCACACTAGATCCATAGCAATATTAAATAAAATAGGAGATAAGGGATCCCCTTGTTTAACTCCACTACATATAGAAATAGACCATGTACAATCATCACCTACCCACACCTTTGTTATACAGTTATTATACAGGTCCTTAATAACTTCAAGTCAGACAGAGGAAGGTTACAAAGAAAGGAGGGACCTTTACATTAGCTTATTGGCATATTGTTCAAAATCCTGCAGGCAAAGCCCATAAGTTTTTTGTTAGATTTTAAAGCCTAAGGAAACATCTGCTATCAAGAGAGAATCCTGCAGACCCACAACCCTCACCATGAATTTTCCTAACTACCAGATTTCTCTCTCTCAAAGTGAGGAGGAGAATACGGAGGAGTATGCAGAAGGGTCATTTTATTTCCAATCATGGAGACTAGTGGAGGTGCTGCTCGAGGCATGATTTAAAATCATTCAGATGCTTTTTGTTGTTTATTATCCCAATTCAGTGAACTTGTTCACTACATCTTGGAAAATAGGTTTTTAATAGGAATTTGGCTAAATACTATCATGTTTTAAGCTACCGAACGAGGGTGCAATCCTGCAAAAAGCTTACTACAAAGTGTAGTTCTTATTATTGCCAGTGGCACTATTAACTTCATGGGGGCTGTTGATTGTAGTGTGCACTACGCTCAATAGTAAGTGATTGTGGGGTTGGGTTCTGAGATTCAAAGCAAACATAAAAATAAAATAAAATAATTCCTTTTTATTTTGAATTCTAGAGGCATTGCCTAAGCCTCTATGTGCATTTACATCAATAAACATAGTTGAAATGCAGCAACATGTTGCCAGCAATTGGCTTCGTCAAAGCACAAGCCCTGAATTTGCAATACGGAATACACATAACATTCCCAACTAATTACCCAAATGTTCCTTGAAACATATTAGCTCATCTGCACTGGGCAAAGACTGAGGAGAGACTGGCTCTGCATCATTTCAGGACCACCAAAAAAGTTAGGCTTTGATGATCTGAGAAAGCAGGTATGTATGAGAGATGAGTACCTTACCCAGAAAATGCTCTGCCACTCAAATGGGCGAATCTTATGGATGTTAGCAGGAGCATCTCAACTGATCTCAAATGTCATGAGAGGAAACAGGTAAAAGCATAATACAAAGCTTTCAGAACAACACCAAAACCTTGAATTCTGCTCCAAAATGCAGGAAATTAGCGCCAACAGTAGAAGCAGTGAGCTCAGTGTGGCTCAAGTCAGGAGCCTTCTGTGCTCTGCCTCCTGGTGGTCTTCTAGCATTGCCCAAAAATACAACATACTGCAATAGTCCAGCCCATAGGGCACAGGCACAGAGAACTGTGGTGAGGTCTATATTAGTTGACTTCACTGGGCTTTGGAATAGGCCCTAATAGACATGTAACCCAGAGCGAATATGCTCTGTGAACTTTAACATTCCCCACCGGCCTCTGAACCTTTCACAACCAATACCAGACCAAAACACACTTGCTGCTAACTTTCTTGTAAGTATTGTCTACATACATGGGAACATTCACATCCAATATATAATGTTAAATTTATAATGACTGTAATTTAGCTGACATATAGATAACAAAGACTTTATCTGCTGGGGGCGTCTTAAAGCCAAAATATGACCATTCTCCTCTCTCTTTCTGTGGTTTCTGTTTAACTTATGATTCATACAAAGCTCTTATTTTAGCATTCAAATATATCAGCCTATGTCATGTCATTAATTGCCATGGGGCACTTAAAATCTGTTTCTATTTCCATCCACTACTGTTTCAGTTGTGTTTTAGTTTATAATTGCTTTCAAATGCACACCATAAACATACATTCTTATAAAAATATTATTTTTAATGGCAAAATTGATTTAAAAGCAAGTTTCTGTCCCAAAAATGAGCATGTATTTAGAGATGGCTTATAGTCACAATTCATAGAAGTCTATTGCAGTACAGTATTACTGCATTACATTAAAATCAAATCAAAGTCATTTTAAATTTCCTAATGTAATAAATACCAGATATTCTGTATCAGTGAGCCAAAGTATTTGCAAAGGCCCTAACTGGTGGCTAATTTTTTTTTAAAGTTGACAAATTGCATACAATGAGGGGAACAGAAAGCAGATGAGTCTGTGGGGGCAGGAGGGAAATCCACTGAATAAGCCAGAAAAGATAAAACACCTTCTTACTAAACTTTTTACATATGGCATATGTTACCCATTGTAGTTATAAAGTGAGAAGACTTTTATGTTATTGGCAAAAGGAGCCAATGCATGGTTGGTTCATTAGAATAATATCAGTTCCTCAATGTTAAAGCTTTAATATCAATTCCTTAATGTTAAAGTTCTCATTGCTAAATAAAAGGTGTCATCTCCATTCCCCATCCAGCAAGAAATCTAACATGGGCTTTAATCTAGATTCTGAAATGATTTAGGGACCATTTTAACTCCCAGTTTAGACCAAAGTGCTGACCTTTGGGAGCTCGCCACCTCTGCAAATGAGCCCAGCATTCAAGTACTTAAATATGGACTCTCAAGTTTGAAAATCAAATGTACATCGGCTAAACTGGACAGTCTCTACGTAAAAGGATAAATGGACACAAATCAGACATTAGAAATGGCAATATCCAAAAACCTGTAGGATACCCAATAGCAGATTTAAAGGTAGCCATCCTGCAGCAAAAAATCTTCAGGACCAGACTTCAAAGAGAAACTACCGAGCTTCAGTTCACTTGAACATTTGACACCATCAGCTCAGGATTAAACAAAGACTGTGACTGGCTAGCCAACTACAAAAGCAGTTTCTCCTCCCTTGGTGTTCACACCTCAACTGCTAGAAGAGGGCCTCATCCTCCCTGATTGAACTAACCTGATTATCCCTAGCCTGATTCTTGCTTGCATATTTATACCTGCCTCTGGAAATTTCCACTACCTGCATCTGACGAAGTGTGTATTCACCCACGAAAGTTTATGCTCCAATACATCTGTTAGTCTATAAGGTGCCGCTGGACTCTTTGCCAAGTTTGAAAACGTTGACCATCACAGCATTGTTATGACTAGTTTCACCATCAGAATCCTAATGCTTCCCTGATCTGTTTGCATGACATTGGCAACTGTACAGGATGAGATTCTAGATTGTGGTTTGGGTAGAAAATGGTTAGAATACCACAAATCCATTAAAGAAATGAGGTTTCTTTTTGGGTCTGTGGATTAACATACTTGTGAGTCTCAGGAAAAGCACAAATCATATTTCTATCACACATTAAATTCGTATCACCTATTTCTTGTGTAGTTTTGTCAAAGAATTCAGACATCAGACAACTTGACTCCCACAAAGGAAGACAAGTTTAGAGTAGAAAGTCGATAAGGATTAGACCTCGTAAAAGGGACCTCAGTGAAGATACCTATATTATATCAGAAGTATAGCCATATATTTTGCCATCCACAAACTATAACCGATGCTTTCTTTGACTTGATTTTTTATATTTATAACCACAAAAGATTAAGCTATAGCTACGTAATTTGATTTGTAGTTTAATTATATTTGAAAGAAGCTTATATACATAGGAAATTGAAAAAAATATTTTTTCAAACAGTACAGTTGTATTTTAGAGGGATCTGACCAGCTTTTATATATTTTTTTTAGAAAAATGCTTTAGAACCAATGCAAAATCTCAACGTCAAACTCAATGAGTTTCATCTACTTTTATGTGAAAACCATAAACCCTTGTGAATTTAGCCTGATTTTAATGCAGAAGTGTGAACTGGCTCAGATTTGCTTGAAAGTGTTATGGATATCAGCAAGCCATTTTAGTGTGTTCGGCATCTGTCACGAACCTGATTACTGGGAGTGCTTTCTATGATTTTGAGGTCCATTGTGACCTTTCATGTAGCTCAGCTGACACCAAGCCAAGGCTCTGGTCCCGCAAGCAGTTATGCAAGCTGTCGTGGTTACAGGGCAAGCAGTGTTTTGGACACCTTTAGACCGTCTCAGGTAGACCCCTTAGGTGAAATGCCTGGCTTCCTTCACTTCTCTCTGGGCAGAACCACAAGGTCCAGCCACTGAGGGACAGAGTATCTGTTCCCCTATTTAGTTACCAAACACAGATTAACCATCTCCATCTCTGGCTGGGAGAAAGTAGACTGTCCTGCTCCCAGCACGTTCCCTCTGTCTGTGGGTGTTCCCTGGCCAACCTGTTAGAATCACAGAATATCAGGGTGGAAGGGACCTCAGGAGGTCATCTAGTCCAACCCCCTGCTCAAAGCAGGAGCAATCCCCAATTTTTGCCCCAGATCCCTGAATGGCCCCGTAAGGATTGAACTCACAACCCTGGGTTTAGCAGGCCAATGCTCAAACCCCTGAGCTATCCCTCCCCCCATAAAAGCTTTCACGGACACTCTCAGGATAGCCTCCTCCACTCCCTCAACCTTCACCTTTTTCCAGGCCCTGGGGGTCCTCTAATTAAATGGCTGAGTGTTTCTTTTGATCTATCTCTTCTCAGCCTTGGCAAAACAGCTAAACCACTGGGGTTGGGATGAAGGAGATGCCTCATCATGGCTATAAACCTGGCTTATGTGTTTGAGTGCTTGATGAGAAATTCCTTATCTAGACCACTGTTTTATTTTTTTCTGCTTGGTTCCTCTAACAACCCCTTTTGATCTAACTCCATAGCGAGTAATCCAGCATAAACAAACACACAGAAACATGTGCCATATTCATAAAAATAATACGGATATTGCCCAGTTCATCACATAAATGTTTAACTATAATGCACGGGCAACCCACTGGCAAGTGTATGTTACAGTTCCCCCTCTGTGCCAATCTGTGGGGGATATGAAATACTACAGAGCCTTGTCTCATTAACTCAAACTGTTGCAGATCATGCTTTCAGCTCAAGATGCCCCTTGTTTAATCCCTGGCGTGTGAGCCAAGAGAGTGGCTGTCATACATGTACATTGACTACTCATGTTCTGAAAAATTATCACATGCACATTTGCAGGATCAGGGACTGAGGGAGTCATTATACTTTCTGACAGAAATGCAGCCTTTGGGCACGAATCTGAAAGACGCACCCACAAATTCCATTGACTTCACTGGGAGTAACAGGAGCTCAGTACATCTAATGATCACACTTTCAGTTATAACATGCTTTTCATACAAAGCTATCATATGGTCAATACAAGACTGGGATTTTGCCCTCCTTCCCCCCGTATACACCAGAGATTTCCATTCATAACAGTTCACGCATCAGCTTCAGTACAAGCTTTTGCCAAACCTTTTAGCATGTCTCATATATATAGAAAATGCTCTTTTCTACCAAGTACTATACCCAACATATAAAAATAGTGAAATATTTAACTTGAACTAAAAAAGGATTTCATTTTTTTCCTAGGACCTTGTTAGCTTAATTTGGTTTCAGATGTTTTAGAGCTCACACTGTACTAATTTAAAACACATTCATAAAACAAACCTCTGCTAAACTTGAAGTATAACATAGCTAGTAAAGAGACATAAATACAAAGTTTGCCAAAGACTGCAAACAGAAGAAACAAGTGGCATATGGGCACCAATCCTAGTCTGAAGAGTTGTACCTGTTAATATGCTTTCTAAAATTTCTTTTAGCCTGTAAAGGTTTTTTTGTGCTGTTGGGCTCTCCCTTATAAAGTTGCTTGCTTTATTTTATCGTTTGGGGAATCAAAAGGATACAAATGATTTTTTAAAATAGAGGGTACAGTCCACTGATAATTTGCATTATCTTATATTTAGAATGCTTTCTCTGCAGTTCTCTGGCACTGAAAGTTTCCCAGTCCTGCTATTGCCACTTTCTTCGAGATGACTTTGCAGGCTTTGGGAATTTTTAATGAGGAGGGGTGTACTGTCCACTCTTCACTGCACTAGGCCTGATTCACCCTTATCATCTTATCTCATGCCTCCCTGACTTTATTATAGGTGGCCCCTCAGTTATGGGTTAAGGAGTGTGTGTGAGGGGGGTCCTTTCCTAACTTTGACCCTTGTGTATCCATGAAGAGCCAAACACTGTCAGGTCCAAGATGTACAGAGGGTCACATGGTTATGCTGTTCTTTTAATAAGGTTCACATAAGTCCGATAACTATAGTGTACGGCAGTGGTACCTAACCATATTACACAGGAGGGCCACATAAACCAAAGCACAACCTTGTGTGGGCCAAAGAGATTCAACATATTTTAATAAGGTTGTAAAGTCATCTGTATTGATTGCTATTTTAACTTCAGCTTGTTTTGTACATATTTAGATAAATTGTTTCTATGTACAATATTGTCTATTTACACACGAGAGTAAAGTAAAATGATATCAACATGACAACAAAATGCTAATGAATCAGCCATTGGTATATTGTGTTGAATCACGCCCCCAGCATTATGAAATCCTCTGGTGGGCAGTGTATAGCCCGCGGGCTGACGGTTGGGTACGCCTGGCATAGGATAACAGTACAGAATGGTGTCATGGAGCAATATAGTAAGGGCCATATCCTCCTCTCACAATGAGAGATTTTTTCCACTGATTTCAATGGGGGCAGGATCAGGCCTAAAGAGTAAGGGTCCAATCCCTCCTGATATGTTTTCTATTCATTATTCACCTTTTTGAAAAGTTCCCATCATCCAATCAGGTTGCAGAGATACCATTTTACTTACTATTGGTGACTAACCACACAACACAAATAGTGAACAGTTGAAGTGAACAGGTCACAGATGTCTTCACAAGACAACCTGGAGTCCATGGGCCAGGGGCTCAGCTAGTGGAAATTGCCATAGTTCCATCCACTCCATTAGCACTGTACCAATTTACACTAGCTGAATATCTTGCCCTAAAAATCATTCTTCCAATTATTTGGTGAATACTTTTATAAATAACAAATACAACTGAAGCAATCAGAATCACTGTACTGATGATTCATGAGCAAAGATAAGGCCTAAATTCATAATGGTTATTCACAATTAATGCTTTAATGAGCTCTGTTGAGAAGTAGGCTTTGTGTCTGCATCAGCAATGCCAAGCAATTATCCCATATTATTGTACCTCATAAAAGCTCTTCTAGAAAATGTTAGCTAGAACTACTGGGTAAATACACTTTCTCCACTGCTAAAAAAGAAGGGAGACTTTCCAGAGGCTTGCTTGATCTGGAAAGATTTCTTCCAGAGTATTTAATTTACAGAGTCTCTGGGAGATCCAGTCTGTCTATGAAGAGACCTTGTTTATTAACATGGGGACCAGAAAACACCTTTAAATTGTTCAAAGCAAGAACGGAATCAGCTTGACATACCCCTCCTGCTATCCAATTTCCACATATTCCAATGCTTTCAAATATAGCACATACGTTCTAGTATAGATCATTTTTCTTTTATTATGTCCAATCCCCTTTTAGAGTTCTATAACCTAGCTTCAGTAGTTATGGGTTGTCTGTAAATATTACAATGTTGCGGAAAGGAGTTTGAGGGATAATGAATACAAATGAATGAATGATAAATTACATTCCCTTAAAGGAAAAATGAATGTACCAACGTGACACTAGATGGAAGATGACTTATAGAACAGAGCATATAATTTTAAAATAAATCTTTAGTGTATAGCATACTTTTTCTTTTAGAATGTAGACTACTTTTATTTAATTAAGTGTATGCTGTTTAGATTTTGGATTATTTGGTTTAAAGTATAATGTTTTGTCATGGGGCTGAACATATATCTATTTTATCTTGGCATTTATTAAAACACAGGTTATTTTTTTTTTAGAAAACTGAGATTTCCTAAAATGTGGTTTATTCTGCAAATAAACAGACGTGTAGAAAGCCACATTCTGATTTTCCTTTTGAGACCCAAATCTTATCAAAGTCATATTTTCATACTGTAAATTAGAAAACGCCACATGTATAGAAAAAATTACCTCATTTGTTTCATTAAACTACTTTGGCTAAATGTGTTTTAAATATATTTTTAATATAGCAGATTCATATTCCTGAACATTCACTTGATATTTTAATAGATCTTGTCAGACAGAAGAAATCTATAAATATCACATATTGTACAAGCTTTGTTTGGCTTCTGAATGGCTTTGCATCAACACAGTAGACATAAAGCCATTGGTTGTTGAAAGCGGGTCCTAATTTGGTTGCCTGCAATGGTAGAACATGCCAAAAGAAGCATAAATTCCACTAGAGCCACTACATAGCTTTCTGTGTGCATTTATTACAGCAGCAATTAACTACCCTGTGCTCCCACTACATTAATGACAAATTGAGTCTAGTCCTGCTGCTTCTGAAGTCAGTAACAGCATTTCCACATACTCTGCCTGGTATAGGGTAGGGCCTTATCAATGTGGCCCTCCAATGTTACTTTTAGTGTGATCAAATGTAAATACAATTCAAAAGAAAAATATCCCCATATCCCCAGATACAGTAGTTTAATTCAATAAACTCTAACCTTTATACAAATAAATGATTTGAGATTAAAAATTTCTTGGTGGTGATATTCATTTGGGATTAGAGTCATCAGCACCTCTGAATATCAGGCCATTTTTAGTTCGGTGCAGAAATATGGATGCTTTCAGTATCTTCAAGGATGAAAAATGTTATCTTTATTTTTAAAGATATGACATGTGAGATTAGGGACATTTTTAATTAGGGACTAAGGAAGGGAGAGGAAATTGGCACAGAAAGGAGGGGTGATTCTAGAAAGCTTATTTTCCGTCTTGTTATCTTTCACTTTCCTATTGGTTCCTAGTATTCTGTTAGTTTTTCTGACTACCACTGCACATTGAGTGGATGTTTTCAGAGAACTATCCACAATGACTCCAAGATCTCTTTCTTGAGCGGTAACAGCTAATTTAGGCCCCATCATTTTATATGTATAGTTGGGATTATGTTTTCCAATGTTCATTACTCTGCATTTATCAATTGAATTTCATCTGCCATTTTGTTGCTCAGTCACCCAGTTTTGTGAGATCCCTTTGTAACCCTGTGCAGTCTACTTTGGACTTAACTATCTTGAATAATTTTGTGTCAATTACAAATATTGCCACCTCACTGTTTATCCCCTTTTCCAGATCATTTATGAATATGTTGAACAGCACTGGTCCCAGTACAGACCCCTGGGGGATCCCACTATTTACCTGTCTCCATTCTGAAAGCTGACCATTTATTCCTACCTTTTTTCCTATCTTTTAACCAGTTATTGATCCATGAGAGGACCTTCCCTCTTATCCCATAACTACCCACTTTGCTTAAGAGCCTTTGGTGAGGGACCTTGTCAAAGGCTTTCTGAAAGTCTAAGTACATTATATCCACTGTGTCACTTTTGTTCACCTGTTTGTTGAACCCCTCAAATAATTCTAATAGATTGGTCAGGCATGATTTCCCTTTACAGAAGCCATATTAACACTCTCCAACAAATCATGTCCATCTATGTGTCTGATCATTCTTTACTTTACTATAGTTTCAACCAATTTGCCTGGTACTGAAGTTAGGCTGACCAGCCTATAATTGCCGGGATCAACTCTTGAGCCTTTTAAAAAAGTTAGTGTCACTTTAGTGTCACTTTATCCTCCAGTCATCTGGTAGAGAAGCTGATTTAAATGATAGGCTAAATACCACAGTTAGTAGTTCTGCAATTGCATATTTGAGTTCCTTTAGATCCCGAGTGAATGCCATCTCGTCCTGGTGACTTATTATTGTTTAATTTATCAAATTTGTTCCAAAACCTCCTCCAATGACCCCTCAAAACGGGGACAGTTCCTCAGATTTGTCACCTAAAAAGAATGGCTCAGATGGGGGAATCTCCCTCACATCCTCCGCAGTGAAGACTGATGTAAAAAATTCATTTAGTTTTTTTTTTGCAATGACCTTATCTTCCTTGAGTGCTCCTTTAGTGCCTCAGTCATCCAGGGGCTCCGGTTGTTTTGCAGGCTTCCTGCTTCTGATGTACTTAAAAAATGTTGCTAGTTGCTCTTCAAATTCTTTTTTGGTCTGCTTAATTATACCTTTCCGCTTGATTTGCCAGAGTTTATGCTCCTTTCTATTTTCCTCAATAGGATTTAACATCCAAATTTTGAAGGATGCCTTTTTGCCTCTAACCACTTTGTTGAGCCACGGTGGTACTTCTTTGGTCGTCTTACTGTTTTTTTTTTTTTTTAAATTTGGGGTATACATTTAATTTGAGCCTCTATTAGAGTGTTTTTAAAAAGTTTCTATGCAGATTGCAGGAATTTCACTTTTGGGACTGTGCCTTTTAATTTCCGTTTAACTGGCTTCCTCATTTTTGTATAGTTCCTCTTTCTGAAATTAAATACTACTGTGGTGGGCTTCTTTGGTATCCCCCCCCCACGGATGTTAAATCTAATTACATTATGGCTGCTATTACCGAGCGGTTTAGCTATATTCACCTCTTGGACCAGATCCTGTGCTCCACTTAGTACTAAATCAAGAACTTCCTCTCCTCTTGTGGGTTCCAGGACTAGCTGCTCCAAGAAACAGTCATTTTTAGTGTCAAGATACTTTATCTCTGCATCCCATCCTGAGGTGACATGTTCCCAGTCAATAGGCGGATAGTTGAAATCCCCCATTATTATTGAGTTTTTTTATTTTTATAGCTTCTCTAATCTCCCTGAGCATTTCACAGTCACCATCAACATCCTGGTCAGGTGGTTGGTAGTATATCCCTGTTGCTATATTCTTGTTATTCAAGCATTTTTAAATAACATGCTTATAAGTTAAAATGTCCTTTGTGATACCTTTCACCCTTTCCACACAATTTAAGATTTCAACTGAGTTCCACACAGCATAGCACAAGAAGTAATGAATTGTTTTGTCTCAATCTAAGCCCTAACGGCTGTTTAACTCCATCTGAAAAGTCACCCACCTAGGTATTTTATTATTATATATCTATTTAATTTATTTATAAAGGAACCAAATGTGCCTGCATACCTGTTTGGTAGTCTTTGCTCAACAGTGTTCCAGTTAATGTTCATTGGTAGAGCCACACTATGAGCCTGATTCTCATCCCGCTTAAACTGGTGTAATTCCATGAGTTACTCCTAATTTACATCAATATCGTGGACTGCTTTCTCATCTCACTGACATCATCAGTTAAATGTGTGGTGCGGATTGTGGGTATTTAGAAGATTTTGCAGGATCAACTGGAGACAGCATTTGAATAAAATTCTATTGACACTTGGACAGCTTTAATACAACTGGAGATGTGCGTTGAGCTTGCATAATTGGAACACTTTGTTGTTGATGTCACAGAAGAAGCTTCCCCGAAATATCAGCAAAATCCAGCTCTCCTTATTCACACAAGTAGTACCATTAGCTTCAATGTAGTAGTCCCATTGACTTTAAATGGAAGTACACATCTGAGTGAAGCTAGCTAGATTTGGCCCTATATCTGATTCCACTATTGGTGATCTGCAGAATTTACTCCAAAATGTAAGGAGAAAAATGAAAAAAAAATCTAAATCCTTGCCATAAAATAAATATATTTTAAAGTACAAAGGCAATGAATACAGTATATTCAATAACAGGGCAAGGAAAAATGTTATATTCTTATGAGAACTTCACAATTAATAACACATATGCACATAACATTCTAGAAGAAGGAATTTATCCAAGTGATCTTGAAGTTTGTAGATTAAGCACTCAAAAAAAGCTGTCTGTGACATTAAATATAATTGTTCCTCACATAAGTTCCCATTTATATTTTCCTTTGTCTCGGAACAATGCTCTGAAGAGGACAAAAAATACCACTTTCAAACTGAACCAGATGGAAAAATCAAGTCCCTATGCGTGCCCTCAGTAGGACAAACTCTGGGATGTGTGCTGGGACTACATCCCATGGTACACTTGTCTATCTGGGAACATGACATCATCCCAGATCTGCCCTACAGAGGGGCATTACTTTATTTATGATCTGTCACGTAAAAAGAGTCAGATACTTAAAGCATTTTAAAATGGCTACCATAATTAAACAAATATTTAAAGGGACTGGCAGTGTGTATTAAGGTGTCTATGTTAAGGACATAGAACCATGCATAAAATTGCTGTGCATTATTTCAGTGTATGGGAGTGAGTGAGAAGCTGGATAGGTGAGAATGCCAACATCAGGATTAGAGATTAATCTAACAAGAGATAAGAATTATTATTTGCTTCTTTTAAAGTATTGAATGAATAATTCTGTGTGGACTGTTAACAGTTTGTTGTGAGTATCTGATGCTGCAGCCAATTTGACTGGACACACAGGTCAAATGGCATGTTACTGTTTCTTGGCAAGCTTAACTCTTAGAATCAGGTTTTTGGTATGAATACTCATGATTAAAAATTCAAGATTCACTTTACACAAATGTTCTACAATATTTGCTTAAAATCAGCATTTTGACAAACATTCCTGCTAGCAACTTAACTTAGGTTATGTCTACACTGCCATATGAGGTGTGATTGCAGCTTGGGTAGAGATACACATCCCAGCTTCACCTGCACTAGCATGGCTAAAAATAGTGTAGATGTGGCTGTGCAGCCTTTAGCAATAGAACAAGGTACTTGGATCTGCTATATGCTCGTACTGCCATCACTAAAACCCCTGCCACCTTATCTACACTGCTATTTTTAGCCATACTAACTGGATTAAAACTAGCATGGATATGTCTGCTCAAGATGCAATTGTAACCCATGCCTGCTTGATGTGGTGCTCTGTCCCCCTCTAGTGGCACCTAGACCATCTAGAGATTAATGAGTTTGCTATAGCCTTAGCTAAGAGCCATGTGGCTTTTAGCTCATGCAGAAAAGGCTCATACACTAAACTTCAGAGATCCCAAGTTTGATCCCGCATGCTGACGCCTGGGATCTGTCAGTGTTACACAATCACACCTCAGACTGTAGTGTAGACGTACCTTTTGAATAATGGCAGAATGCAGACACAAAAGGGGGCCTAACAAAGTCACGGGGAATTTCTTTCAAAAACCTATAAATTTTCACAAGTCTTTTCTTGCAGTATTCCGCCAGGTCTAGTCAGAACTCAGACAGACATAGTGAAAATATGCATAGCTGAATCAATGTCAGAAATGTATATTTGCATTTTAATGTTGCTTGTTGCAAACACAAAACTAAAAGGTATTTCTAATTTTGAATAACACACAGTCATTCAGCTAAGATGTTTTTATCCCATAGAATACATTTCCTTTAGTTTAAAAGCATGGAAACTTGTCTTTTCTCACTTGCCAAAGCCACAGAACAGAACAACCATCAGAAAGTGATTAACACTGTCTGTCTTCTCTGATTCTGTTATACAGTGGTAAGATATATGGCTAGAATAGAAGATGAACTTACTCAGTGAACCCATGTTTATGACAATAAGGTTTATATCTTTTACCACATGAATTTGCTAGAGAAGATTTTTCTTCTTTGTTCAATTTTATCAGAATGTTAAAACAAACACAATTGTCCTGTATTCATGGTCATTAGCGTTTATCTCCACAGCTTTTATAGGTCACAAAGAAAGGAGAATGAACATAAAACTGAAATATGGAGGGGCCAATTCAATCACACATGAATGATATCAATGATCTCCTCATTTTCAGAAAATAAAGTTCTGTGGAAGTGATTGGTTTGTCAGAAAGCACAGACTGATGGGTAAAATCCAGAAAGTACATAGGAATGCCACGTTTTACCTCCATAGTAGGTACCACCAGCCCTTTGGAAGAGAAAGG
The DNA here is from genome assembly GCF_965140235.1 of Caretta caretta. Lineage (NCBI taxonomy): Eukaryota > Metazoa > Chordata > Testudines > Cheloniidae > Caretta > Caretta caretta. The sequence goes on along the minus strand of NC_134217.1, from coordinate 30,740,936 downwards.
AGAGAGAATACCATAAGGGCTTGCACAATGGCACATTGTAAAAGTGTGATCGCTTCTCAGTACAGTTAATGGTAAAACCCCCATTGACATCACAGGGAGGAAGCTAGGCCAATGCTGAGCGCTTTTGAAAATCCAGTGATGGGGATTAACGGGTTTTGCATTAACTACCAGAGAGCTTTGATATCATCCATTCAATAGACTCTGAGTAAGAGCGTTCTGAAGAAAAGAAAAACAAATCAATAATTAAAATGGAATATAAGGGCTACCAGCGTTCCTGGGCATGCTCACTTTATAGACTTAATTCACTTTGCTTTGCTTTTAACAACATAAAAGACAAGACAGAGAACAAGGATTTTCCATCATTTTTGCTGTGCCTTTCTCCATGAATGAGGTGCCTATTACAATGAATTTGTATGTAACAATGGCCTGATTGCAAAACCAAAGATAAAGTTTCAGTGCCTGGTATTGTAAGGGCAAGACGGTCTGTGCCCCTTCATGTTTAGTCCTGTGGAGATAGTTAAAGACAGGCCTCCCTAACATGAAGTGAGTGACTTCTCTGTCTCCAGTTAATCAATGTGCACATCAATCCAGCCCGCAAGTCTGTCTAAATTATCACTGATATTATCTTCGCAAATAAATTGCCTGAGCAGTCAGTAAAGGTTTCCCAGTTCCACTTAAACAATTAAACGCACAGTCCATCATAGACTGTGCTGGAAATAAGAATGCAATAGCACAAACCAAAACTATTTATATCCCTTCTTTGAATTATATGCTGTTTGGACATATGAAAAACCATTAAACAGCAATAAGCACTGGAGTCTCTTTACTGTCACATTTTCAGTGAGATTTAGCATTTCTGCTTAAACATCCATTACATTAATATCACACGGTAGCTGCCACAAGTTATAATTCATTACAACTTTTGTGTAAAGCTATTCAGCCTGCTTCTTTATGCCACGGCTCGTGTAAGACATTTATTTTCAAGCAGTGCAATGCTACAAGATTGCAGCTTTCGCGGGGTGATGTGAGCTCACACGGTTAACAGTGCATTGCTAGGAGATTTGCACAGACAGAGATGGCAGGAGCATTAATCACCACATTAACTCCATGCTGGACACTGATATTAGGGGGGGTACTCTGGGGCCACCTCTGGTGGTGCAAAACAGGTTGAAAGTGGGCTTATGCAGCTGGTTGGGGGTTCCCTCAGTATAATCAGCAACATGCCATTCCCTTCCCCCAGTCTCAGCATCTCAGAATGGGGGTGTGCTGGGGAAAGGGATTATGGACAGATCCCTGGCTGTGCTCCAGCAATCCCTGGCCCTAGCAGTCCTCTGACCGCATTTCCTCCCCCAACATGCCTCCAATGCCATTACATCAGGACTGGGGCAGGGAGTGGCATACATCTGGCTATGTTCGAGGGTCATTACAATTAGGCATAATTTGGAGCACCCTTAAAGCTTCAGATTACTCTGGGGAGCATTTAGGAGCCCAGCAGCCCCCAGGTTTAGGGGAAAGCAATAATGTCTTAAAGCCAACTTTTCTCCTCCTCCTTCAATTCAGCTGCAACAAGCAGAGTGCTTGTGCGTATGGCGCAAAGTGTTTTGAGAACTAATATCCTTTGGGCAAATTCCATGAGGATGCTTACATTGACATGAGCGTTGGAAAGCCTGCATGGGTGTGTGCTAATAGATAGATCCAACCCTAGCTATTCAATATGCTCCATCGGTGAAATGCGCTGGAGGGGGGGGGGGGGAGTTTACTCTCAGATGGATACACTAATAAATTAATGGAGGCTTTTTGAAAATGTGTCCTTTTATGTTACATAATCCCGGTTGAGGCTGGTCTATACTATACATTTTAACAGTTTATTTAGCATTCAAGTCTGTATAGTCTTTTCTCTATCAAAATTGGATGTTCCTATGCCTTAATTCTAGAGGTCTGAGGGCTCCAATTTATCTGGTAAATATGCATTTTTTTTCCATCCCATATAAACACGCTCAGGTCTTCTGTGGTCAAAGACAATCCTGGCTTTTAAACCACTTTTTTTTGAGGGACATACATTTGGAATTGAAGAAACAGAATTCCATTATCTGCACCTTGGTGAGACATGAAATATAATCCAAATCCTTTTATTCAATTAACATGGCTTACTTTAAAACAAAGAAGTCTTTTGTCTTAAGTGGTTTTTTTAAAAAAAAGTTATCCTACTTTAGTTTGGTACTTTTTAAAAACTGCTAAGTGACGCTCAGCAAATTTTAGTACAAAGGTCTTTAGATCAAGAGGCTTCAGACAAAGTACTAAGTCTCAGTTTAGCTTGGTTTTAGATAATACTCAATAATGCCTTTAAAAGAATAAGAGATGTAGCTCTTCTGGGTTGCTCCTCTTGCTAGCAATGATTTAAAATGGAATAATAAGAGATCCAATTTAAATGCTATGGGATCCTTGCAGTAAGTGTAAGCCATATGAACAGAATTCATATTATATTTACTTTGCTGTATTACCTAGTGATTATATTTCCTTTATGCTTCTATATACTACCCCAGAAAAAGAACACACTCTTTGTCTGTTGATCTCTGCGCATGAGGCAGGCAGGGGTTCTCATTTAAATTCTGTTCTGCTGTTTAGATCTGACTATTTCTGGCCTCGCTGTGGGAGGATTTTCCAGATCTGCTGTCAGCTAGCAAGTAGGTAGGTGTCAAACTTCAGCGGTTAGTGCCATATCTTGGGTTAGGTTGAAACATGCGCCCTTGGTGCTCATCGCTGTCAGAAGAAGTCAATTACAGTATGCAACAACTTTTACTGGTCCTATATGTCCCAGGAACCCTGCTACATAGTTTGATCACCACCTCCTGGCACTTAAACTATTTACAGTCAGACAAAGAGCACTCCATTAATGTTTGAGGCAGGGTGCCCTGGCAGACAGGAGCCCAGCACTTTAGTCCCCTTTCATCTGAACTTCCACAGGTTATCGTCCCCACTGTGACTCAATGAACATTTTCCTTTGCAGGTGCTAGGGGCAAGACATGTTCCCCCACATACCAACCAGCTCAATCTGGAATTCTGAGAAAACAGCTTGAGGCTTCTAATGGCATCAACACTGTGTGCAGGGAGCAGAGCAGGAGCCCAACAAGGAGCGTGGTCCCGGGCTCGTGACAGAAACAGGTTGAGTAGGGGGCACCAGGGAGGCTGGGAGAAGCAAACCAGATGCGTACAAGCAAGAGTTGGAGGGGGAAGGGAGTGCATGGGAGGAGCATGTTGAATGGCTGTTGAATGGCTGAATAGAGTCCCAGGGATGCAAAGCACTACCGCAGATTTTTTTTTTGCGAGCGAGCGAAAGAGAGCTAACCTGATTATTCAGCTGAACACTTCATCTTAACGTTTTTCTTGGAGCCATCACCATCAATAGTTGAAGATATTCACCCAGAAATAATCCACCACATGGGAGTCTGGATTCAGTCATACAAAACAGACAGCCTGTATGGATTTATGAAACATTCTAGGGCTAAGTTATTTATGCCTAGAATTAGCTTTACTGTCAGACTGTCATGTTAGAAAATGGCTATTAAGCTCAGAAATGTCAGTTTTAAGACCTTAGTTCCTTTCCGTTATACAAACACACACACAGTTAGTAGGAAGGTTTTAAAACGAGGAGCCAAATTTTCTGCTCATGTAAATCGATGGTGCTCCAATGGAGCTGTACCAACTAACACCAACAGACAATTTGGCCACAAATCTCCAAGTTATACAAACAGACTCAGGGCTTAAGCCAATTCTTATTGAAAAGATTCCCACTGACTTCAACTGACATTAGATCAGACCCTAAATTTGGAGGCAAAACAAATAAGGAGGAACAATCTATGGATGTTCAAAAGGGTTTGAATTATTTAGAGAATTAAGCTGGAATGGGACAAATGCCATTCAGCATTGAAAACACAAGGTAACTCTTGTGGTCTGGGACCATGTGCTAAGAGGGAACACACAGATGTGGGAGACCCGTGGAATAAACATCAAACCATCTGTTTACTGCAGAACTACAGGTATGGGGGGGAAAAGGCAAACAAGATATAGAGCTGCCTAGTAAAGGGTCAGATTATAAAATCAGGTATTGACACTGTCACTGTGTAGGGGATCTGTTAGATCATATCTGGAAAGCTGTGTGCAATAATGTCAGTGGGACTACTTATGGAGAAAGGTAAGCAGCAGGATAGGCTCTAATTTGTATGTACAATTGTAGTAACTGTACATTCAAGTTAGACATGATGTTGAAAATCAGACCTTTGATATGTTTACAAACTATATAGTTGAAGTACCATAGACTACAGACAGTTAAAACTACCACTTCCTCTGAGTGTTTTGATTAAATAAACATTAAATATATGACAGCAGTGGTTTGTTTTAAATATATATATATATGTTTTTTTAAATATATATATTTTAAAATGCCTATCTAACAAAAAAGAATTTGGGGAAAACTGTAATACTCCCTTTGACCTAACCTTTACACAGAAACTTTTTAATTCTGACATAATGACCAGGCAAAAATACCAAATGCTTTTAACTAACATCAACACACAATTAACAGTCTTTGTAATTAATCAGGGCAGAAAATTGGAGACAAGGGCCTAACACAGCCTTCTCTGAGTCTTAGGGCCCACTCTGCAAAAGTATAAACTTTTCCTGTACTCTCTGGACAGTTTTCAAAGGGACTCTTGCACAATTCAAAGATGACAAATACTTTTGTTATAATTCATTCGGAAGTCCATCAGTCTTTAAAACACTGTCGTTATTTATGCTCAAAGACAGGAAATAATAACAAAGTTTGATTTCATTTTGTCTCCATGAAACGACTTGCATATAATTCTCCTATCAAAATAACCTCTCCCTTTGTGCTTATTTCATGTGTTTATGTTGTAGCAACACAAACTTAAATATAAAACATGAGAAACCAGCAGCTGAGAAGTGGCATCCCATAAACAGTCTTATACTGTGATAAAGGTACTTAAACTGAAGACTTACCCTTGCCATGGCATTTCAGCCTGTCTCATGATTTCTATGGCTTCAGACAACTCTGTGTTTAATAGGATGCAAACCCAAAGAATGTAAAACCACAGATCCTGCTTAAGAAACGCTTTGGAGTCCTGGTATAATTGTACTTAGATTTAAGCATTTTATAGCTCTTCTGGGACAAGGTATAAAACAAGAGATGCATTTAATATTTTCCCCCATCACAGAATTTATTAGAATGCATCAATGTTCAAACAATAAGAGTTATGATGACAATTAGAAATTCAATTGGAAATAACAAAGTGTTTTTCATTTATTGTTGTACCCATTCTATTTGGAATGCAATAGATTTCATGTTCTAGAGCATCTTAAATGGTTATCTAAGGTAAATATTTTTTTATTATCTTTTAAAACATTTCATATATGATCATATAAGGGCCACTCTGTAACTGCTCATGAATGTGAATAAAGGGTTCAAAATCTCACTATTAATGGTATCTGTTGCAATCAAAGAATATGCAGTGTTGGAAGAGGACAGAGAACAATGTGTTGATAAAAAATTACTGTATATTTAGGTTACTTGAGATGTAAATTTAAATTACTCAGATTGGAAATTAAACCTACTTAGGTTCTTGCTTGTATAGTCATCCTTATACATTTCATTTTTGTAAAGCATGGAATTAGGGTGTTTTTAGTTTGATAGCAAAGGGATTTTCCATGTGGCTTGTCCTATTGCAGAGATTTGGCTTTAAGCTGGGATCAGAAGAAAAAACATAATCATCTATAAGAATTAATTACAATTCTAGTGGATGAGCTAACTTTAAAAGATACAGGAAAATCTGTACTCATCAAATAGTGATTTTTTTTAAGCTTCTTTGTTGATTGTCTTTGTTGTGGGAAAGTATGAGAGACATTTCAGGAATGACAACCTGATTGCGAAGATAAGTACCAGAAAAGACGTGATCATGTCATTGATATTGATGGGAAAGCGTAACTTGGGGTTTCATGGGGATTGACTTGAGAGGCAAGCTAAAGCGCACGTCTGGGGATTAGACTTGTCAGTTGAAACCTTGGGACTGGTCGTTACAATTTGTACAGTTTGATCATTCACAGCGTGAAAGGCCAAGTGAACAGAAATATATTTGCTGTGCTTATTGAACAAAAGGAGAAAATAACATTTTATCTACGACGATAACATAATAGATCCAATCATGAAGCAGGCACAGGTTCGGATTGCAGAATAGCGGGGTTTGATCTGCCATATTGCCCGTTCCAGGCGTTCAAAAGAATCAGAAGTCAGTCACCCCAAAAAACAAGGTAAAAATCATGTGCTTGGAAAAATTAAAAAAACTGGTGACATTTGAGCCTTTTAGGGTTTCCTCTGCCAAGCTTTATGCTGCCTACTGGGCTGTGGGGCTACCCAAACTCTCCTCAGTGCGACATGCTGAGATCCCGCCCCTGGCATGTCCCTCCCATCTCTGGCCACCCCATAAGCCATTCCAGGGGTTGTGAGGTGGTCCTCGGAGGGCAGCTTTCCCCCTATCTCGCACAGGCCGTGCACAAGGCGAATCTTCACCTGACTTCACCTGGGATGTTTATGCCACAGCAACACTTTTATCCATTGTCAAGAGGCCAAAGTGGGGGAGAGAATCCCGCTTTGAACCTATCCCTTAAAATGTACGTCTCTGAAGAGACTCCAGCCAGGGTGTGGATCGATTTAAATAACGCAACACTTACAGGGGGACGCTCTGTCTGGTTAATCAGTTGCAGGCTTTTTATGTTTCTCAGGCTACATTACCGCTGATTTTATAACAACTCCGAAAAATATAATTGTGTAGATACCATTTATATGGCCCCCGAGGGGAAAGATCCTCAACCCAGCTATGTGTGTGTGTGTTTGTCCACCACAGCAGTATTCCACCAAATATTTGCTCCATTTGATATTTTTAATTGTTCAATAGTGGCAAGAAAAATACTGATGGTTTTAAATCCCAAAACGTAAAAGCCATCCCAATGCAAAAAAAAAAAAAAAAAAGACTGAAACATCAGCTAAATTCCTTATTTCCCCACAAAGATCTCTGGCTCCAAAAGGGACTGGAGCTTCTGTTGCATGTGCATACAAAGATTTTGAAAGCAAAGTTTGAGAGAAAGAGGCTCAGATTCCGGCTTGGGCCCAATTCTGCCACTCTCACTCAGGCAAAACTCCCATTACCATCAAATTTGGGACAATATATTTAAATATCTACCTGTCCAGATACTTAGGGCCAGATCCTCAGCTTCAGACAGATCTTATATATTCACCACATTTTGGGGTGGAAACTTTTGTGTCTAGCAATAATCAGTGCATCCAGCAGCCATACAAAGAATAGGGCAAAACTGTTAAAGGAACCCCCACCCTCTCACCCAAGAATCATCTGAAAGGAACAAAATCAAGAGGGTAACTTTGAACCTTGGGATTTCCTGCATTGGAGCCAAATGCCTGGATAATCCAATAAACCACAGGTGCCATCGCAAAAACAGATAAGGAGAATACGGCTAAGATTACAGCTCAGTGCACATGAAGCTCTCTCTGCCCAAAGTGCACTGGTTAGTAACTGGGAGCTTCTGCATTATTATTTAAAATCTGTTTGCTCTCTTAAGCATCCAAATAGCTCTACTTAACAGAATATAGAAGAAGTGGCATCTGTATTGCATTGCATTACAGTAGTACTTTGAAGTGGTTTCCTAAGCAAGTATCTGAGGTGTTATCTTT